>NC_068912.1:91746475-92049505 GCF_023091745.1 Budorcas taxicolor | reverse complement strand
GCAAGTCAATTAAGCTCCCAGAGCACCTAAAAACAACTCTTCAGTTGGGAAAGAAACCTAGGCCCCAAAACGCTGCCTCTAGGGCTTAATTAGCTTTGTAAAAGGCCAGGAGATGCACAGATAATAGGTACTCTCGCCAAAGGCGGAGGAAAAAGTAAACTACTCCAAGAAACACAGACCAGATCCTCGGGCCCAGCCCCCAGAACCCCTCTAGCAGGTGGGGCTGGGATTCAGGCCCTGGAAACCAGTTCCTCCAGCAGGGCAGGATGCCAAGGTGCTGCTGGAACCAGGCTCCCTCTCTTCCCTGCAGAAGGGGGTGCTCCAGTCTCCTGTCTCGGCCTGCTTTCCAGACCCTGTCCCAACAGGCAGGAGAGGACTGCTCCTGGCCTTACAGCCGTGTTTTCTGCCTTCAGGCAAGCAGAGGGAAGGGTAAAGGCCTGCAGAGGCGGTAGGTGCTTGCGCGGGGAAAGCTCATCTTGGATTCCAGAAGCCAGGATTCCAGGGACAGTGGGGACGTGCACTGAATTAACAGAATTCTCCTGTTCTTGAGGGGGAAAGGATGGACTCTGGAAGGAGCAGGGGAAGGCCCTGACCTACACAGAGTTTCCAGCTCTGCTGCTTCTACCAGTGAGGCTGCAAAGGCTAGAGGGAGGGCAGCGGGGATTTCGTGAAAAAGAGGAGCTCCTCCTTCAGGCTGGCATGGGCCCATCCCAGCAGGATAAGCAAGTGGGGTGCAGTAGGTATGCTATGTGTCCCCACCAGACTTATGGAGCACCATTTACAGAAAGTCAGTGTTGTACAGGGACTATCTTAAACATTTTACAAGAATTAACTCATTTCATCCTCAAGCATGCCTGCAGAATGATCTTCATCCTCATACACATACAGAGTGGAGGACGGAGAGACTAGGGACTTGGGGACCATTGTTATTCCTTCTTGTCTTCCTTTTGCTCAACCCAGGGCCCCTCTCTTCCATATCACGTATCTTTCCTTTTTCAAATGACCGTGAATTCCTGAGGTTACCGACCAAGAAAACTAGAGTTCAAACCCAGGTCTACGGGCTCCAAAGTCCCAGCTCATGGATATCATCTTCTTCCAAAAGGAAGAAGTCTCTAGTGATAGAAACCAGAAGTATGGCTGGACCAACAAGGATCTACTGTATAGCACAGGGAACTCTGCTCAGTATTCTGTAATAATCTAAATGGGAAAAGAACCTGAAAAAGAATAGCACGTGTATACGCTTAAAAAAAAGAAGTGTAGGTGGACTCTCACTAGTCTCGGGCTGTGGATAAGCCTCATCACAACAAAGAGCCTCTTCAACGATCAGGGAAGAATCAAGGAAGGAATGTGTCCCCCCAGACAGTCCTTGGCAGGGTCCCATCAGCTCAGCAAGACTGGAGCCCGGCTCAGCCTCTATTCCCCTGCTAGGTTTCTGCTGCAGTGTCTGTAGCTGCTCCTGATGTGGGCTCCAACCCTCTTCCAGAGAGCACTTCACCCAGGGATCCCACAGGTCGGGGTAGGCAGCCATCCCTGCAGAGTACTGTCCATCCCCAGGACGCTCCCCGGAAACCCCGAAGACCGCACCTGCCCACGTGGCACGCAGGCATCCTATCACCATGGAGACGGAGGCAGGCCCTCTGCTTGGAGAGGAGAAAACCGGCCTGATTTACAGAATTTACCAAATGGGTCCGTTTTTCACCACGTTCCAGTCCTTTTGGGAAAACTCCAGGTTTTTAGGAGGAGTAGATTAATGGTAGGGAGTTAATGGGGCAGTGATATATCCTGCCTGAAATTTTTTGAAAAGTTCTGCGTTGAGGCGTCCAAGTCCAGTGGACCTGCTGTGATTTAGGATGGCGGCCCCTGAGAACAGGCAGGCCCGATACGTCAGTAAATCTGCTAAACGAGGTCGTTTCTAGAGGGCGGTTTTCAAGATATATGGCCTGACATGTTGCCAAACTTCCCAGCTAGCTGAGCCCCGAATGTGAAGACAAAGGAGCACTCCAGGCGGGAAGTCGGCCCCACTCCTCAGAGAGGGAGGAAAGTACGGAGGAGCAGGCGGCACCGGGGAGCCAAGCAGAACTGGGCTGAGGCTCTCCCGGCTTTCTGCTTCGGTGGGAGAAGCGGTTCAAGAATAAAGGAGCTTCAGGGATGGAGGGTGGGACGGGAAGGAGGCACCAGAGGGAGGTATATGTATACTTACAGCTGATTCACGCTATTGTACAGCAGAAACTAACTCAACATTATAAAGTAATTATATTTCAATTAAAAAATAAAGTAAAAAAAAAAAAAAAAGAATAAAGGAGCTTCAGAGTGTAGAGCCAAGGGAAACTGAGAGATCACTACTGAGTCTCCACTGAATCAGTGGGAAGACAGCGCCTCAGACATCAGTACACGTGGCAGCCAGTGTCTCGACCAGGACCTAATGTTATGTGGGCAATGGCACCCTGCCCACCCCTCCAAATCCCAGCCAGACCCCACAGCCCAGCCTGCCCTTTTTCCGGAGAGTTTCTGATCCCATGGAGAGAAGGCAGGACGGAAACATGTTTTTCTAGATCAAGTGTCATCAGGCTTTCCTGCTCCATCGGATCTATAGACATTGCCTGAACACAGGAGCTGAGGGTGGGTCCTCTCTTCTGACAAGCCCTTCGGGGCAAGGTCACACACAACATATCAAATCTCTCCACGGGCTGGTCACAGTCAGTCCTCCCGAGAGACGTGAAGCTCCCTTACTGTGAGGCTTCCAATGCTGTAAAAGTCCATATCAGATCAATTACGATGCCATCATTCCCCATTACCTTTGCTGGAGGACTGGATGATTGGATTAATTTATAATCTGCCTTCCTGGTTGTTTTTTGCCTATTGCTCTCTTTACACCAAAATCGCATGTAAGTAGAACTTAATCAAACAGTCCAAAAAGGTATTTGAATTTGTCTTGACTGCTGATGTCAATTCATTAGAGACATTTACTGCTGCTTCTCTGGTTTTCTCCACACTCCTCACCTTACTTTGAAATTCCCAGAACCAAACCTCTCATCTGTGGACTTAACACAGTGGCAAAGATAATCCAAGGGAAAGTCCTACTTGACATCAGGGGCTGCGCTTTCAGGTGGGGCCCCTGTGATTCCTTCATGAGAAGGTTTCGTGAGCACCGACTGGGAACCAGGTACAGCGGGCCAGGCTCTACCGCTGGGTCCCTTCCGGCAGAGAGTGTGCTGCTGCTGGCTGCCACAGCAGCTCAAACTCAAATCTCCCTCCTGGAGCTCAGGGTAATCTGATGATCGCAGTGGATAATTAGAGTCTCTTATCAAAACAATTAGCGGATGAATGAACAGCCAGTCCTCTCTCTGACACAACTGCACAGGAGCAGCCATGAGAGGGGGAGGCAGAGGCAGGGGAAATGACGAACTCCAGCCTCCCGCCATCCTGCTCGGGCCTCTGGAGCGGGAGACACAGAGCTCCAGGCCCACCTCCGGCCTCCCAGGACCCTCCCCCACCCCAGGATCTGCCCGGAATGCCCTCCCCCTCCCCAGCGCCTTCCCTTTTTTAGCCAGGTCAGGCTCTCTGCCCTCCTCCTGAGTGAGGTGTCAGTGAGCCCTGCTCCCTGCAGAAAGTCCCTGCCATCCGGCTCTGTCTGTGCTCCCGCAGTTGGCATCAGAGGTCGAATTCTCTATTTAACGGGGCTGGGACACCCGGAGGCAGGACTCCCGAGACCTCTGACTTCACGCAGCTCTTGGCACAGGGATGGGGCTCCATAAATGTTTGTGGAGCACATGAGTGAGCCCGGCCAGCTTCTCCCTCACAGCTGACGGTGAAGTGTTTCATGGGAATACCCAGGCCGTTCCACCCAGTGACCCCGTCTGCAATTTCATTAGCTAATGTTTAAAATTCAAAACTCCTCCATCACTCCCGTGTCTCCCCATCTGTAAACAGGCCTGGGAGTCCGATACCATTTGTTCCCACCAGCGAAAATACACAAGGGTTAGCTGGGAAGCCCTCTGGAAATGTAATCCGAAGTAGCCCAGGTCGGATGGTGGGAATGGTATGCTCCAAGAGTTGGTCCTCCCTGTTTGGTTTTCGGATTGAGGAGACAGGGCCCAATGAGAAGATGGGGGAGACTACAGGGCTTTTACTTTTACCGACAGGCGACGTGAAGGTTTCTAAGCAGACATGTGCGATGGGGGTACCCTCTGGAGTCCAGCCTCTCTAGGATCTTACCCAGCGTCCCATCCAAAAGCCATACTGCTGGGGCATGCTGATGCGAGTGGAGTGCCCCCCATCCCCACTGCCTATGTTCAGCAGAAAAGGGGAAGGAGAAGGAAGGAGAGAATAAAGAGACAGGCAGGGGCCACAGCAGTTCTCCATCTGCTTTGTTTTCCACCAAGTTCCTTTCAAGGCCTGGGTTCTGCTAAGCCCTCGAAAGCTACGACATCATCTGTCCACTTCCCCTCCGCAATCTGCCGTCCTGCCTGCCCCTGACAGCCATCAATCACTCTGTAATGTGCTGACCTCAAGGCTCTGGGGAGAGAATTTTCAAGTCAAATGTAGCCGTTAACATAAATAAAGCATTGCCCTGGATCTCCCTCTCTCTTCCTTTCTCTCTCCCTCTCTCCTCTCTCTTTATGATTCTGCAGCTGCTGCTGGGGACTCGGTAGGCAACAAAAGTGAGGGCAGACAGGCACAGTGGAATGGCAATTCTACTTTTCTGAGTCATAACAATTATGACGTTGTGATAAGAACATTTTCTACGAATTTTTAAGTACCAGTTATCCTTTTTTACAATTGTCCCTGGGGAAAGGACGGCCAATTCAACAGGACTGAAGGCTACTACTCAACTGTCCTGAGCAAGGCAGACCCCAGGGTCCCTTCGGCACCCACCCCATCTTGTCCCTTTAGCTGGGGCTCACTTTGCTTCTTCAATAAAGCAGTTGTCCTTTAAGCACATTTATATGCAAAAGACTTCCATATACCAAATATAGTTCTGGATGCCAGCATTTATTTTTAAGCATGAAGAAGAGTCTCCCATAATAAAGCTCATGATGAATGTTATGATCCTCAAAATGCTTTTCAGGGGAAGTGGAAGAGCAACTAGAGGGGCTGAGAGGGAGAATGGGGGCTTTCACCCCGGGGTGTCCCCATTCTGCTCCACACCCCACAGGCACATAACGTCCCGGACCTCAGACCCAGGCAGATTCCATGCAGGGAGAGGCCTCCTACCCGCCCATCCTCTCTCTGCATCCTGACAGCAACACACTGGGGACCCAGCAGAGAAACAATGAGCACAGCCAAGGTCCCCAATGCCAAAGGGACGGTCCCCAGAGATCTAACCCACTGCTCCAGAATAGGGCAGGTGGCCCTGCAGAAGCCCAGTGTCTGGCAGAGCTCCGTTCACTGGGCATGGCCAGGACCTCTGCGTCACCAGCGCAGCCCACCTGAGATAGCAGATCTAGGCGATGAAATGCAGAGACCAGGGTCGTGGGGGGACTCTAGTTCTGGCACGGCTGCTGATCTTCTGTGTGACCTTGGCCAAGCCACTTTCCCTCTCTGGGCCTCCATCTCCTCATCTACATAATGGCGGAAGCTAGGGTAGAGGGACGCCTCCAGGCCTCTTCCAGGCCTAACCCTGCACAACTATCCATCTAACCAGAAGTCCCCCTGGCAGGTCTCTCCCAGGCAGACGGTTGCTTTGGCCACTGAGGTATCTTAAGTTTCTCAACCGGCATAACAGTGTCTTGACATCTTTAGTCACATCTTGAAAAACCCTAGGGATCTTCCAATCCCTTCCATCAGCTGGGTTGCCCGGGTATTTGATAAAAGCCCCACACAATGACAACAGGATACAAACCCCACAGACCTTTTAACCCTTCAGAAGCTTCTCCCTCACCTGTGTTCCAGCCCCCTTCCAAACCTGAACTGAGCTTAGAAAGGTGCCATTACCCCAATCATGGAAGTGAAGTGCTGGCCCAAGGCACCCCCACAAGAACAGGGCTTCCCTCACCCCAGGCCCAGCTTCCTCAGCTCTACACCCACAGAAGCGTGTGCATGCCCATCTCAGAGGGCTGTGGCTGGAGCATGTGTTTTCCCTCTTTTGCTCCTTTGGCGAGAAGTGAAAAGGGTCCCCTGATAGAAGCAGGTAGAAGCCAGTGCCTGCTTCCCAAGTCCAACAGAAAGTTCCAAAAAGTTGTTTGGAAACTCTCTGTACATCTTTACCAGCCTCAAAACTAGGGAAACAAATGTACCTGCTGGACTTCTGGAAGAGAGGGGTTTTGAGTCTCCAACAAAACTCTGCTTGTGGAAGAGAGACAGATACACCACACCATCAAAGGCAGGAGGGTTGGGTGCTGGCGGGGGGGTGTTGAACACACCTGTGACCCTGAGGATGGATGGCAGACTTTTTTTAAAGGCTGTTCAAGGCAGACATATTAGGAAGGCTGCATAGTTATCTCGCTGACATTTTAAAATATGCTGCAAAAAGCTGAATCTTAAACCAAGATGCGTTTTTCAAGGCATGTTGTACCAGGGACAAATCCGTTTTCTTTCTCCCTTCAAGGAGTGAGGATCACTGCATGTGACTGAGGCTGGGCTTCCTGCACAGTCAATACTGAGTTATGTTTTGGATGTGGCAGGCCAGCCAGCCAAGCTGGGGCCTACATCCACACATGGCCCACTGTCAAGGGCCTCTACCTCACCGGGGGCCCCGAGGCTCAGCCCAGGCCCCACTCTACAGGGGAGCTGAACAAAGCCTCAAGGAAACCACAGGCTCTAAGAGTATACCAGAAATGGATATTTTCCCAACCCAGGGCAGGCACCCAGCCCCCTGTCGATTGTTCCAAGGCCCAAGCCCAAGCAGAGAGCCCCCTGCTTCGAAGAATCTGAAGCAGACACTCCACAAAACAGCAGTCCCTCTCCCTGGGACCTGGGGGAGCACGGCCCTAGTGCACCGTCCTCCTCACCTCGCAGTCCCCATTAGGCCACTTGGGCTGGGGTGAGCAGGGGAGAGAAACCATGGATTGCTTTTCAGGTGGATTTTTGGTCAAATGTTCTACAAACTGGGGGACAGGCTTCGACATACACTAAAGGGCTGTACATCCCAAACTACCCGGGTTGACACCTGCTGCCCTGACATACTGATGTAGGGCACGGTCTGGTTATAAAAGTACCCTGGGTTAAGCACCATCATTTGGTCCCTAACACCCCAGCCCCCACCCCTTGAGCCAGAGGAGGAAGAGGGCCGGAATCATCCCCCTCTCAGGCAGTCCCCAAAGCAGAGAGGGCAGACCTGAAAAGACTACGAGAAAGTGCTCTCAAGAGCCCTCATCAGACCTGAGCCAACTCCACTGTCAACAGAAAAAAATAAAAATCAATAAATATAACTGCTGCCACCATGGAGGGAGGCTACCCCAGGGGGGCACTCGTGCCAGGTGAGTGAGGATTAGAGGTGACCATGAGGGAATGTTACCTATCCCCCACTTACCTTACATCCCCACCTTAACCTGCAGCTCAGAGGAGTTAATAACACGCGCCAGGAGTCATCTGCCCAGCCTTGCTCAGCTCCACGTGCCGCTTCTCCAAGGCCCATTCTTGTTTTATTCATCCTTGTGGTTACCAAAATCTTCCTGGCATTGAGTCTACGATATTACTATAAATCAGCCTACCAGCAGTCCCTTGGGCAAAGGGGAGCAAGGGCAAACCCTAGTTCATGGAGGGGATGTGTGGTATCCTCTTTTCCTACCATCCCACCATCATCGGTCATCTCATTCACCTCCACTGGCCATCCTCCACCAGGCTGGACAGAGGTATCAGGGCTCTCTGCCTAGCACACTCAAGGTGAGGACACGAACTCTACCTACTGACGCAGCCCAATCTCAATACAACTAAGAGCGCCAACCCTATGCAGTCAAAACATTCCTTCTCAGAGCCCAAATCTGAAGGACACTACGGGCCCAGAAATCCCTCAGGACAGGCTCCCATTCACACCAACACCAGGCAAAGAAGAGACACCATTAAAAGAAGCCCAACAAAGGGCAACTCAAACCATGCCATCTCTCAAGAGCAGCGGTCCCCAGTCTTTTGACACCAGCGACTGGTTTCATGGAAGACAATTTTCCCATGGACCGGGTACAGGGAGGATGGTTTGGGGATGATTCAAGTGCATTACAAGTATCGTGCGCTTTATTTCTAAACTAATGCTGCTGTTGACCTGACAGGAGGTACTGGTCTGCAGTCCAGTGGTTGGAGACCTCTGCTCTACAGCACCCAACTCTGGGTGGGGGGCCACCAAGCTACGGTGGGGACAGGGGTCTTGGAATGCCTGTTAAGGCAGAGCCTGGGAATAATGAGGAAATAGCTCATTACAGTAACTGAAGGCACTGTTAAATGGTTTATTAAACTGCAAAGAAAAATATATCCATCAATGCAAGTGCTTTTTCTATACATCAAGCCCTTGAAAACTTCCCCATTCTAACTGGAAATAAAGGCTTATACAAGCATACACCCATAAGCATATGTCCTGATATAATAACCTCCCTATGTAAAGTCCTCTGTATAGAAAGAAGCACAGGTATACGGAGAGACAATGGCATCTCATCTGGGTAGGGGCATGTTATGTCACTCAAGTGTGTGCAGGCACGCACACAAACTTAAACCAGATGCCAAATCATTTCCAGATGCTGCAGTCTAGGATATCCTTTGTTAAGGAAGAGGGGAAAAAAAGCTTGCCCTTCATGGCCAGATACTTGGGTTCAGGTTACATGAAACAGGATTACTTCAGAAAATAGTACAGCTTCACAGCCAAGGCAAAAACCAAAGAATGAAAACCATGTACACAGCCAACATAATTGCAAGACTGAACACAGTGACAAAAAGCCAAAGGCTTCTGGTTTTACTCTGACACGCCTCCCCTGCACCTCACACCTGTGAGCCAACGCAGAGGAGATTTCCCTCAGGCCTAATAACAGGGCCCAAGTTCCTCCCATGACAAAAATCCAGTGGCATCCCATCCAGGTGAAAGGCTATTTGACACTTGCCTGTGCCTGGCTGACCCAAAGTCAAGCAAATCAGCTGCTCCAGCAACCTCTCTAACCGGAGTGGTCACCACCAAGAACAAACAGTGTCCACACCCACAGCACAGGTGCAGAGAAAGAAGTCGTAGAGAAGAGATGAAAATTGGCGGGTCCTTGCCTCAGTCACCCATCATTAGCACCTAAAGCCAAGGGCAACAGCCCTCCTTCAGCGAAGCCAAAACTTTAAACAGATACAAGCCCTGCACCTGTCATCACAGGCCTTATCCTGCTGGTCCACGTCACTTGCCCCTCCCAAGAGCTTCTAACTACACATCCACGTGGGTCACACTCACTGTCAGGAAAACCACTAGTCAAAGACCTACAGGACTGGACGGCCACTGGAGGTTATCTTGTCCAAATCGTCTTATCTCCCAGATGAGAAACCAGGGCTCAGAAAGGTTAAGCAACTTGCCTAAGGTCACACAGCTCCCAAGTAGAAGGGTTGGGATTGGATCCCAAAGCCGCCTGGTTAAGGCGACGCTCCTTCCACTCATCTAAATTCCTTTAACTCAGCTGTGGCTACCAGTCCTGAGAGGCAAAGGAAGTGACAACTGGGATAACCAGACACAGGTGGTCAAGGAGGCTGGTGGGAGCAGCAGGGGGAAAGGAAGCCTGTGTGACAGGCACAGTCACTGCACCAGCCCTGCAGGAGAGGCGGCAGCAGAAATGAGAGGCCCGGAAACCAAGTGGAGGAGCGGGCTGCAGAGGAGGGGAGAGACAGTATCTGGAGCCAGGAGACCTGGGTTCTACTTCTTGCTCCGCCAGTGCCTTGGCCATGTCAAGCTGCAAATCTGGGCCTTATTTCCTCATCAGTAAAATCAAAGGGCTGGACAAGATGATCACTGTTTCAAGTCACCAGGACCTGATTACAGCTTCAGCCACACTCGCTGGTTACGTGGCCTGCAGTAGGTCCCACATCACCTCTCCATGCCTCCATCTCCTGACCTGAGACGAGGAGGCGCCTGGCTCCTGGGGCTCCATGCTAAGTGCTCTGGGGGCCATGCTAAGTGCTCTGGGGGCCATGCAAGCCACAAGGATGCCCCCAACTTGCCCTGGCATCAGGAGGGACCAGAGCCAGTTGACTGACTCCCCTGCCTGCAGCCAAAGCTGCAGCTGGATGAGGGGCCCAAGTGGGAGTCAAAAGGATCAGAAAGCGAGGCCAGGTGCCCGCAGGCGACCCGAGGAGAAAAATAAAAGTGTACTGCTGCTGGCACTCAGACCAGGAGGCGAGCGAACGCATGCACAGGCCTCCTCCCACGCAGTATTGTTCCTGGTGCCTCTGTCAGCAGTTCTGTGGGCTTGACAGCCAGGGCTTCCTAAACAGGGCAGGCTGGACCTGGCGGGCACTCGGTCACTTCCCCTCCAGCGGTCCACGGGGACACACGGTTGCCTGGGGTGGGGGATGTGCCCGGAAAGCTGGGCTTGTCCTCAACAAAAGGCTGGGAGCCGGCCAGCTACACGGGTGGTTCGCGGGGGTGGGGTCCTCTCATACCCCACACAGGTGGTCTTCGGCATCCTCGCGTCTGCAGGCAGTCCTGGGGGGTGAGCTGTCACCCAGCAGCAGGGAGTTCACTGCCTCCCCTTAAAGGGCTCCTCTACAGGCACCTGATGTCCAGATTTAGGAGAGCTGACCCTCTCCCAGGCACACACCCACCAGCAGGCCCTGGTTCTGCCCTGGATCCAAACACAGCAGCCAGCGTCCTGCAGACAGGCTGCTCCAAAGAGCACAGTCAGCTCTCCCCTCTACCACTATCCCCACCCATCTCCACAAGGCTGCATGGGCTAAAAGTAAGAGCACTAAGCCATGCTACTGGGGTGTGATTCCCAGACACTGAGAAGCTGAATCATCTTGGGCAACTCACTTAACTTCTCGTGCCTCAGTTTCCTCATCTATAAAGCAGAGATAATAATGATATTGAGATACATACACACATACATACATACATACATATATATATATATGACAGCTTAGAATGATGCCTGCCACACAGCGAGGATCATGTAAAAGTCAAACATTATTAAAACTGCTTTCAAGATAAATGCCATCATTTCCTTCAACGTTTCTTCACTGAAACTCTCCGGCCTCTACTGACCCTCACTTCACTCCAAATAGCACATGCTCTGGACTCCAGTTGGTTCTGCCACCCTCTTACAGTGAAAATGCTGGGCAAGTAACTTAACCTCTCACGACTGGGTTTCCTCTTCGAAAAAACAGAGAAGATCCTCTGACTTACCTCAAAGGATGAACTTAAAGATAGAATGATAATGCATGTAAAGCACCTAGCTGTTATTATGAATTATTAACAAGAACAACATCATCCCTCTCTCCTTATGGACACAATCCTCGTTCAGCGAGCCTGCGTCACTTTCTTTCACTGATGGCCAACCACTGGCACACAGAACCAACTGTCGGGTACATTCGAGGGTCAGTTTCTCGCTCACTGTTTCAAACAAAGCTTCCTCATCCTGTGCCTGTGAAGTTGGGGCTTTTTTTTTTTTTGAACTCACGTATGGGACTTTACATTGATGCCTATTAAATTTCATCCTGTTGTTTCCAACCTGAATGGGAGCAAGAGGATTCACTAATCAGTTCTGACTCAACCAGAACAGAGGCGCTGGCCCCAGAAGGGCTGCAAACCCTGAGAAATGGCAGAATCCAGAGAAGCCAGGCTCTCAGAATTAAGAATGTGACGGCCACAGCTGAGAGGGCTTTGGCCAGTTCTGCCCTCTGTTTGTCTAACACCCGGATGCAAGAGACAGCATTTATTACCAGAGCTCCATCAAGGAAGTGGGCGGGGGGGCAATCATGATTTCAAAAATAAAGCCACATGTGCAAACTGTTGTCATAAACACAGCCCCCTTGCAAGGCCTCTCCTGCATTCCTCCCTACACAGTAATGTGTTTCATTTCTTCAACATAAACACAATCAGATTTATTACATTCCAGCAATATTTCCAGGATGGAGACTGAGAAAGCAACGTTCCCTGGGAATAAAAGGCACTTGCCCATAAGTGTGCAAAGAGAAAGGAGACAAAAGGCAAAAAACACCCTTCAGACTCTGGGGCCAGGTGACTGTGAGCCACACAGGAACCTGGCTGTGGGAGACAGAGGCCAATTTAAAATGGGGGTTCAAAAAGACTGGGGTTCAAGGCCAGCCTGAAAACTTGCCCACCCAAGTTTTTGCCCATGCAGACTGCAGAGCTTCATGCCATTTACAAGTCTATTTCCCCTGATCCCAGACACAACAACTCACAAACTGGGACCCTGAGCAGCCCAGCGAGGCATTAGTCCCACCTCTGCCCGCTCCAGTAAACAAGTCTGCATGTAAGATCCAGTAAGACACACACTCTGTCCCCTGGAAAGTGGCAGAGAAGCAAATGGGGGCTGGGTTCTGTCTCAGAACCTTACTCCTTCTCAGCTCTTACTCCTGCTCCCAGGCTGGATGAGGCAGCACCCACAGAGGTATTCCTGGAGAATGCAGGCAGGAAAAGGAAGCAGTTGGGGGAAGGGCAGGCAAAATGAGTCTCACCAGAAGGGAGGACCCCAAGCAGCAGCCAGTGTGATGTCATGGGACAAGCACGGGCACTGGAGCCACAGAAACTACTCAAATTCCAGCTTTACCACTTCCTGTGTGGTTCTGCACAGACCACTTAACCTCTCTGAGCTTCAGCTACCACATGCGGTAGAAAGAAGGCAATGACACTCCCGGTTCTAGCCAGGTACTTCCACACCTCTGTGTGAGCACTAGCTTTTTAAACCTCTCACCATTCAATCAGAGGGACTATAATATGGTAGGCCATCTATCTTCCTTTTACCTACCAGTCTTAGCAGCAGGCAAGGCAAACATGAGTCAAGATTAAACAGATACTGATTGACATGGCCTTCCCCTACCTTGGGTGACCCACTCAAACCCCTCCTGAAACCCCAGAGACTTCAGCTCCTCGGCCCCCACATACCTTCCCTCTGCTCCAAGGAGAAGGGTGCATGCGTGCTAAGTCGTTTCAGTTGTGTCCGTCTCTTTGCAATCCCAGGGACTGTAGCCCGCCAGGCTCCTCTGTCCATGGGGATTCTCCAGGCAAGAATACTGGAGTGGTTTGCCATGCCCTCCTTCAGGGCATCTTCCCAACCCAGGGATCAAACCCGAGTCTCTTGCATTGGCAGGCAGGTGCTTTACCACTAGCACCACCTGGGCAGCCCCAGGAGAAGGGACTGGATTCGATTCCTGAGCAAGCTCGGTGGACTCCCCAAGCTCCCAAGTGCACGCACGGGAGAGCAGCTCTGGCTAGGCGCTACCGGGCCCAGGGAGCCAGTGGGCACCTAACAGATGCCCCTGCCTCTAAGGAGCAGCCGGGTGTAGCAGCTTTTCAAAATCAACAAAGGAAGGTTTTCAAATCCTGAAAGGTTTCTCAAGTCCTTTCTAATCTGCCTGCCATTTTGTTTCGTCTGCTCAGCTCAAGTCAAGGGGAACTTGACATTTGGAATACTAACTGCAAATAATCCCGCACCAAGGACAGGGCCTGGCATGCTGCAGTGGCAGCATGTGGCTCCCAAGGACGGTGAGGATGCTCCAGACATAATGGCTATTTGCAGAAGGTCCCAGAAGGCACATGTCAGGTTCGGCCTCTGGCCACCTGGGCGAGGACCACCCAGAACTGGGAGCTACCCTAGGGGCAGAGCTGTACCCAATTCACTGGCTTCCTCAACACTCCACCCTGGGCGTGGCAGAAGAGAGATGCTAGGCAGGATGAACCTATGCTGGATGAATGAACGCCTACAAAGAGCGCAAGAGGAAAGCACACTGAATCAGCTGAATCAGGACGTATTCTGCCAAACGCCAGGTGTGAGCCCTGCTCTGAAGCAGCCTCAGGTGAGCACTCTGCTTCTCTGTACTTCCACTTCGCAACAGACTCCACAGCTGGTCTGAACAGCGGCTCTGCCAACCACCCTCCTCCCCCAGGGCCACACACCCATCAGCAGGATTTGCAGGTAGGACCCCATGCCCATCCCTGGCACACACACTCAAGGCCCTGTGCATCAGCCAGGCCACGACCCAGGGTTTGGGGACCTGGGTGCCGTGACTCCTGCTGTGCAATACCTCACTCTGGCCTGCCTTAAGAGGAAGAGGGTAGGAAGTGCCAAGAGGCCAGAGGAGGCAGGCTCTGCATGGCCGAGACTGGCCACCAGTCTCCAGCCTCTGAAGCAACAAAGGCTTAGCTGACATACAGTGCTTTTTTCTCAAACTTTTCAAAAACAGTGAGCATTTGGATATAAAAACAAAATCCCAGGATCTCGACTGAGTACGGTATAATCTGTCACCACCCATAATGTCACACAGGTATATGCTTGGCCCTCCAGAGCCACAGGTTCCTCCTCCTTGCAGTACGCAGATTGGCTGAATCTGTGGATAAGGAAAGGCCAACTGCACTAGGCCCTTTTATGTAAGGAACTTGAGCATTTGTGGATGCTGGTATCCACAGGGGAGTCCTGCAACCTATCCTCGCAGATACACAGGGATGACTGTACAAATAAAGCTCAACAGCAGGGGTGTCCCTGGTGGTCCAGTGGTTCAGAGTTCACCTGGCAATGCAGGGGACACAGGTTTGATCCCTGGTCAGGGAAGATCCCACATGCTGCAGAGCAACTAAGCCCATGTGCCACAACTACTGAGCCCATGCTCCAGAGTGCAAGAGCCACAGTTACTGAAGCTCCCACGCCTAGAGGCTGTGCTTCGAAACAAGAGAAGCCACTGCGATGAGAAGCTCACCCACTGCAACAAAGAGCAGCCGCTGTTTACCGCAACTAGAGAAAGCCTGTATGCAGCAACGGAGATGCAGCACAGCTAAAACATGAAATTAATTAAATCTTTTAAAAAAGAAAAAAAAAGCTCAACAGCAAATAAACCCAAAGTACATACTTGAAACCTCTTATCCCCCATTTCACTAGGTCCACTCCTGCAACTCACCACCTCCTCCAGCAGCCTCGTCTGGCCACGTGCTTGATCCAGGCACCCCTCCTTCTGTGTTCCCACAGCCCCTTACTATGTTCCTAAGCCTTTACTATGACAGTACTGGATCCCCAATACCTCCAACAGAGCCTGGCACAGAAGCCTGACTTGCATATGCTAAAGCAAATGTTTATTTTCCGTTTCCCCAACTAGACTATAAAACCCTTGAGGGATAATACTTTATTCGACTTCACTTTGCAAGTACCTGAAAAAGACCTAGCATATACCTCAAACTGAAAAACCATCTGTTGAATTAATAAGGGGATGGAAGAATCCATGGCCTCTTATCTACACTGCCCCCTCCACCCCAGGAAGGAGCCTAGAAAACCTAAGCCTTAAAAAAAACAAATCTGAACTACCCTGGGAGATGGCACATCCACTGGATCCCCCCGTCTTTAGAGTCACACACACACACACACACACACACACACACACACACACACACACACACCACCACCCCACCACCCCCAAGGGGCATGAGCTTGAGTTTCCATAGACTCAGGCAGCCAAGGGAGTTCTCGCTTCCCGGCTGAGGCTAAACAGGGACCCAACCACAAACATCCAGTAATGCTGAACATGACGTGAATGATGTAAAAATAGCTCCTGTATCTCGTGCCCCCACCCTTCTACCCAGCAACACAAAGGGCAGAACGAAGCGACACCCCTAACAAGCCTCAGCCTGCTCCAGCCTGGACAGCCCCAGCCTCCTGCATCTGGGCCAGCTGCTGAGAACCAACAGGGGATTCCAAATTACATTTTAATTACCATAATTTTTCACAGGTACCTGAAACCAGACTGTGACAACCGTGCAAAAAATCCTTAGGCATGATGCACGAGCTGGGTGCTCCAAGCAGGTGTTCTACGCAGGCCCTTTCTCTCCTGCGCCCTTCGATTCAGGGGCACTTTACAGTGCAGAGTGCTTTCAGGATCCCTTTCAATCCCCAAGAGGCTCTGGATTAAGACAACATGGATTCCAGCCTCTGCAGTACAGTGCCCTCCACAGAGACCTTGGATTAAAGCGGGGAGGTGGGCGGGGGTGGGGGGAATGGAGATTGGGGTAGGAGTGGGCTTTTTCAATCCCACAGGGTTACCAGGAGTATTAAAGACCAAATGGAAAACATAGTGAAGGTTTTTTAACAGAAAGCATCTCTTTAGGGTAATTCATGCTGGGCAGACAGTGGATGCTTAACAGATCCATATTCTCAGTGTGGACAGGTCTATACAGTTAGTGGTTAAGAGAGTGAGCTCTAGAATTAATCTGCTTACATCTGAATCCGGGCTCTGCAACATTTTAGCCATGGGATCCTAGGGAAGTTAATTAACCTTTCTGGGCCTTAGTTTCACCAACTGAAGAATAAGGACAAGAATAGGAGTTACAGAGGTACACTGCGTCCCGGGAAATAAAAACAAGTAAAGTTCTAGCAGGATGCCCAGCCCAAGCTCACAGCAAGCACTAAATATGTATGTATGTATATATTTACCGGGAGAGAGGAGAATTGCAATTGCCTTAAAGGGAGGGTTCAGCTCTTAGCTCCCCACTCTTTCACATTGTCAGTGAATTCTAGAAGGAAGGGTGGTGTGGGGAGCAGGACTCTGTGGCCCCCCTGCTCTGGTTCTGTCTGAAAGCTCACATCTTTCTTCCCCCTACTCTGAAGGTAAGTGCTTTCAAGTAAAGGACTGTGTCATGTTGCCTGTTGGGAAGCCCTCAGCTCCCTGACATGTGACTGGCATAAAACTTCTGCTCAGTCAATATTTACAAAATTAATTGAACAAATTAATTTATCTCTCCTGCTGCTGTGCATTCCAGATATCAAAAAGAAGCAGGCTGCATAAAGAAAGTCCTCTAAAGGTGGCTTGTCTCTTCGGCTACGGTAATATTTGCAAAGGGAGTCGGCCTCCCTGGGCGGCCACTTGTCAGAGCGGCTGGCCGATCACATGGCTGTCTGCTGCCACAGAGAAGCAGAGCGCTTCCTTGGAAAGGCCCCAGGGGGGCTGTGCTCTCAGGGGGAGATGAGTGGCTCAAGCCCACCCACGTCCCCCAATTGTGGGACTCCCCATGCCTGCTGAGAGTCAACGGGGAGAGGGGCCAAGTGGAAAAGCGGCTCCTACCGAAACCCCGAAAAGAAAGCCTAAAGGCAGTGAGGAGCAAGGACACGCTTTATTTTTAGCCACAGATGATGGAAACTTACTCCCAGAATGGCGCAAATTCTGCTTCATCACCCTCAGAACCTTCCCAGGATCCCCAGGAAAACAGCGATTGGGAAGGAGAGAGAAGAGGACACAGGAAAAGGAGGTGAGCCGGGTTGGGGACAAGGGAGGGGGGTCTCTGGGAGCCATGGGGCCCCCAAGCCCGGATGGCTGGAAGCAACAGAGGCTCCTGCAAGTGGTGACGACTCCCGTGGCTAGGAGGAGACAAGGCCTCCCCACCAAAGCCAGTCTGAGACCCAAGGCTGTCACCAAGGCCTCCTCGCTCGGAGGCACACTGGGCTACGGAATGAGAGATTTCTGAGTTCCCACGCCTTCTCTGCTGTGTTCTACAGCAGGTACCAAAGTTCACCAAGTCTCTATTTCCTCCTCCACGAACTGGCACCACCACATGGGGCAGCGAAAGGATGCCCGCCCAGTAGGTACCTGGCGCTTGATTAATCACCTTTTAACAATTAAACTGGGGCCCAAGTAAAAGCCTTCACAGGCTCTGCTGTGTGATCCTGGCCAGGTGCCTTCTGTTCGCTGGCTCCATGTCTTTCCACTCACGAAGGGAACGGGCAACTTTTGAGGGGCACCAGCTCTGGGATGCCGTACCCTAAGCTACTGCTCTATTGGCAGAAGTCTCCGTCCATTTGAGGGTTGGGGGACCCTCTCTGAAACCATATCCTGACCTCAAAGTGGGCCCACACCTCGAGGAACATTAGAAAATCACAATAAATTCTGATTACAACGGTTATCCTCCACACTCTCACCCAAACCGTATCGATGGGCCAAACGGAATAGACCCTAATCCATGAGGATTTACTATCCCTTCACGGTGCCAAGCTGGGCAGTGAATATTTAGCAAACAGGATAGACCAGTCTCTGCTTTCCCCAAGCTTCCTTCCTAAATGCTGTAAAATGAGAGTTAATCTTTTATGATGCTTGTGGGCAAGAGCGACAAGGAGAAGTACTGGGAGACTCAGGAGTATCGAACAGGAGCCCTGACCCACCAGGGTCAGGAAGAGCCCTTTAGGTTGAGATCTGAGAGACGAGGGCAGGTGCTAAGGAAGGGATGGACGCCCCTTCCATGCAGCAGGCAGAGGGGACAGCACGAGCAGAGGCACTTCTGAGGAACCAGAAGCCAGTGCGGCTCAAGGGCAAGAGCAGAAACCAGACTGCCCGGGTGGGGGCCGGCAAGGCAGACTGCTGCCATGCTCCAGCCCACCTCTGCCCCCATCCCGCAAGGAGAACCTCTGGATCTGGGTAACTTTCCTCCGCACAGACGGCTCCAGGAGAGATGCAGATGGCCCAGCGTACAGCAAAGCGAGACAATGCGGGCGGAGTTCCAAACAGGCATGGCATCCTGGTCTGGACCCGGCACCAATGGGGAGAAGGACCCCCTCCAACAGTCTTTTCGTTTTCCTAAGGATTTGCCCCAGCCCTGCCTTCACTCCCACTTGTTTTGCTTCTTGTCTGATTTTTGTTTATTTTTAAACCGGGGCCTGCTTACGGTCAGGTTAATGCATTTTTTAAAAGAGAGCTTGAATGTGCCACGGCCCTCGCTGAGAGGAGAGGGTGGATCAATAGCCCTCTTAGCGGTCTTCCTCTCCCACCAGCAGACCAGAGGGGTGGGGGCACCGGGGCCAGCCTGGGGCGTGCCCTGCAAAGTGGGTCTGAGAGCAAGGCTCACCCTCTCCCTCCTTTCACCACCTCCCACTCCCAGGCAGCATCTCCCACTCGCCCCGCACCATCTCCAGCGGGAGAGCCCAGGACACAGGAAGACAGGCTCAGGTCAGATAGAGCATCAGACAGAGCCTAAAGCCTTAAGTTCAAATCTCAGCTTAGCCTCTTAGCAGCTTTAAACGCTTGGACAAGAGACTTAACCTCCCTGTACCCCAGTCTGCTTAAGGAACAGGTGGAGATCTGTCTGAAAAAGGAGTGATGTGAAGAGAATAGGGATCTGCGATGCTGCTGACCAATAAGACATCAGCATCCACCCCATTTCTCGGGCTCCTGGCCCCCCAACGCAGCAGACAGCACCCTCCATGGAGGAGCAGACCTACTTGCTGTCACAGATCCTTCTTGCCCATCTCTCCCCCCCAACCCTCGACCCCAGCTGAGTGGCAGGCTTCGAGCTCTCTCAAGTGAACCCCCCCCCCGCCGCCACAATGCCGACAGATGGAGAGTCCTAAAATACAGCGTATGGATCATGTTTCGTGACTAGCAAAACATGCCAGCCGGGACACTCGGAGAACCCGGCCGGTTTTCAGGAACAGGATTTTACACGTTTCCCAGGATTGGCGGATCTGCACTCGCCTCCGCCCGCCCGCCCACCCGTAAACCCCGGAGCCCGGGATCCTGCACCGAGAGGATACTCAGGACACAAGGGGGCTGTGGGGGAGGGGAGTCCCCCACAACCAACAGGTTGGCCATGCCCTGTGCCCTTACCCTCAGTCGCTTTTAACACTCTTACTACTATTTATTTATTGAGCACCTACTACTACGTACCTGGATGCAAATCTGCCATTTGGCACTTGTTCTAAAGTCACAGAGCTTGGGTTCCAATGCTGACACTCACTCTATGGCCCTGGGCACAAGCTTCACTTCTCTGAGCCTCAGTTTTCTCACCTCTGAAATGGGGCTGGTAGGACCTCCCTCACTAGGTCAGGGTGAGGACTCCGGAAACAACCGTCCGTGGGCAACTAGAACCACCACGGTCCTGGTCACAACAGCCTGAGTGTGAGGCCACTATCGCTGGCTGTCCTACAGAAGGGAAAATGGATGCAACATGGCCACAGCAGCATGCGACGGCAGAGGGGAGGGCACGGCACACGGCTGCCTCTGAAGGGCCTCAGGGATGGGCTTCAAAGGGTCTGCAAACCTCTGGGCTTATCACGCACAGCTGTTTGTACATGTGAACGTGCAGGGCTGGCGAGGGCACCAGATCTTATCAGCCTCACGGGGCTCTAGAGGCCCATAAAGGTTAAAAACCATAGCTCTATACATGCCTAGTTCCCCTGGCAGTGCCGTCCTAGACTCCAGCATTTGGAGTAAGGATTACACTCCATTTCCCTCTCCCCAAGGGAGAGAAAGTAGTTCTTGGCGAGAGCAGTTACAAGAGCTCCCAACTAGAGGATAGAGTCAGAGACCCACAGGCAGGCAGGTGTGCGAACAAGCCGCCTAGAAGGGAAGCTACAGGCCACACAGGGTCGAAGATCTCAAGATGGACCATCTAGAACCTCAGGAGTAGGTATCTTTGGTCAGGTGATGGGCTGACTGATTAGCCAAGTGAACAGATACTCCCTCCTGGACCTGACCTCCTGGGGGCAGGGACATGTTTAGGAAATAAGCCAGAACAACAAGACATAAGTCAGGGCATTAACTTTAATCTTTGCAGAAGAGAAGTGCCAGAGTTTTATGTTTACTGTCTAACTCCCTTCACAATGAACACACATCCATGGAGTTTTTGGGAAATGAGACCTGGAACTAATCTACTTACAAAACTACCTAGGTGAAGCACACAATCAACTTGGCGTAATATCATAAATACTTATGCTGTTGCCCAGAGCAGATTCCAGGAGGGCCCCTCTGGGAATGGAAAGCCTTCCACTCCAGGGAAGGTATCATTCTGATGAAACCAAAGCACACTTCAGACAGTTCCTTGGGTCCTCTGTGGTGGGATGCAGAAAGAGCTCTCCTGTGATGATGGACAGAGAGTGGCAGACCCAGCTGACCTCACATGTTCTGAGCAGTGAAGGTGGTGGAAAGAGCCCCCAAAATTGGGAAAGAGTGAAAGTTAGTCACTCAGTCATGTCTAACTCTTTGCGACCCCATGACCCCATGGACTGTAGCCCATCAGGCTCCTCTATCCATGGAATTCTCTAGGCAACAATACTAGAGTGGGGTGCCATTCCCTTCTCCAGGGGATCTTCCCAACCCAGGGATCAAACCCAGGTCTTCCGCACTGCAGACAGATTCTTTACTGTCTGAGTCACCAGGGAAAGAATTGAGGGCAATGCCTAATTAATTTTTGTCTCTTTTGTTTGGGGAGGCAGGACAAGGAGGAGAGAGATGGAGAACATAAGCGCCCCAGCACTGAAGCCCTCAGCAGCTGACAGCTCTCTGAAATGCGAACATCTGTAAATTTCCTTCGGGTGTGTGGTTTTCAGTCCCTGTATCTTAGGGATATGTGTGATCCAGACTTCCTAATTATATTACATTGGTTTTTACCAACACAACAGCTACAAATGCTTTCTGCTCCACTTCTGTCCCGTGTGGAAATGCTTCTCAGACCAGGGAGACTGTACAGTCATGGGAAGAACGCTCAGACTCAGGGTCAGAGCCTTCTGCTTGATCGGGAAACTTCTGTGAGGGAAGACAGGGTGCTGGGCCAAGCCATCAGATGCTGACCCATGCGCATCCACAGCAGAAACACAGGAGCCCCAGTAAAAACTTCCTTACTGACCCCACCCAGGATTTGCCCTTTCTATGAAACTGTTCCTAGCTCCCAAGGCTGCCTGCACAGACAACGCCAAGAAGCACACTTCAAAGACCTTCTAAGCCCCACCCACCCTGCAGGGAAGAAGCACCAAAACTGCCTCCAGATCCAGGGGTTCCCAGCCACCTGGCCCCATCTCCTTCTGCCAGAGGACAGGGAGAGTAAGTCCTGGCTTGATCAAGTTGGCCTCAAAATTAATAGGGCAGGAAGGAAAAGCTTGTCGGTGCTTCTAAGGTCATCCCCAAAGCACCTGCATGAATGTTTCCTTTAAGCTTTTTTTTAAAACCTTGGTTTCCACAGAAGTAGCTTCTCACCATAAAAGCCAGGAGGCATCTCACCTCTGTGCAGAGCCAAGCCCGGAACCTGGCAGAGAGCGGATTCCTTACACAGTTTACTAGACTGGCTGGAATTACCCAGTCGATTAGGATCTTTACGGCCCTTTATAATAGGAATTTGAACACGTCCTCTGGATTCGGGGCTGGCTTTATCACCCTGTATTGTGGGTTAAATTGTGTCCATCTAAAGAATGTGTGCAAGTCATCACCCCCAGTCCCTATCTATGAACGTGACCCTATTTGGAAGTACAGATCTTCCCTGACTTACAATGGGGTTATGAAAATATAACTGAAGATCACATTAAGAAAATGCACTTAGTACACCAAACCTCATGAACATTGGAGCTTAACCTCCCCATCTATCTTAAACGTGCTCAGAACACCTACATCAGCCCCCAGCTGGGCAAAACCATTGCACACAAAGCCTATTTTTTAACGAAGGGTTGCAAAGCTAATTCGTGTAACATATTCAACACTGTACTGAAAGCGAAAAACACAATGGTGGTCCGGGAAGGGAATGGGTGGTCTTACCTTGCTCACCCTTGTGACTGTCAGGCTGACTGCGGGCTGCAGCCACTGCCACTAACCCAGCATCACAAGAGAAGATCTACCTCATGTCACTAGTCTGGGGAAAAGTTCAAAATTCAACATCTAAAGTACGGGTTTTTCCTTATTTCATATTACTTTCCCACCATCGTAAAGTCAAAAAAAATTGTAAGTCAAACCAGCGACCACTCTGTCAAGTCTGTAAATCCTTTGTACATGTAGTCTAGTTAGGACAAGATCATGCTGGGTTAGGATGGACCCTAATCCAGTGACAGGGATCCTTATAAAATAAGGGAAATTTAGGCACACAGACCCACGGGGAGGCCGTGGGATGACAGAGGCAGAGACTGGAGAGATGCGAGCCAAGAAACGCTGAGGCATGCCAGCAACACCAAAAAGTAAGAGAAAGGTATGGAACAGGCTCTCCCCCAGGGACTTGAGAGGCAACATGGCCCTGCCGACACCTTAATTCCAGACTTCTAGCCTCCAGACCTGTGAGAGGATAAATTTGTTGTTTAAAGCCACCCCATTTGTGACAGTCTGTTACTGCAGCCTAGGAAACGGATACAGCCTGAATTATTTCCAACTCGCCAACCTCCACCTACACCCTGCCCCACCCCTCTCCTCCTTCTCTGCACTGCTCCCAACTCAGGGTTCTGTGACCCACCTTGACATTTGTGCAGTCACCCTTGACCTCCCAGCAATACCGTCTGGGACACGTTAGAGTCCCCATTCCCCGTCTGTGTCACAGCGACACAGGCAGGTGACCTTTACTGGGTGGGGGGTTCTGTCCCTTCCCTTACCAACTAACAGCCAAGGACAGTCTGAGACAGCACACAAGACGTTACAAAATACAGAGAAGAGGTGGGGACGGGGTAGAAAGTGGGTGGAAATAAGGAGAGTCAGCAGAAAGGGGGAGAGAGAAGGAGAAAGTTCAGAACAGAGCCTGAAGGCCAAGGGCAAAGACAAGAGGCAAAGAAAGCAGCCCGTCCCCCTGCCCCTCATGGCCAGCCACACACTTCTCACTCCCTCCCCGACTCGCTTGATGCCTGCTGGAACTTTTTACTCCAACAGCCTGCCAAGCAGGTTAACACCTGAAGAGCAGTCTACCCACACAGCTGTTGCACTTTGAGCTTCCGCAAAGAGAAAGCCAACCCACTTCCATCCAGAGGCTGCACTTTATTTGTTTTGGGTTTTCACTACCTGGAACTTGAGGGGGCAGAGTCAACATCAGATGGTCAAGAAGCTGGCCGGGTGGATGGATGCCACTTGAGGTTCCCCACGCTGCCTCACCTGTAGCAGCTTAAGGGGCAGAGTCACCTGGGGTCCTGGGGCATCAGGGAGGGCACATCCCAGCCGCAGTCCCCTACAACACTCACAGCTCAGGTGGTGGGAGGCTGGGAGACTGACAGCAGTCACTGGGGAAGCAAGTGGCCTCTAAATCTCACCTCCACTTCCAGAAAACCACCGGAAACAAAGCAGCCTCCAGCAGTGGCAGCGGCAGCAATGATGGGTAATACTGATCTATTACAATTGGTCAGAGACCACACCAAGCCCTCGTACCACAATCTTCTTGGGCTCTGACACTCACACTCAAAGCAAGTTCACAAAATAAAGCCAGGTTCAAGGGACAAGTGCAGCACTGGAGAGGCAGCCTGGTATCTTGTTGAGAACCTGGGCTGGGCTAGAGACCTAGCTCCACTCCCTGCAAACTGTATGCCACTGAGCTGGCCAACAAAGATTTACTGAGCACCTGCAATGTGCTCTCGGAGAAGGCAATGGCACCCCATTCCAATACTCTTGCCTGGAAAATCCCATGGACGAGGGAGCCTGGTAGGCTGCAGTCCATAGAGTCGCGAACAGTCAGACACGACTGAGCGACTTCACTTTCACTTTTCACTTTCATGCATTGGAGAAGGAAATGGCAACCCACTCCAGTGTTCTTGCCTGGAGAATCCCAGGGACGAGGGAGCCTGGTGGGCTGCCATCTATGAGGTCACACAGAGTTGGACACGACTGAAGTGACTTAGCAGCAGCAGCAGCAATGTGCTCTACGGGCCTCATCTGTGAAACGGGGTGACAATACCTACCTTAACACAGTTCATCTGAGGAAGGGACATGATGGCAAACCTAAGATGCTTAGCCAACAGTGGGTATTTTTAAAAAGAGCTGCTACAAAGGAGAGATCAGAATTATTATGGTCCTATTTTCCAAATCAGCTTAAGGTCAACAGCAGATTTCCCCATCATTCACGAGAATGTCAGCCCCGTGAGGACAGGCAGAGTTATCATCTGCACTGCTTCCCCCTGTACTCGTGGCATTTACAACAGTGCTTGGCTCAGGGCAGGCACTCAGATGTTTGTGATATGAATGAAAAAACTGCTGGATATCCAAGGCACCCAACAGTGGATGCATCAAAACTGCCATGACACATAAAACATCCTGGGGATGAAAGGACAGAATACGAGATTATAAACAAACAGTCCTGCCTGCCCAGCCAGGAACACAAGGCCCGGGTGCCCACTGGTTCCCTCCCAGTGAAGCCAAGTTCAAAGGGGAACCCAGCAGTGATCTGCTTCTGGGGAAGCAAACCAGCTCCTCTCAGAGAAACCAGGTAAAGACCAGTGTAGTCTTCATCATATTCATAAAATGAGGGCTAAGAAGGTGCACTAGGAACCAGGTGCAGAAGGGCCAGAAAAACACATCCGCATTACTTTGCAGAGGATCTTTTTCAAGAGATGGCTCTCGATTCACTGAGGATTCATCACCCGCTTTAACTTCTCTCTCCTCTACCCATTTCCGTGTCAGGTTCAAACATACCTGGAGAACACCCTGGACCGCAGAACACAATCAGCTGCCATCTGGAGCCCCGCCCCCCAGTATCTCACCCCCGCAGGGGCTCTTCCACCAAAGCTGCTGGCTGTCACGCCAGCTCTTCTGCGGAGATTAAACTTCACCAAACCCCAACCCAGGGTACTTCACCGAGAAGGCCTTTACCATTTCCATCCCTCCTTGCTGTGCCCCAGCTGCCACTCCTATCCTGGGGCGATTAAGACCCACTCAGACGTAGGACTCAGGGGGCAGCCATGTGAAAAGGCTTTGTGACAGAGGGACAGCTTACAGGCTGAGCCACTGCCTTCCCCAGTGTGTGATCTGCCATTCCTAAAAAGGGGCATATATGTTACAGCAACAGTACCTCCCAGTGGGGCTGGAGTAGGGGACTCCGGGTAAGAACACAAGAACGGCCCCAAAATGGTTTCTTTTTTTTTTTTTTCTAACTGTGGTACAAACGCTATTCTTAGAAACTCTTAGTCTTCTCTTTCTTGCCCATGGAAGAATGGACAGAAGTACAAGCTAGAAAACCGTGCCAAGCACAAGCAGTCCTGCAAAGCAGAAGTGCTCCCGTTTTTCTCAAGTGATTAACAGGTCCAAGAAAGGCTGGGGTGCGATTTACGAGGGCCACAGCCAAGAGAGATTTATACGCGTATGGCCTTCGGATGGTTTTCTAAGACTGTGCACAACTCTCCTTTGGCTGAGGATCTCAGCAGCAAGTAATTTTCTAATTGATTCATTAGCACTCCAATCAACTACCACTGTAGACACAAAGGGCCTTGCTTAGGTCTCAAATGCCTGAGCCCAGGACTCTGAGCTGAAAGAAACACTCCAGCTCCCGGGTTAGCTCAGCCCAGGGGTGCGGAGACAGCCCTACACAGAGACCCTCTAAAAACCGCAACCAACACCAAAAGCAACTCAGAGACTGGAAACAGAGCCTACACAGCTTCTGAAATGTGACTTTTCGTAATGAGAATTTTCTGACTGGAACATGATTATGCAAAAATGGAAAGTGAAAGAGGAGGAAAATACCCTGAAAAGAAGTAGTCCCCCCAGAAGTCAGCACAGAGTTAGTC
Source organism: Budorcas taxicolor (assembly GCF_023091745.1). Taxonomy (NCBI): domain Eukaryota; kingdom Metazoa; phylum Chordata; class Mammalia; order Artiodactyla; family Bovidae; genus Budorcas; species Budorcas taxicolor. The sequence goes on along the minus strand of NC_068912.1, from coordinate 92,022,965 downwards.
TTGATGGTGGAAAGAAGGGGTGACTTTTTCTTCTTTCTCCTTTTGAAAATGACCATGTATGGCACACACAATTTCCTCAGCTTCCTCAGGTGTAAAGGCACAGCAATTATGCCCAATTCCCAGGGTTTCTATAAGGATGAAATCAGATCATGAATCAAACAACCAGAACCCACGCGCTGCGGGCTCCGGACAGAGCATCAGGCTTTCCCGCCAGCGAAGCAACTCACAAGCCCACCAGCCACTCTCAGGCCAAAAATCAAAGTTATGCTCAGGGAGGTTATAAATTACTCCTGTCACCTGTGAATTGTTGAAGCTACAAATGCTGAAATTCACAGATCTCAAGAGTAATGCTGTAATAATTTAAATATAAATTAAGCTTTAAAAACAGTCTTCCTTCATCGTTCCATACTCCTTTGGCATGTGGGATATTCACATAAGACAGGGTTCCTCAATGGGTCAACGCAGTAGTAGGAAGGAGCCTCCAGCAGATAGTCTACAGAAATGATCAGAAATTGCACTTGACCATCATGGGATTCTGGACCTGTTTGCTGCCTGTATACCCAGCTGTAGAAAAGTCCTCAAACAATACAAGGCATTTTGGAAGGACTCCTGACTCAACCAAGCCTGAAAGAGCACTCTCCTCTACCTAGCCAGCCAGCCATCCATTCATCTGTTTCACCCACCCGACCTATCTATCCATCTGAAAATCAAGTTTATTCTCCATAAGGAACTCCTGGGTGAGCCAAGAAGCAGTAGGATCTCAGCAATTCAACAGTCTTCCTTATTAGGAAAGACAAAACACAGCAAGTAGCCTCAGTCTACACAGCCTTGGGCTAGAGAGGGCTCAAGGTACATAAAAGGACCAAAGGCCTACAGACATGACTCTGCTCATCAAAGCACAAAGCTTCAGAACTAGAGCAGGACGCCTTAGGAAGCCTGAAGGAAACCGATGCAAGCCCTACTTCCCCTAGCGAGGAATTAACTTGTTACGCTAGGAAGTGACATTCTCCAGAAAACCCAAATGGATCCAAGTTTCTTGGCTGGTAAGTAAGGTGGCTTCTTCAACTGACATCGTGAAAAAACGTCAAACTTCCACAAAATATACCAAGGGAACCTTGGTCAAAAACTTCTACCAGGTCTCTCCAGCTTCCTATGAGGCTTCATCTCATCTCCAAACCCCTTTCTCCCTTCCCCTCACCTCCCACTCTTCAGAGCATAAAGTCACCCATGTCGTGTCTTACTATGGCAACGTTAACACAACTAGGCAAACATAAATGTGGGTGGCTACCATCTGATGGGTCTCCCTGCGCCAGGATCTGTAGCAGGAAGCAGCTGCATCTCACTCATCTTTTTCACCATTTGAGCTCCTACCATGATCAGCATTGTACTCACTACTGTTATTACTATTATTACTGTTAGCAGAAATGTGTGGAGAGTGCAACTGCTCTGAAATCGCTGTATGGCGGTAAATTCTTTGTTGATTTTTCCTACTCTAAAACAGAGAAGGGCTAATAGAAGGACCTTAACAAGCTCCATGAAACTCAACCAGGAGGCACCACAGTAGAACAGAAAATCTATCCACTCCCAAAACACATAAATAAGCAGGCTCTGTGGGGTACTCCTTGAATGGCAAACCCTAGAATGCAGGGGGAATTTTGGAGGAGGGGGATGCGCCGACCCTCAGGAGCTCCAGGTTTTGGTGGCAGCCCTACAGGTAATGTGCTCCCAGGTGGTCAACCATCCCACGCAGCCCTGGGTTTCTTCACCTGTAAAGAATCCACTAAGGATCCCTCCACACCCCTGCAATGGGAAACGCAGTTCTCTGAGGGCCTCGGCCCACTTTGGAGATGAACACAGTTTGTTTTATCTATTTTGCAACTAATGAGGCCTCGGCTCTCTAATTGGAATAGGGCAGATCCATTCTTTCTATCAAAATCAGGCATATTGTTGACAGGAAGAACTTTGGGCCAAAATGGGAAAGAACTTTAAGCCAAAGTGGAAAAGATGGTCACCTCTGCTTTTTTTTTTTTTTAAAGTAGAACAAGAAGTTTATTATTCCCACTCAGTAGTTTCTGGGGGCTTTGATGTTAAGTCATACATGATCAAGAAATACCACATATCTTTTTAACCCTAGCGACCATTTTTAACATCACTTCTATAGGGATCTCATGGCCAAGGGCTGCAGATACACCAGTCATGAAATCACTAGTAATAACAGTTCGAATAACCACAGATCTCTGGCATGAAGGCTACTTCTGACGTGGGTCCCAATCAAAATGTAAAGGTGTCAAAATAACAGGCATTTGGCTGGTTTTCCCAGCATAGTCAGACTCCCTGAGATCTTCTAGGCCTCAAAGTCAGCTTGGCATAAAGTACTGAGCACCCCTACTGTTTCACATCCTAAAGGTCTACGCTACACTACACTACACTCTCACACACACACACACCACACCACCCCCCACCCCCAAGTCAGGATCTCTCTTGATAGGAAGCCAAGTAAATTACATGCAGAGTAACAACCCAATTACAACCACCTTCTCTCAGGTTCCATGAAAGTCAACAAAAACAGGCAGGGTCCCAAGGCTGCCCCCCAGGTGTGGCTGGACCCCTGTCTCCCCAGTGCTGCAGTTCAAAGACAAAGGAGGTAGCACTCAACACACCCTCGCTGAAATGCGTGCAATCACACAAAACTACAGACAACGACCAGGCAACTCTGAAGCCACATTCTGTACTGAGAAGCCAGTCTGAGGCTCAGCAGAGCAGAAAAGACTTGGCCGAGATGCTTCTTCTATCCACGGACATGGGCCAGGGGACCTGAGGTGCTGAGGATGAGGAGGTTGATTCCTGTGTTTTACAGATGGAAGACTGTGGTGCAGAGGGGACCAGAGCTGGGCTGGACCCTGTCCCTTGGCTGCAGGTGGCAGACCATGTGCCATCCCAAGAACACTCATGTGTCACAACGCCAGGAAGAGCTGACCAGCAAGGGGCGAGTCTCCTATCCCACTGCCTCCAACCCCACCCTCTGAACCCAGAAAGCTGAAGCCTGCAGTCAATGGGTCTTGCTGTGCATAGACACTCTGGTCTGAAAAGGAGGCATGTCCCTTTGCCATCTGCAGTGAAGATGCACCTCCTAATTCCCCACACTCCCACCCACCAAGAACCACATTCCGGCCCAACCTTTCCCATGCACCTGCCACACACAGGAGTGGACAGTCCGCTGAAGGCATGGTACAGTGGGGCAAGTCCTCACCTGGGATCCCAGAGCCCTGGAGACAGACACTCCTGCCTCACTGGTCCTCTGCTTCTGCATCTATGAAGTAGAAGCAGTGATTCTTCAAACTACCGACTGGGCCTTTAACCCACAGACGTCTCTTCAGAGAGCCCACGACTGCGACAGGGAAAGGAAGTGAGCCATACAAAATTCCCTCGCCAATTCCAGGAACCCTCAATCTTTCCAGAGGGAAGAAATCTGGAAAAGTAAGACACCCAGGAAGCCACCAATTGCCAATCCCTGTGAACCTGGGCATGAGCTAACACAGAACACTGCATAGGGCACCAAGTTTAGGAAGGTTTGGACTTCTCAACACACCATCTACACGTTCCAATTACTGAGCCCCTAGATTTCCAGGTAATTACAGCCAAGAGGAAAGAAGGACAAACAGAGAGGACCCCTCTGAGAAAGGTGGGCTGAGGAATGTGAGTGTCTCTGCCTCTCCAAGCCAAAAAAACCCTTCCTGTCCTCCATACAAGGTACCTCTAAAAGTAAGGGGAGACGTAGGCAAAGGGCCCTCACACACTGGGAGCCCTCAGGCCAGGAGAGTGATCTGAGCCTCCCCTTCTCTGCACAGCCTGGCACATGCAGCATCCGACCAACGTTTGCCAAGTGAACGAACCCAAGTAGGTATTTGTCCTTCGCCTTTCTGCTGCAGGCACGGAGCTGAGTCCACAGCAGACATGCAGCTAATGTGCTGAACTAAACCCAATTTCTGGACAACATCCAGCTGAAGGTAAATAAAAGAAGAGGGCAGCAAGTGTAGGTACTGCAATAGAGTCTCTCCACCCCTTACTCAAATCTAAGGAGGATTCCTGGCAAACTAAAGAAGTTCTCCTGAAATCCGCCTAAAAAGTCTGTCCCTCTTAGTTCACTAAAAAACAGGATTCAGTTTACACGGTGGGGTTTTAAGAAGGCAGCTATTGTGTGTGGAAAGCAAACCTGAGTTCACACCCTTCTACCCGTGCCCCCCTCTTTGTGCGAGGGACACAGACCCACATGAGGGCTCCTGGAACCCAGCTCCCTCTCCTCCACCCACCCTGCCTGGCCAGACCCCCATTAGCGCACTGCTCGTGCCATCAACACTGTTGGTTTGGAATGTGCCAGTAATTCTACCGGCAGGAACAGCAAGCTTTAAGCTCAGTAGAGAAACCAGCTGGAGAGGCAGCCTCATGAAATAATGAAATGCCAAACCAACCCCTACATCTTCTCCAGTCTCTCAGGTCACCTACCAGATTAGAAGGCCTGTTGCTACGGCAACCATATCTTGCAAGTGCCGGCTGAACTTCCCCATAATTTTTAACCCTTTAACTAGCTTGGAGAGGGTGGTGCGCAGATGAACCCAAACTGCGGGAGAGTTGGCCCGCTCTGGTAGCGCTTTTACAAATTAAAGCAAGAAAAGGAAGAAAAACAGCGGTGGGAGTGGAAAGGGAGGGGGGCGGGGGGACGAAGGTCCCCAGTGAAGCAAACAGACAAACCGTGGAAAGGAAGCGCCACACGCACCGTTCCTGCCCACCGCCATACCACAAAACCACCGCGACGAGGCTGCACAGCAAACTTCATGCACCTGGCAACTCGTCCAAAGCGCAAGAGCCGAATATGAGATGGGAATAAACAAAGGCAAGACGGCCCTCCGCCTGCCCCTCCTGGCCAGGCTCCACGGCCTCACTGCAGACGCTGCAGGCCTTCTGGGGTAGGCAGAAGGCGGCTGGGAGCCAGGCGGACGGGGACAGATGGCCGGGCAAGCGCTGGCACTTTCCAGTTGTCTGATAGGCGCCTGCTGCCAAACAAGCCCCAACCCCCAGCCCCCCAATCCCACACACAGCTCTGGGACGCGGGGCTGGCTCTGATGGGCAGGGACACCAGGCCAAACACCAGGGCTCCGGGAAGCCGGCTTCTCCCACCCTGATCCGCCGACCCACATCTGAAAGCCCTGGTTGGTACATCCCGGAGGACCCCCATCGCTGAACTGTCCCGTGCCCCTTCTCCATTTCTCACACGAAGTCTTCCTCCTCCCACCCCAACCACTCAGCTCTCTTTGTGCTCAGAGTTCTTGGGGTCTTTCAAGAATAAATCTTTAAAACGACTTTCCTTGGCCTCTCGGATTTGACACGGAGACTTAATAACCCTACCCAGAGGTGGAAAAACAGGGGTGAAGCCTCCCACCTCACATCTCATCTTCGTGATGGGCAGGGGTGTTGGCAGGGGTAGTGAATGGGCCTCCCTGTGGGAACAGAGACTCTCCTGACTGACCGGCCTAGAGATAGACCAGCGGGAGGTCTGTGCTGCTAGCGGAGGACCAAGAAAAGACCCCTGGGAAGGAACGGAGGGAGGAGAGGAGAGGAGAGGGGACTGAGCCCACTTAGAGGAAAGAGGAGTCAAAAGAGGGCAGGAGAGGAGGAAAGGGGGAAGGTTCACGGGGAACAGGGACTGTAAGGAAAGCCCTGGCCATGGTGGCAGGGGGGCAGCCTGCCAGCGTCTCACCAGGGTGCCCAGCACACCCCTACCCCCAGAAGGCCCTTGATAAATGAGGCTGCAGGAATGCACACAGGCTGCAGCCCCGCTCCCAACAGAAGGTTCCGGTTTCAGACAGTTTCAGAGAGTGGGGCTGGGGAAGCAGGGCAGGATGTATAATGTGGATGGGCGGTGCTGCTGTAAGGCTGGGGGTGGGGGACAGGGGGAGAGTGCTGACACTATTAGCAGAGAAAGAGGAGAAAATTCAACCCTGCACACCACTGCCCACCCCCCACCCCCCTGACCACCTCAGCCCTCCACTGCCGGCCAGCCTGGCCACCTCCACCTGTCACCCGCGTTGGGGGACACCTGGGAGGAAGGCCAGTCCAGAGAATTCAAAGTCCTAATGTTCTCTTTGCCAAGTAATTAATGAGACGTACCACAAACGGCCCGGTGCCTGCAGAGGAGTGATGACTTTTATCAGCATGTTCACCGGTCACCCAGCCCCTCTGAGTGCTGAGGGGTCAGCTGGGTTAAAGAGGCGCTGAGGCAAGGCCATGGGGTGAGGGTGAAGGCAGGCCCGGCCCCTCGGGAGAAGGAGGGCATGGCTTCAACTGGAGCGAAACATCAGGCTGCACACTTAACAAGCACCTGAGCACCACTGATAGAAGCGATAGGAGAGACCCCGCAAAGGAGGGCCCCCCAGAGCCAAGGCAGGTGGGCAGCCAGAGCTCACAGCAGACCTCCTATACCATCCACGCACACAAGCGTTCTGATCTTCGGGTCTCCTTTGCTAACCTGTTCGAGGGCAAGACTGTGACAGCACCTTTATAACCCTCTATAGCATTCAGGAAGAGCCAGGAGCTCTAAGAACATTTGCAAGATAAAAAGGAATCCGGTTTTTCCATTTAACCCACCAGATGGGCAGGGTGCCACCAAGCTTATCCATTGTTTGGTCTTGTTTATCCAAATCCTTTGGTTCATTCAACAAATCCTTATTGAGCACTTACTAAGTGCAGGCACGGTGCATTCGAAAATGAAAATGAAGACTCATACACCAGCCGGCCCTCGTATGCAGCGGCTCACAGCCGTGCTGACAGCTCTCCATGCCTGCCGTGCACTTAGTATGTAACGGGTACACTGAACTCTTGGATTTTCATCAGGTGTGTCCCCTTAGGGGCAGCACACCCAGCAGCAGTGGAGGGAAAAGCAAGGGCAGCTTTAGTGCTTCGGTGTAAACCCCAAGACCGCAGCGAACCAACCAGAAGCTTTCTAAGCAGTTCCACAGCTGCTAAACAAAAGCCCCTCATTTTCAGGGAGTCCTGCTGCGGCCTCACTCCAGGGTAGGAGACAAGCCTGAGGAGCTTGTCCAGTCTGATCTCCAAAGACATCCTAAGATGAGCAATACCATCCAAGATGGACAGAACTCTGGGAACAAAGGGTGCAGGAGCAGGGCTCCAGGCAGAGCCGGCATCCCGTTGCTGTGTCCCCACCCACGCGCTCAACGACATGGGGAAATTCTACCCACGGCTTGGAATAATAATAGAAGTAACATTTAGGTAAGGTTGGGGATTAAACTAAACCTCACATAAGAGGCAGGGATGTTGGCATTTGGGAGCAGGAAACAGGCCTTGGAACGTACTTAATACCTACCACAGAGTAAAGCGGATCACAGCCAGTTCCCGACTCAAGAGCGTCTTCGGCCCCTCCACGTGCCTCCCTCCTGCCAACTCCAGACACTTGGAGGGTGCCGAGCCAAAGCGTGGGGGCTGGAGGTCAGTTTTGGAAGCTACACTTTCAGAAGAACACTGGCAAAGCAGAAGCCAGCGAGATGCCTTCCAAAACAGAACAGGAGCTATTTTAAATGGAAACCCACTGGTGGAGGCGGAAGAGTTTTATGAGAAGAACAGAGAACATGAATGAGTTGCTATAATTAACGCCCCCCCCCAAAAAAAAGCTGTCACAAGGAAGGGGAAGTCTTTCCATCTGATGGCAATAATACCAAGAACACAGACTTCTAACCATTCTAACCATTCAGTCTAAACCTGAAATGTGCCGTCCTGTCAGGTAATGAGCTCCCTGTCACTGGAGGTGAAGCAAAGACTGTAGAGGAAATGAGCCAAAGGAACTCTAGAGGTTATCAAGTGATAAAATGAAAAAGGGACTTTAGAGGTTATCAACTGATAAAATGCTGATGGGAGAAAAACACAAAGGAGATCATTCAAGTCCTTCATATTTTAAAACAGCTTTTCCTTTAAAAAAAAAAAAAAGGTACAGAACTCCTAAGGGGATATGGAATGTTCTGCCTGCCTCTCACCAACCTGCAGGAGGGCTTTTTATAAACAGAAGGTTTCCCGATATCCTTGGTCAAACTCCACCCACCCTCCTTCCTGGCTGCAGAGGTCACTGTGTTTTTGTGGCAAAAGCTGCAGGTGGTGATGGACATGCTGGATAAGTAAGAAAAGCTCTATTATGTAAAAACTCCAATGTTTACGGCATTTCTGTGGAGCAGAGAATCAGATCAGAAAACAAGTTTGGGAGTGGACCCTGCGTAAGAAACGTCGCGGGTCAGCATTCATCTTAGAAGGACGAGCTGCCCTCTAGTCCTCTCGTCCCAGCCACCCCCAGCCCAGCCTGCTGACACGGGGCGGCACACCACAGCAGGGCACTCACCACCCACCCTGGGGAAATGTTCAGATCACAAATCAGTAATCACCATGCAGGCAAAACGGGGGACGTCCAGCCACTACCAGGTTTCCGACAGAATAAAGTATGTCATCATAAATGCCAATTCCTTCAGAGTTTTGTTCACTTGCTGAATTCTCAGGAACTAGAACAGGGCCCAGCACACAACCTGTGCCCTGTACTTCAAGAAGCAATCCCAGTGCCTCTTCTTCTCTTGAGAAATCAATTACATAACTTCTTCTCTCCAGCTGATTCACCCATCTCCTTGCATTCAGCTCAAAATATTACACTAAAATTACTTCCCCAAGCCCATGGTGGGATAAAGGATTTATCCTTTAGAAACTTAGGGAGAAAAGTTGTGGGAGTGTGTGACCCTCAGTCTTGAGCTCCCACAAGGGTAGGAAATTTTGCCTTTTGTTCACTGTCTTATCCTCAACGACGTGGCACAACACTGGTGCTCGGTATGGTCAACAAGTCTCTAAAAGAATCAACATCCACTGTATGATCCTGGCAACTCACTTTCTCTCCAGCCCATCTCTTCTCAACCATAAAAATGACAGCACTGGAGGGGTTCGGGGGTCCCCAGCCAGGTCTAATGTGCTTGGAAGCCTGTGATCTGGGTGAGCTGGCCTAGGGATGGCTTGGATCAGAGAAAGCCTGCCTGGGTTCCCCCGGGTGTTTCCACAAGGGAAGAAGCTAGGAGGCAGTGTGGTGCCACAGAAAAGGCACAGGCTTTTCAGCACAGACATTTCAAGTCCCAGCTCAGTCTGGGATGCAGGATCTTAGGGATGCCAATAAACTTTCCTGAACCTCAATTTCCACCTCTGCGAAACAAGAGCCACAACTACCTATCTCTACAGAGGCTCAGCCTGGATTACAAGATGATAATGTACATAAAAGCACTTTGCAAGGTTTAAGGTTAGCAGAGAGCCCGGCTGTACAAACCCTCCTGAAAAGAGGCACCCATGTCACGCACGTCCAGCTCTAAACCTTACAATTACTTCTACCCTCAACTGGAGAAGCCAACTGGGGTCAAAGGATGATCAGGACCAGTCCACAAAACATTATTGAAAGACTGGTGATCTGTAACTTGACCTGTAACAACGAAGACTTGACTTCGTAACAATGAAGACATACAGTCTATGTAACAGTTCATCTCAAGCTTTCTGCTCCCTTCTCAGAAGACTGGAAAGAAGTTTAAAGCAGAGAAGAAGAAATATCTGGAAAACTGAACACCCCTAAAAAGAAGACAAGAGACCTTCTGAAGCTGCAAGTCAACCCACACTGGTGGCCGGCAAGGCATAAGCAGAGACTGGTGGCTGCCACTGGTAGAGCTGGGCCCTCCCCGGAGGTGCGGCATTTAGGAAGAGCCTCTGGGATAGCTAGTCCCAGCAGGGCCTCAGAGAGGAGACAGGGAACCTATTCTCACAGACCAGGGGCCGCCCCACCCTCCTCCTCACGGCCCAGCAGCCAGCGACACAAGCCAGGCCCTAATCAGTGGTATATATCAACACAGCATCTACGAGCAACAGAAGGGACAGCCAAAATCAAGATAAGTGACCCTTCTGGACACACCGGATGCATTCAGGCCCCCCACGCCGCAGTGATGCTGCCGGGCAATGTGTGTTATCGTTAAAAGGTGAAAGGCCTCTTTTTTAACTCTCCCTGAGTGGGAGGTGTTACCATCTCCCCCCACCCCGTGGGTTCAGTCCTCCCTTTCACACTCAAAGAGGGTGCAACCAGAAGTTCTCCTGGATAGAGACTTAGGGAGATGGGGGAACACCTGCAAGAGTTCATGAAAGCAAGGGGTTCAAGGCCTGGCACAGGTTTCTTGGGTGGCTTAAAGCAAACTTTAGAATTTGACATCTTTTCATTCATAGGTGGGCATCTTATTTAATCGTCCACATCCAGGTCTTCACCTCCATGGTAAGGACAAGCAGAGGAGACCACAAACACACACAGCCACAAAAACATCCTAGCGAGGAAAACACCTCCCGCTGTCACTCGCCACTCATTTCCTCACTCTGCACCAGGAAGTCCCTGGAGCACACTGAGGGTTTGCTGCCAGCACTGTACCGACTGAACAATCCCAGCACCAAGTAGGTGCTCAATTAAAAGAGCCCAAGGAGTGCAGACTCAACTACATCAACAGTCCTCACATCCCCAAAACAATCTGGCAAAGAGTGCGGGTCACCAGGGGTTGCTCTGTGGAAAGAGTGACTTAGCTAATGAGTGGTAGATGGCCATCTGAGCTCAGACCCACGACCCCCTCTCCAGACCACAGTGGCAGTCCACTGGTGAGTGAGGACCCAACAAGTGGATGCTCCACCCCACCCCTGCTCCTCCAGGTGGCCCCTGCACAGGCAAAGGGTTCCCGACACCTGGAGAAGAAGTTATTCCATCAGGAATGGTATGTTTCCTACCCTATAAGCTCCTAGCCTTGAAAGCTTCAGGAAACAACAGGGCCTCAAATCTAATTTTTCATAGACCAGGTAGTTGGTTTTATTTATTTAAGTTCTAGTTTATCTTCTTAAGCTGTCCAAACATTTGTCAGAGCATCTCAGCCACAAGCTAGGCTGCCCCCAGGGTTAGTTCTGCTTTTAGTGGTGAATTTTTTTCCTTCATTCTCTCCCCGAGATAACAGCAAAGCCTGCATTTACAAGAGCAGTGCACTTCCCAGGGGTCTTAATCTTATTGGATGGGGTTGGTGGGACAGAGGGAATTATCTCAAAGTGGGTTTGCAGAGCATACTATTGTTCTACTTAGACTGCTTATTTACATGGGTTGGAAACAGGAACGTGGCATAATCCTCCCAGTCTCCACCTTCAGGATCACCACTCTCTGGAGGGCATTCCTTGGAAGGGAGGCACCAGGCCTTAAGAAGCCCCCAACAGCATAGCACCCTTGAATGCCCAGATACTGTTTGCTGAGTCACAATTCTGTTTTCACAGGGTAAATGATAAAGACACCTGACTTGTCACAATGAGATTTTCAATCCCGACCTGCAAACCTCTGAACTGTCTGCTGCCTTGTTTTACCAATCTGGGAAATGGGGATAAATGTTCCTTCTCCCCAGCATAAAGAAGGACACATACAGCCTTCAGCAATAATGTAAATATTGGAAGAAAAGTATTTAGCACAACTCAAGGAAATGAGAGGAAGTTCTGCTACCAAATCCACCATGTGATATTACGCTGGACAGTTACAAAGAAGAGGGATAACCCTTATTCAGACAACTTTACCCCACAAGCCAGTCTTCTCTGGCTCTTTAAGAAACAGCCTCTTAAAAAACCAAGTTTTGTGTCAGGGGGTGAGAGAAGCACATTACAACTGTGCAGGAAACTCCCTTGTATACCAAGAACTTTTAAAAATGTCAATAAAACCACTACACTGACAAGAGCAAAAAGCAAAGTTTGATTTTTTTTCTCCCACTGGAAAGGTATATCACAGGGAAAGGCAGATTATTTTGTGGTAGAGTTCCCTTAATCAGACTTAACCCGGAATTTACCAAATCTTACAGTTTTTCAGGAAATGGTGATTTGCACAGAGGCAGGCACACCTGTCTTTATAGGTGTCTGGATGGGCAACCTCCCCAGCTACCAGAGGTGGAAACACAGGGGACGGACCAGGGTCCTGGCAAGGTAAGCCCTCAGGAAGGCTCGGCAGTTGGTCCTTAATTCAAATACTTCTTTCCTTCAGACTAGCCTGGTGTGTGAGAAGAGAACGTGTTAGAGCTGTGGAAGGCAAGTTAAGATCCAAGAGCCAAACCTGGCCCACCATCTATATCTGTAAATAAAGTTTTATTGGAACACAGCCACAACCCATTCACTTCTGCAGTGACTGTGCCCACTTCTGTGCTATAATGCTGAGCTGAGGAGTGGTGCCAGAGACCATACAACCTACAATGCCTACAGTATCTACTATCTGGCCGTTTACAGAAACAGTTTGCTGAACCCTGCTCCAGAGTCAAATGCACTCCATGATAAAGGATGTGATAATAGGTTTCTGAGCATGAAGACAGCTAACCCAGCATCCCCACTTTATAGATGGGGAAACTGAGGCCTAGAGAGGAGGAAGTACTTGCCACGGTCCAACTGCTGGAAAGACTGAGGTCCCCCCCTGTCCTTCAACCAGACTCCACCGAACACAAAGTAAGGGATGAGTCTTCTCACAACGGAACACCAGCAGCAGGGGAAAATATAAATAGAAAATCAAATCTTACAAACAAACATTAATGCCTGAGCCAAGCTTAACATCAGAAATGTGAAAAATGGGGAGAGGCAGAGGACAACATGGGATGCACTAAGCAAATTAATATCCAAAAGGACAGACTATTTTAAGACTTTTAGAAATACCCCTTCTACACACCCACAGCACATGCGCTAATTACAAATCCTGCCCAGGCACTCCTCCTCTCTGCAGAGTGAACTCGGCAGTGCCAAACCCCAACAGCTTTGTTTTTTTTAATCAGTTGTCTACAATTTCAGTTTTTTCTGGTTCTCACACAACTCAGCCCTTGAGGAGACCATGTTAGTGAGATCTGTGCTCAATTTTAACACCCTAGTAATTAAGACCTCTCCCAAAAGGAGAGCCCAGCATTTCCCCCCTAAACAGCTATGGAAAATCAGGCAAAGAGGAAAAGGGTCCACCTGGGTCCCCTCACAGCTCACAGAAGGGGCAGGAGGGAGGAGGGGCCCAGAGGGAGGGTCAGAATCCACATCCTCCATCCGTTTCCAGACCTTTCCTCGAATCCGCACCCAGAAAACACTGGACAACCTGGACAGCACAACTAGATGGAGCAACATCGCAGAGTTAAAATTAATTAGCTGGCATGTCAACAGAGGCCCCGTTGTGCCGCACAGTGAAGCAATCAAAGGGCATCACACACACGTGTCGAGAGGCACCTGGCAGCCTAGGTACAGAGGTGAGGACACGCTCTGTCGCGTCAGTGACATGCTGCCCTAAGTGAATGCAGGCGTACGTGTGTGTGTGTGCACGCGTGCGCACACGCAATGGTGAGTGGAGGTCTGGAGTGAGGTCTGGAGTTAAGATTTTCTTAAATTACTTTCAAAAAAGCAATAACCAAAATGCCGATCATAACTATTCTATCTGAGAACTTGGAGTGGAAACAACAGCTAAGGAACTGCACAGCCCAAAGCTCGCCTATGAGCCCCCCAAGTGGCCTGGGGGAGGAAGCCAGGCATCGGGAGCGGCCACTCTCATGGAGGATGCTGGGGAGGCCAGGCGCCCTCCACACAAGTGACAGAGCTAGGGTGGGATGAGGCCCAGTGGTTAATCACAGGTGTTAGGGACTCTGGTATTAGGCTCCCTGATCTGCTCACGATCACCCCACCCAACCACATCATGAACCCCCACCCCCCATTTGCCTGCACACCCTGCTGTTTCCCAGATCTGCCAACAGCTGTCTCCCACCCCAGCCATGCTCCCACTGTTTCCACACTGCTCGGCCGGGGTCTAGGAGCATGGAACGCCAGTGCTCAAATCCTGGCTCAGATATATACTGTTGTGCAACCTTGGGCAGGTTACTTAACCTCTCTCTGCTTCAGTTTTCTCATCTAGAAAATTAATTCTAACTCTGACCTCATAGTAATGGCATAGGTTTAAGTGAGTTAGTTTACGTAGAGCACTTAGAACACGGCATGGAACAAAGCGAGAGTTAAATTACATTGCTAATGCCCCCACCCTGCTTCTTGGAGGGTACTTCCTCCAAAAAAGCCTTCTCTAATTCCCTCTGTGGGCTAACTGCTCTTTCCTGGAGCCTGGAGCTCCAACTGTCGCTAACATCTCTCTGATGCCATGTATAGCTTATTTACAGCTAATTTCGTATTCATGGCTATTTATGTAGTTGTTGTCCACACAACTCTGAGTTAGAGTACTAACTATATCCACTCTCATATTCTGCAACACGGAGCACAAACTCAGGTAACCTTCTGGAACCTTCTCACTCATACCTAACACTGGACTGCTACATGGTTTTCTTATAATCCTGCCAATAACACTGCGATACTCTGGACTGTTATCCTAAGTACACAGATGAAACTCACGCTTCATCTCCCAGGATGGGTGAGTTAACCCAAGTGACAGTTAGTAGGCTGCTATTCAATTCAGGTTTGCTGAAATTAAAGAAATCGAGCAGGTAAATAATGGGGCCTCTAGTCAGAACTGAATGGTTTTTAGGGCTCCATCAAGACAGATATTAATGCATGCAAATGCACAGGAAAAGGTCTAGAAGGACGCCCTCCAACTGTTTAAACCTGATTACCAGAAGGAAGAGGACAGCAAGGGGCAAGAGAATAGGGGTTCTCTTTACTTCTTATTTCAGAGACCTCTATAATTCAGCAATAATTAACACAAGAAGTACTTGGATATTATTTATGTAATTAAAAATAACAAGAGTCATGTTAAACTCACCTCCCACAAAAGACCTTGAAACCACTCACATTTAATTCTAAGAAAACCTGAGAGCTGTTCAGTTTTCCCAGACAGAAAGCAGGTAAGAACCAGCTTTGGGGAATTTCCTAGTGTTGAGGACTCTGAACTTTCAGTGCTGAGGGCCCAGGTTCAACCCCTGGTCAGGGAATTAGGGAGCTAGGATCCCGTAAGCCACACAGTGTGCCCCTCACTCCAAAAATTAAAAAAAACCAGACAAACTTGGCTTGCTGTCCCCATACCAGGGCCCTGCTTACAGTGAGGGCTTCCCAGGTGGCACTAGTGGTAAAGAACCCGCCTGTCAATGCAGGAGACGGAAGTGACTTGGGTTCAATCCCTGGGTCAGGAAGATCTCCTGGAGGAGGGCATGGCGGCCCACTCCAGTATTCTTGCCTAGAGAATCCCCATGGACAGAGGAGCCTGGCGGGCTACAGTCCATGGGGTTGCAAAGAGTCAGACACCACTGAAGTGACTCAGTGCACACACATGCCTTACAGCAGAGAAACCTCGTTCAGGTTTCTAAACCTCTCGGAGCCTTGATCCCTTGTGGCAAAGGGAGCCTGATTCAATCCACCCCGAGGTTCCCACAAGGCTCCGCTTGAAGTCCTCCTGATCAGGCGCTGGGCACACAGGAGTACAGCTGCCTCCCCCTGACTGTGAAGCCTTAATCCCAGTCTATCCCTAATCTACATCCATGAGGCATGCCTCCAAAATGATCTACTTGGGCAAAAGAAAGAGGAAAAAAGAAAAGAATGCTACCAACCACTTCTGCCTACAAAGTCCCACCCCCAAGACTCCCCTTCTGAGAACACCAATCGTCACTGAGGAGTCAGGCAAGAGCCAGGCAATAAAAGTGGCGACAGAAACCTTGCGGGCGAGGTCCCCAATGCCCCATCGTCTCTGTCGTCCAATCTGTGCCTCTCACACAAGGTTTCAGGGATGTAAAAAGCATCCAGATAAATGGGTCTCCACTACCGAGCTCTTACACAAGGAAAAGCATCTAAATCTAAATCAATTAACACGAGGGAGGTCCCCACAGAGCTCTCCCCTGGAGACGAACATCAGGGGAGACAAGAGGGTGAGAGCACAAAGAACAAGGAGCTCTCCAGGGCCAGATAGGCCAGAGAGGCAGCACAGCCAAAGACACGAGGCCAGTTCTGACTTCCCAAGGGCCCTTCCAAAGGCACTCGTGAGTAGCTCTGCCAGGGACAAAGTTGGGAAGCAACACCCAGCTTGTGAAGCAATGTGCTGGCAGTTCCGACAGCCTTTTGTTTTTAAAGTGTGTTGTGTATACCATACGCCCCAAGTATTCCACATCTAAGAATATCATCACATACACGTGCACAAACATTTTGCCACGAAGATGTTCATCACAGTTTGCCTGGTGGCTCAGTGGTAAAGAATCTGCCTGCAATGCAAGAGACGTGAGTTCAATCCCTGGGTTGGGATGATCCTCTGGAGAAAGAAATGGCAACCCACTCCAGTATTCTTGCCTGAGAGATCCCATGGGCAGAGGAGCCCGGTAGGCTACAAGCCATGGGGTCACAGAGTCGGACACAACTTAGCAACTAAACAATAACAACAACATGTTCATCAGAGTTTGTTTACAGTATGAGAAAACTGGAAAGAAGCGTAATGTTCCACAGCGAGGGACTGATAAAATCATGCCACATCCAAGAAGCAGAATACTTTGTGATCACTAAAAAAAATGGATACTATCTAATGACACGGAAGGGCAGAGGCTTACAGGAGCCCGTTACCCAACAAAACAGGTGCTTAGTGAAGAAAGACGGACGGCTCCACAGGATGGAGAAACAGTCCAGGGAACGGTGAGTGCCACCTGGACCCACAGTTGTCCGTATCTCAAAAAAACTGGGGACCAACAGACAACCCAGTCATCTCCTAGCCTGTACTTTTTATTAAAGTTTTAGGATTCCTCAACCGGATGAGGTCCCGTGGTCAAATAAATGTCAGACACGCTGTATTTCACACTGTTTATCCGCCTCATATATGCTATCCCACTTCTAAGATCTGCAATGCATCTTAATGTACTGGAAACTCTTGAGAAGTCCTACACTAGAGAAACTGCTGAACCCTGCATTTCCCACAAGGATCCGGCTGCAGATCCTTTACTGAAACATGTTCAAACATCTCACTGAAGAGCTGGGGAAGCCTGATCGCTTGACAGCACCCAGGATGTGGTTGGGGGACCTGGGGACCCCTGTGCCTCTCACTTCCTGAAGAATCTTCAGCCAAGTCATCTCCTTATTCTGGGCACAACGTCTCCATCTGGGAGCTGGACTAAACCATGGGGGTCACGGGAGGAGGCATAATGGTGGGAAGCTTAGCAGGTGACCTTTGGCACCCACACCCCTTAAACTAGTAGATGGCTCTGTCTTTCTGTTACACTATTTGGCCTTCCACCTAAGACTTCATTTAAAGAAAGGGATCTCCGGCTAAAAAGGAAAAAAAAAAAAAAAGTAAGTTAAAAAAAACCCACTGAAGTCTATGTCCTGTAAGGTCCCTCTAACCATTACAGCTGACTTTCTTTAAATCTGTATTTCATGTGGGAAAAAGTCCTCTCAAACGGAGGGGCCGAGTAGAGTCAGGAAAAGGTGAGGGTTTGAGCTGAACTTGCTGAAAAAAGACGCTCTGCAGGTTTAGGGTTGGGGATGAACCAGGGAGCCTGCCTGCGGGCAGGAAGGCGGGGGGGCAGGAGTGATGCTGCCAGGGGAGATGAGACGGACTGTGCAACTAAGTGGACGGATGAAAAGGCATCTTGAAAACCAAGGTCAAGAACATCCACGTGGTGGCAGACAGCAAGAAATCGGCTGATGTTTGAAGAGTTATGCGATCAAAACAAGAGAGCCACTCGTTAGGTGACTGTGGCGCTCGGTTTCTGTGGCTCAGCGTGGAAGAAGGGCTGAGGAGGAGAGGCGCCGCAGTCACCGGAGCTCGCGGTCCAGCTCTATGAGGGCAGCTGCAGAACCCAAGGCTCACCTTGAACGAGGACTTCAAACTCAACCTTCAGCTCAAACCTGGTACATGAAGATGCCCAGGACGGGATTAGAACTCAGACTCGCTCAGCAGTCTGAGTACCTGACCGTGTCATTTTGACCAAGACAGGATTCCCAAGGATGATACCTGCGATGCCATGCCAGTCACACACACCCTCCAACTTCCTCACCCCTCCACCGCTCAGGATCCCCACATCCTAGAAGGATCGTGTATGGTGTAAAAGGTCATCCTGGGGACCTCCAAAGAGAAACCAACATGTGGAGTGGAATTCAGAGCATCTGGAAGAGAAGGCTGCTCGCGCTTCTTCCAATGAGGCGGGTTCGATCACATTTCGGCAGCTGGATGGTCCCAGCCGTCCATCCCCTTCTGGCTGGCCAGCAGGCACTCCGATTCAAGTGGCTCTTCTTCAGGCAGACACCACACACCTGATGAGATGTGCCAGGGCCCTCCTGGAAGCTGGCACTTGGCTCCACCAGACAGGTACGGGGCTTCCAACTGGAATACAGTGACGCTGTGCCTCCAACTTTCACTTATCTGGAAATCCAAAGAGCCAGGAAACTCACACAACATCACTGGCCAACTTCCAGTCTGAAGTGTGACACCAATAACAAGGAACTCATCTCACATGCCAACGTCGTTTGACTGACAGTGACTAAAATGCTGCACTGAAAAGAAATTCTGAACCTGGGTCAGGAGGAAAGAGTTACCGTGATCTACTTGTAATGCCTGACATGAGTGGGGAGCACCCAGATGTATGCCAAGCATCTGCCGTCCGTCCTGGACACCAGGACTAGCCTTCAGGTTGGATTCTGACTCTTAGCTTCATCGGGTACTGGACATGTGACTCTGGAAAGTCAAAAAAGCCACCTACCTGCTTTTCATGAACAACCCGGGATGATAAGCCTGGGCCTTCGCCCCCGCAGGACTGCTGGAGGGTGCCGACGGGCTCACATACAGGAAGTTGTTCTTTAACGTGTCCAGCAAGGGGGATTATTATATTTAAGGGATTACAGTTCCTCTCCACAAGAGTGGCCCTAAGGCACTACACGATCCTGAAGAGGCTTCTAAATCAACAAAGAATTAGCACTAGCGTGGTGGCTGCAAGTGGGGGCAGCCCTCAGGGAGACGAGCCTCCAATCTCAACTGGGGACGCGCTCAGGGCCTGGTTCTCTGCTCTCACGCCACAGGGGACGCTGGGATCCCTGTGTCCTCGCTGGTTCTTCCCAGTGGTGCTTGGCACAGGGCCATGGGCACATACGGCCCAGATACAGGAACACTCAAGGCCACAGGGCCCAGTTTACCAATCGAGGGAGCCAACCACCTCCTCCCAGCAGGGCTGAGAGGGAGAACAGCAGTGATGTGTCTGCCAGAAGACTACCCCTGCAGGGGTGCCCCAGGGAGCAGGGGTAGGGCAGCAGGGGACCCCAAAGCTATGGACATTTCTCCCACTGTGTTGTTGTTAGGACCGCACTGGGGCGAGCTGCGGGTAACACTGCATTCTCTGGGCTGGAGTTGTGTGTTCTCGGAAGATTGAATAGCCCAGGGTCTGGATTGGGTTTAGGGCATGCTCACACACCCAGGGTACGTGCCCTGCTGGTGGAGCAGAGACACTATCACAAGCTGAAGTGTCCAAGCGAGAGAAAGTGTGTGTGTACACCACATGCCGCGAGCATGCTGCACATTACACAGTGCGTGTGCGTTAGAAGGACGTCTCTGAGAAAGCTTGGGTTTGTTGGTTTTTGGGGGTTTTTGGCCATACCACAGGGCATATGGAATCTTAGTCCTCGACCAGGGATCGAACCTGCACCCCGTACACTGGAAGCATGGAGTCTTAACCACTGGACCGGAAGTCCCAAGAAGGCCTGTTTTGCCAGAGCCTTCCCATGACGTAGCACAGGGACAGGGGTGCAACCAATTCAGAATCTCAGTGTCTTGTCAAGCACTGTGACTTTGGAGGCGTTATCACCCACCAAGCTGTTTTCTACAAGTGTGGCTAAAATCACCCCCACTGGACTGATGAGAGGACCGTCAGTAATAATTACTAATATCGAGAGATAAGACAGCATCATGAAAATGACTACTGTGTACAGGAGCTAGGCGCCTCCCAGTGCTGTGCTGGGCACTCTGCCCACATTCTATCTAATCCGGCCCAAGTCCCACGGACTCTCGGACAAGGACAGTTGGCAGAGGCTGCGGAGGGGACTGCCTTAACACTGAATATCGTCTACCCAGCAACCACAGCCTGGTCAAGGAACTGGGGCAGACACTCTCTGAATGCACCCCATAGCGCACACTCTGCCCAAGAACCTCATCTTATTTCATGGACACGGGTTATTCTCATTTTACAGATGAAGAAACTGAGGTGAGCAGGGGGACTCCTCAACCTGCCCAACTTGTGGGCTGTCCCATTAGTTAATAAGCATCTATCTGCCAACAACTAGTCCTGGGTCCCGTCGGGCAAGGCAGTGACTCAAGCGGCCACCAGTGTGTGTAGTCTCCAAAGTCTGGGTCTCGGAGGCTGAACACTTGTCTTCCACACTGTGTGAGCCTGGAAAAGTTTTCTAACTTCCCTATGGCCCAGTTTTGGAACTACAAAACGGGATCATACCCACTTCCCAGGGTTGGTTATGGGAATTTAAGCACTCTAGGGCCCAGCGCAGACTAAGACCCCAAGAAATGTCAACTGTCATCAACATCCACTGTCCACATCTTCCAGTATGAAACTCTGTACCTGCCTGGGATGCCCTCCCCTCCACTTTCTCTCTCTCTTTTCTTCTTTGAGGCTCCGTTGCCACACCCCCTTTCCAGGAAGCCCTCCCAGCCCCTGATGCAGCAGGCAACACCCCTTTCCGGATGTCAGACTCTTGTCTGTGTCCTCCTCCCAGCACTGACTGTGACCTGCCCACTCGATCGTCAGTTGATCTGTCCGCCCTTCTGGACGACAACCAATCTGATCCTCACCCAGCTCTGCCTTCCCTGGGTGCCAAGCCTCTGGCAGGACCCAGATGATACTCAGTAAACAGTAACCAACCCACCGCAGGGCTCCAATTCTTACAACAGCAGCCCCTTACTGAGGGCTCAGGGGTGTCAGGCATGGTGCTAAGCACTGCTCCCCTGCACTGCCAGTAGACACCGGGGCCTTGACCCCTGTTTTACGGATGAGTAAACTGAGGTTCAGCAGGGCTAAGCAATTAACAGAAGGCCACAGAGCCAGAGAACAGCTGGGCCGGGACCGGAGCTAAGGCTACCTGAACCAAGCAGACCTTACTAGCCTTGTTAGTCTCTACTCTTGTCTTTGCTTCTCTTCAAATTTCCTTTGTGTGTATAAGGTGGGGGGAGGAGGGGTGGGAAGGCATCTTTTTGCACAAAGTGAAGCATCCCTGCATAGAATTTCCCCAGTACTGGGAACAATTCGTAGCAAGATCTGGGCCTGTGCACTGGATGACTCTGATGTGCCCCGGCCCTCCTCCCAGTGTCACCAGCACTAACCCACTGACACTCAAATGCCACCTGACTGACTGACAGCCTGGCTTCCACCTTCTTCCCTCTTCCCCTCAAGGGCCCCCGGAACTAATCGGGGAAGTTGGTTGCCAATGGCAACAGCCTAGGGAGCAAGGTGAGACCTACCAGCCCACTGCTAAGGACTGGAGGGAAATTCTCAACAGCCTCTGGGGCCCCTTTCCATCAATCAAGGCAGCCTCTTCCCTGCCTGGGCCTCAGTTTCCACTTCTATAAAAAGCAGATGCTACTCTCCCTGATTCTGGTTACAGAGCTGGGGGGTTAAGGGAATCCAGTCAATCAGGCCTCTGGGGTGGTCTGGATGGTTTAGATGGGCCAGCAAGTGTTTGGGGTTTTTGTTTTCGGCAAATGTTTTTAAAAAAACAAGAGGGATTTCCCTGGTGGTCCAGCGGCTAAGTCCCTGTGCTCCCAATGCAGGAGACCTGGGTTTGATCTCTGGTCAGAGAATTATATCCCACATGCCACAACTAAGACCTGGCGCAGCAAAAAAAAAAAAAAAAAAACAAACAGCAGACCCCTCCTCCACCAGCCTACTTATACCCAGAGGCTGCACATCTAGGTGTCTAAGCTGAGTACCATGGGCTGAGCCTGTTCCAGGGAAGACAGCTGGGGATAGGGAAAGCGGCTCCTCTGTCCATGGGATTCTTCAGGCAGGAATACTGGAGTGGGTTGCCATTTCCTTCTCCAACTGGAGCTGGAGTGACCACTAATTATTTTCACCTTTACTAGAGATGTCATCTCTACTAAACTGTAATGTAAGCCTGTGTGTGAAAGTTGCTCAGCTGCGTCCAACTCTTACAACCCCATGAACTGTAGCCCGCCAGGCTCCTCTGTCCATGGAATTCTCCAGGCAAGAGTACTGGAGTGGGTAGCCATTCCCTTCGCCAGGGGATCTTCCTGACTCAGGGATCAAACTCAGGTCTCCTGATTTGCAGGCAGATTCTCTACTGTCTGAACCACCAGGGAAGCCCAGCTATAAGCGTCCTCGACAGGAAAGACAGGCTATTACTGATGCCTCCCCTAAGAGCACCCAGGAAGTTTCCAAAGAAAGCTGCCTGAAGGGCTCAAAAGGCCAATGGGCACGGGGCTGTGAGCCCACCTTTGGGGGGTGCCAGGCCATCCGAGCAGCCTTCTGGAAGCAGCTAAGAGGCAGGGGAACAGGCGTCCAGTGGTGTCTGGAGTCCGAGGCCAGAGTAGCCAGGTGGCTGGCACACCTGAGCTCTCACTCCTATGGCTACTCACCAGGAACCACGGGCTCCAAGAAGATGGTCCCTCTGGGCAAACACCCTGGGAAAGCTGTCTCATCCCACAGACCTTTGTTATTAATCTCCTCGGCAAGCCACAAAGGGCAGAGTCATCAATTCTTCCAGGCACCTCTGGTCAGGTCCCTCCCACCCCCCAGTTCTTGAACTGTCCAAGCCTTTCCGGGATTGTTGTTGTTTAGTCACTAAGTCCTGTCCAACTCTTTGCAACCCCATGGATTATAGCCCACCAGGCTCCTCTGTCCATGGAATTCTCCCTGCAAGAATGCTGGAGTGAGTAGCCATTGTCTTCTCCAGGGAATCTGCCCAACCCAGGGATCAAATCCACACCTCCTACACTGCAGGCAGATTCTTTACTGCTGAACCACTAGGGAAGCCCTTATCCATCCCCAATACCTAACATTTTCCGGAGTAAGACCTGGTCACCAAGCACCCTCACTCATCGTGTGATGGATGCCCACATTTCACAGGGGAAGAATCTGTAGCTCAGAGAAACCAAGCAGTCAGTGAAGCTGTACCAAGTGAAGCAAGCTTCCGCATCCCTCTCCTCCATCCTCTAGCCTACCAGAACAACCCCACACTCCCCGCAGGGGACCTGCCAGGAATAGCAAGCACACAACTTCAGCCCCTCAGGAACCCAGAGGGATTTGCAGCTGATGGCTCAAATACTGACCCCGCCCAACCCAATTCAGAGTGCCAGGGAGATAACTGGCCTCCAGGGCATGAACTTGCTTTAAAACGTTTTCAGTCTTCATTTTGTGAAAGGACTGTAGCCTCATCTTAAAACACAGATCAACCTTGGGTATGCAGGGAGGGACCACCCCGCCAGGGAGATGACAATAGCAATTTGGTACCCTACCTCCTCAGCACAACCTAGGGGTCTAATGTCACAATAACCTTGTTCTGTGGCAAAACAAACGGGGGCAGATGATGCTGACCAGGCCTGCCCCTTCAGGTCATCTCACATGGCCCAGGAGCCTTCTGACAAATGGTTCTCCACTTGTTCAAGGCCTGCTCTGTCTCCAAGTTCCCCAGTGATAGGCAGGACCCTCTGGGGTACTTCACTTGAGTCTTATGACAGCCTGACCAAGAACTGTTACCACCATTTTACTGATGGGGAAACTGAGGCTCAGGCAGGGAGACAGGCCTCCTGGGGGGCACTCAACACACAGACTTGCTAGACAGAAACGCCCTGAAGTGGATGACAGACCTCTAGGTGGCATTTACTTTGGTTTGGGGTCACAGCACATGTACTCATTCATTTACTGGTTTAGCAAAGACACACAGTGGACCCACCAGGTATTACTGTTTAGGGTCTGCAAGAGAGAGTCTCAAGCCCATGCCAGTACACAGGCCTCGACCTTCTCTCTGTGGGATTCCCAGAGGCTTGGTTGAAGCTGTTATGGGACAGCCCAGCTACCAGGCCCTTCTGCTTTCCAGCAAGTGTCAAGCTGTGGGTCACAGGAAATAGGCCCCGGAAAACCACCTTATGTGAGGGGACATCAGCCGTGGTCTCCCTCCAGAAACCTCCAGTCTCTAGACGGAAAAGATGATGAAGGCAAGAACTTGAGACCTCAGGCAGAAACCGTTTTTTATAAAGTACCAGCTTTTAAAGAGAGACGCACAGCCCTTCCTTTTGGACTTTATCTTGACTTGACAGACGGCTGCGGTGGCCCTGCCTGCAGTTGGGGACCAGGCAGTAAAAACCTCATCCACAGGGCACCAAGAGCAAGGCCACCCCTGGGCCATTAGAGGGGGCACAGGTGGTGCGGACCAGACTCACGGCCCTGGCATGGGAACGGGGAGGGAAGGGGAAGAAAAGAGAAAGGAGGAGGATCAGGAAGGAGAGGGGGAGGAAAGAGCCTTTGTGCTAGCCTCCCATCCTCCACCACAATCCCCAAGAGCAACAATCAGTTATGCAAATAGTGACCCCTCCCCCAGCCTGAGCCATCCACCGCTCCCAGGCCCTGCCCCCTCCCTCTGGGTCTCTAAACACACACAGACACACACACAGGGTAGGTTTGTCTCCACTGTGTGACACACACACACCATGGGGTGGGGGCGGTTCTCTAGGATGGTTTCTGCTGTGACTGACGCACACGCACACGTGCGCGTGCATGTGGCGGGAGCTTTGGGGCCTTACCTACTCAGAAAAGAAACATGCCCCTGACCCCTGCCCTCTACCCGCCCCCGTTAAGACCTTTGGTCTTTTGAAATTAATTCTACCTGGTTTTACCCCCACCAACCTCTTTCTCCATTAGACTTTCTCACTCTGGGGCCAGGGACACCTAACCCCGGGACAGAGTTCCCAGGTCCAAGAGGGGATCCACTACTCAAAGCCTCACAAAGTAACTGAACACATCGCCCATTTCCATTTCATTTCACTACTTCTCCCAAATGGAGTCCAGTCATCTGAAGAGGAAAACTGGCTTCAAGGTGGAGCCCTCCACATGAGGCCAGTCTGGAGCCCTGCCATCCACATGTAAAGCTGCAGCCAGGCGACAGCCTCCGGCCTAGCTGTTACCCCCATGCTCTCCTTCTCATGAGACACACTCTTCTGATTGTTCCAGTTTCAGATTATCGTCAGCGTCTAAATTGGGAATCCCAGCTCCTGCCCCACCGGCACACCAGGGGTGGATATTCAAAGCAGAACTTATTGACAAACGGCGATGCAAATCTGTCCCGTAAACCTGGGCACATTTGACACACACACACCGAGGCCACTGTCCACCCCAGGAGCTTCCATCCCAACCAAGCAGGGGGTGTGAGTGTCATCTGTCACCCGCAGCTCTGAGACGGCAAACAATGACCACAACAATGACGACAGACATCTGCGGGCACACACAGAACCCGGCACCTGCTACATCTCCAGTTAAGCTTTGGCCAGCTTTGAAATAAACATCATTAAAAGACAAAACCTTGATGTTTTCTGAGTCCTATCTACAGACTGGTTACTCTTACCTCCTGGGTACAGGGGCCCTAAACCAAGGACTTTGAAAACGTTCCGGCCTGGGAATGCCAGCGGATGGACCACAGCGACTACTGGGGGGCTAGGGAGGGTTTCACAGACCTCACCTCACCGCATTACTGTGTTCTCAACAGCTAAAACTGCAACCTTTCCTTTTCCTCTGGAAAGTTCCCCCAATCCCAAAGCGCACAAGGGTCTTGTCTTTCCCCACAAAGGCTGCCCCCAGGTGTCACCTGATAAGCCCTCAAAGTCACTCCACAAACCAGAATGGCCAGAGTGCTCCAACCAGTCCAACCTCCAACGCTGCATTTGCTGAGTGCTTGCTGTATACAGGGCACGGTCCTGCGTTCCTCACATACTTAACCCTGAGAAGCAACCCTTAGGCACTGTTATCCTCTGATTTTGACAGATGAGGACTCTGAGGCTCAGAGAAAAATCAAGGTCATGCAGGGACACTCAGGAAAGGTGCCCTCCCCACTCTCTAGCATCAGAACCGGGGTCTGCTATCTGCTGCAGCATTTCTAGCAAGAGAAACTTAGGAGACAAATCTTACATATTCAACTGTCTTAACGTTATCATGGGTCCCTGTGGCTTCAGATAACATTCTTAGAGACAGAATCATACGTAAGTTTGAAAAACCATATCTCGAACAACTGAGATGGAGCACGGGTGACACATTCAAGAAAGGTGGGTCAGAAGATTAAAAGTGGCTTTGGTGACAGCATTTTGAACACTGATGTCAAAAATGCATGTGAAAACCTATAACAGTATTTTTTTGTGCAAGTTGAATACAATATTTCAAAAATTTACATATCTTCTAAACGCAAGTAATTAGGAACTTAAACATTTTAAGTAGGGAAACCCACTCCAGCAATGATGAAGCCTCTCCAAGCGACCACAGTTCTGCTCTGCCTCCCAGATGCACACAGGCGCCTGCGACCCTCTCTGTGGGCCTCAGGTCCCTCTCTCTCTCCAGCGTGCTGGGCCACACACCCAGGAAGCCGTGAGGTTAGAACTCAGGCACCGGAGTTCCCATTTTCGTCATGAAAACACGGAATCAAGCCCATCCTTTCCCATATTCTTAACAAACTAAGTTAACAGACAGATTTTTTCGACTTTCAGTTTTTCTCCCCTAATCTTTGCTTAACCCCCCAGGTGACTGCTAACGCTTGCTTAAAAATGATTAAGACAATCGTAAAACAAAAGATGTTCCGGTACCCAGAAGTGTAGGTTTGGCTCTTTTAGAATTTGGCACATCCTTATTTTTAGGGATAAGTTCTGCACACAGAACTCATGAGTAAGAAGGCCCAGGACCACTTAGAGCAGGAGAAAGAGGGGCTTCACCAGAGAAAAGAGTCCCCCAGCTACAGTTGCAGCCCCAGACCCCTATAACTAGGGCAGCAGGTCCCCTCAATTAACATAGCTCCCTCTGAGAGGGCTGCCAACAGTGAGCGCCGAACTTCAAAACTAACCAGCCACCACCTTTGGGGGCCGGGGCCCTGTCTGGCTCCTTTGAGTCAGCGTGCTGACAGCCAGGCCAGGACCTACCAGCTACTTTTGTTTCATGGGGAGCAGCGGAGACAGGGGGCCTCGGGCGGCTGAAGGCTCGAGTTAAGTTTCGCTGGTGAGTTTCGCTGTTGAGTGGCGGGGGACAAAGGAAGGAACCGTGGGGGGAGGGGAGGCCGCAGAGCTAGAGGGCTGGGACAAAGGGGACCAGAGACAAAGGGACAGGAAAAGGGAGCCCGCTCTCTACTCTGAGGAAGGAGCTCTCCACCAAGCCTAATATTTCACTCACACATTCCCAGGCAAGAAACGCAGGATCCCCGGTTTTAGGAGGTGGTGGCTTCAGGTGTCACCCACCTGTCTCTGCAGCGCACTGGTTTTCCTTGGTCCCCTCTCCTTCCCCAACCCCACGCCTGTCCAGAACCCCTCCTCAGCCCACTTGTTCAAAGTCAGCAAGGCTGCCTTTGATCGGCTGCCTCTCTCCAGCCCTGATCTGCCACCCTGAAGAGAGACAAAGAATTATTTATTTGGAGAAAAGAAAAACCCTCAAAGTGTCAGCCACTGACAGACATGATACCCTCTCTACAGGAGTGAGGCTGTAGGTGCAAGGTGCTGGGTTTTCTAGTCCTCAGGGGCTTTCGCCAGCAACACACTACCCCCTCCCTCTCCCCAGGTCCCCTCTGCACCCTCAGCCGCTCTCTAAAATCCCACAGACCTGGCCCTTTGGGGTTTTCCCCTTAAGACCACTGTCTATCTCAGCAGGAAATTGTAATGATTAATCTATAGTGAAGTGGAGCATGCCAAACACTGGGATGAGGTCTGCAATAAAGATGGCAAAATCTGAAACGTGGGCAAGGTCAGACCCAGAAGACCCTGAATGTCTGGCTCTCAGCCCCACAGTCAAGGGAACCTTTGGGCTGTCTTCATTGCAGCTCCTGATTTACTTCAATTTGGGTTTGATTTTGATTTCAGTAAGGGAGAGACAGGACACCTTCACGTTTTACATTAACAAAGCAAGTCAGCCGTCCCCACGGAGGCCAAACCAACCAAGGGGCAGTTTAAGGGTAAGGCCAGGAGGCTGTCTGTCTCCTGGTAAAGCAGGAGGGACAGGACGAGAAAGGCAGGCGCCACAGAAGCAGACCACAGCCCTCCTATGCAAAACAAGCTCAGCTCCTTCCCTCTGGGGGCTGCTGCCCACGCCAGAGTCCTGCTTCTCTAGGCACCGCTCCATTCACCCAAAGGGCAGAAGACCTACAACGTGCCAAGCACGACACAGGGTGGTATGGCCCCTGCACTCCCACAAGAGCATCCCTCATAGCCCGTCAAGTCCTTCATGCCCACTGTTTTAAAATCTAGACTCTTATGAGCACCAACTGCGCGGCAGGCACTGGGGGCTCACACATTTGTTGGGCCCTTGTGAGGAACACTCCTACCCAGGCAGTGGGGACAAGGCAGGTTTGAGGAGTGGGGAGAGCCTGTACTCAGAAGAGGGAGAAGGGATCAGGGCCAACTGGCCAGAGAGAGGCTGGGAGAGCTGTTCCAGGCTCCTCCCTCCTGTGTGGGCTGGGCCGGGATGGATGGCCAAGCTGGTGGTGGCCTCGGCTCTGGCATCAGGTCAGGGGCAAACCCTCCCCCAGAGCACAGATGCTGCCGTTTCAGAGAGGCGTGGTCCTGTCTGTGGCCCGGACAGTGAAATCACACCTCCCCCCTACCTCTTCCCTTCACTATCAGCGCAGCTCCTCCTCGTGGTTCCTCCTCCCCTCACCCCACCCACCAGCCCTGGTCAGGCCCCAGCAACTGCCCCACCAAATAATGAAGACGAAGGATCAGGCCACAGTGGGTTCTGGATCAGAACCAGCTTTCGTCCTCATGAAAAGAACTCCATGGTGACACACCTATGTCAAAAACATTTTTGAAAAGAAAATAGGGAGCAGGAAAGAAGCCATGTCTGGATGGGGCTTCCTGAGAAGCAGCGGCCCAGAGTGGCCCCCCAGCCCGTGACCCTGGCCCTCCCGGGGCGAGATATTCCAAGACAAACTCGCTGACTCACCGGAAAGGGTGGCTCTATGGCGGGCACCTGCGCCTCTCCGAGGTGGCCTGGGCCTGACTGCACCGTCCAGCCCCCAACGGGGGCCCCCAAGGAGGGGGATTGTGTTTTTCGTAAAGCCTAGGAAACTTAACTCAGGTTGGCTAAAAGCTTCCTTAAAATCAGCGTTTTCCTTCACTCTTTCCTGTCCTTGTGGATTTGTGCTTCCAGTAACCAATTCTTAGAAAATTTTCACTAGAATAACAGCTGTACAAGGACATTTTTGTTCCAACTCTTCTCTGGTCTCCACGGTACAATCAAATCATCACTTTCTCCAAACTCTCAGTCATACCTTGACAAGGTGCTGGATAGCTCGGCTCCGTGAAGCTGCACACCAGACGCTGGGACCACAGATGTATCCTTCACCATCACTTTACAGACAAAGGAGCAGACACTCTGTTTTCTTCAAGTGACTAAGTCCAAAAATCACAGACCCAGACAGCACGACGGCCAGAGGACTGAGGCAGAGGCAAGCG
The DNA here is from genome assembly GCF_023091745.1 of Budorcas taxicolor. Classification (NCBI taxonomy): domain Eukaryota; kingdom Metazoa; phylum Chordata; class Mammalia; order Artiodactyla; family Bovidae; genus Budorcas; species Budorcas taxicolor. The sequence continues at coordinate 91,993,273 of NC_068912.1, read as the reverse complement.
TGACCTAGCTATTCTCCGGTCAAGGGGAGCCAAGGAGAGCCTAGAACAATACATTCAGGTAACTTCTTGGAGGAAAAGCCCATCTGAACTTGCAGGATGTGCCTCCCATTTAAACATGTACGGTTAGCATCTTAAAACACACAAGCTCCTGATACAGGGAAAGAATGTCTATAAGTTCTATGAGGACAAAACATTTGCCCATGTCCTTTTGTCAGGAGCCACACCTCAGAGGCATCAACTATTTGAAGAAGGAAAGACTAGACTGACTATCAGGGGAAAACAAGTATCTGCTCTGACTCCTCAGTGGATTCTGGAGTATTCTCCTGAGCTGATAGCATTAGGACAGCCTGACTAGAAAGTGGTGATTCAAAGGGAGTAAGCATTTCAAGTCCCAGGAAAACCCTGAATGGCCAGCTTGGAACCAAAGAAACCCCCCACCACTGCCACCAGGTGTGGCCAGATCTTCCGGGAAGCACAGATAAGAGCCACTCACAATTAGAAGCCACGGCTGCTGCACAAAACCCACAGCCCAGAGCCCTGAGCCACCCCCTGGAATCCTGTTTATCCTCCGCAGCTAAGCAAACACAAATCTTCTCAGATAATGCAAAGGTCAACTGTAGATTTGTGTGAGCTGATAAAATCGCCACCAACTCTGAATTACAGGGGGTCACATCATAAAATATTCCTGCACGGATAAGCAGGGAGAGTTAGAGGAATCAGAACCAGCTGCTTCCCATCATCCTAGGTTAACATCCCCTGGGCTTCCCAGGTGGCTCAGCGGTGAAGAATTTGATCTGCTGAGCAGGAGATGCGGGTTCGATCCCTGGCTCGGGAAGATCCTCTGGAGAAGGGAATGGCAACACTTCTGTACTCTTGGCCGGGAAATCCCAGGGACACAGGACCCTGGTGGGCTATAGTCCATGGGATCGCAAAAGTCAGACACAACTTAGCAACTAAACAAGACTCCAGCTGAGTGACACTGTGCAGGACTCCTGACCTTGCACACCCACTTCTCAATCCCCTTCACAAAACATAAAAACCTGGCAAGAGAAGAGTCACAGGGCACCCAGCCTAGAGGCCTCAGCAGTAGACATAAGCTGGGCTAATTCAGTACTGGACATTTTTGCACACATCTCTGAGGATACTTCAGGTCTGAGGCTCCATCAACATTGGAAACCTATTTCAGAAAAGAAAGGCAAACACCAAAACCAGGGCTCAAAGCGGGCAGCCACACGTGGACATGTCCTGAGGACACTGAAGCTTTCTTCACAGAGAACAGAGCTCCGGGAGGTGGGGGTCCTTGATCACTCTGTCCACAGATCCGCACTAGGTGTCAAGCCCCCGAGTTTATGGGCCCTGTCCCATGGGCTCAAAGATGACTGTGAGACTTTCCTTTAATTAGATGACGTCTAAAACTGAGACATGGGACTTTCCTGGCGGTCCAGTGGTTAAGACTCCTCACCTCCACTGCAGGAGTCATGGGTTTGATCCCTAGTCAAGGAACTAAGATTCCCGAATGCCAGCCCAGTAGGCCAGGAAGGAAGGAGGAAGTCATCACAAGTGCACAAAGTTCTTGCTCATCCCTAGATGAGACTGGAGCACAGCTCAGCAACAGGCACTCCATTCTGGAGAAGGAACGACAGTCAGGGGCATAAATAAATAGACACACAAAAACGAGACACGAGCAATGATTAAGGATCCCCATAGAGAAAGGGAACAAAGGGAGGTGCTCCAAGCAGGGAGAATGTCTGTGCAAAGGCCCTGAGGTAAGAAGCCTGGCACTGCCTGACAACATTTGGTATCTAAGTCTCAGGGTTCACATTCCACCCTAATGACAGAAATACACAATCATAAATTTTATTTCCAAACATAGAAGCATTCCAAAACTTACTCAATTTTTTCTTTCCCAACATACAAGGTCCACCATGTCTTCAGCCCTCCCTGCTGCCCACCTTTCCATTTCTGCAGTGGCTTCCTGGGAACACGAACCTCTCATTACTCAACAGCCCACATGGACCTTACAGTTCAGGACAAACCTTAGCTCCTAAATGGCCAGTGGTCACGCCAGCTGCCCATCCAAGTCTCCAGAGCAGGCCTAGGCAGCGATAGGGATGGGGTAGGGGCGGGGCGGGGTGGGATGGGGGCTTCCTAATCCAAAGAAAGAGCAAATCGGCTCTACTCTGGACCGAGGCAAAGGCCAGGAAGGAAGTAGGAAGTCATTGCAAGTGCAGAAAGTCCTCGCTCATCCCTAGGTGAGACCAGAGCACAGCCCGGCAGCAGGCACTCCATTCCGGGAGGAGAGTGATGGGAGCGATGATCAGGGGCAGGGAGAGGGGCTGAGAACTCCGCTCTGGCCCTGAACATAGTGTGTGCTGGGGACACAACGTGAAGTGAAAGTCGCTCAGTCGTGTATGACTCTTTGCGACCCCATGGACTATACAGTCCGTGGAATTCTCCAGGCCAGAATACTGGAGTGGGTAGCCTTTCCCTTCTCCAGGGGATCTTCCCAACCCCAGGGATCGAACCCAGGACACAAAGACTTCTAACTTAAAAGCATTTGGAAGCTCTGTCCTCACCCCTAGTCCCCACCAAAAACAGACTTCAGGAAGAAAATTAATCAAGTTTTACAAGCTTCTCTATTTACCCAGAGCTACAAATCTATCACTGGGGAAGCTTTTAAAATAAACTCTCTTTCAGCACTGTTACTTCCTTTCTTCTGTTTGCCACAACACACACACACACAAACACACACACACACACACACACACACACACACTCACACCACCTCTTTAACCTTGGCTGTGAATCCTGAGTTTGAAAGAGAAACTCCAAATTCAGAACACACACCAATCCACCACTTATAAATACTTCCTGCTTTTTATTCTGTTCTTCTCATTTACCCCTATGTCTAAATGTACCCAGCACAGTTCCCTAAGCAGGGATACCTGCTCAAGAACACTAGCTACCTTTCAACCTCTCATTCCAGCATTCCAGAAATATTCAGTGGGCATCTTCTACGGCACTCTGCACCACTGCCTCAAAGCAGTCCTGCAAGTTGAGTGCAATCTCCATTTTACAATGAGGATCCTGAGGCTCAGAGGTGAAGCAATGGGCACAGGTTTACACTGTGGTAGAGGCTCTAGTGGGGGATTCAAACCCAGGTTACTTTACCCAATTCTCTGCACCCTGGTTCCCAGCATCCCTCCCATAGAGCCAGACACAAAAAGCAAAATTGCTTCCTTTAAAAACAAAAAGAAAAGATGACTCATTTTAGATCACCAGCAGCTCTAATATTAAATCTTGAAAACCAGTGCTTGAAAAAGGCCATTTTAACTGGAGCTTCCAAAAAGGATCATAGAAAACCCAGCCAGCACAAAGTCGAACCTGTGCTTCAACACCAGTGATACCACCCATGTGGTTCTGGAGGCACAGGGTCTGCAGCAGCCTTCCCCCATTCAGGGAGGATGCCCAGTGTGCTACATGGAGCTGGCACACTAGTGATTGAGGTTAACCTCTCACTGCCCCCATAACTTGGGGAAAGAGAAGCAAACAATGGGTGGCCTTCCTGCAGTGGCCCCTGGATCTTTTCTGTGGCTTGGGGTTCTCCAATTAAAACAACCCACATGCCTAGCCCCTTATAGCACCTAGAGCAGACCATTTCATGAACTCCTAGGAGCTGGACGGGGAGAGGGGAGAGAGGAGGGCCTCTCTGCAGATGAGGGAGATCCAAGCTATCCATTGGGGTCTGTAGCTGGAAGCAGTTCAGAGCTCACTTTCAGTTCTGAGGCTGCTTACAACCCATATCCAACCTCTGCAGGGGACGCAATGGCACAGCGTCCCCCAGAAAAACAAACCGGGAGAAAGACTGGCTCTATTTTCAAACTGGCCCCCCAATTGGTCCCAAACTCTCTGGCTGGCTTTCCACACCTCTAAACCCACATTTGGGCCCTCCTATTCTAATTCCATCTTCCTCCCCAGCAAGAAGCCCCTCTCCTCTCTGGCCTCCATCTGTCCCCACCCACTACCTAACAGAGTCCCCTGCCTGCCTGCCGGCATCTCTGCTCCTTGCAGCCCCCAGCCCATTCTCAGCTGGATCCTCTACACGTGGCACCTCCAGCCCCAGCTCTCAGCTTGCCTAGGCTCTAAAGCAGAGGAGAAAGAACTTTCATTCCTCCTGTCTCCTCCCCTTGGGTTGCTCGGTTATAAAAACTCTGACATCATTCACAAGCGCTGGTGCCTCTGGCCCCACCCTGCTGCAAACACACAGCAGTGTCCTCACCGGATCCTGCCTTCTATTGCATCTCACCTTGGTCAGAAAACCCCCTGGAGGTGAGAGACTGGGAGAGACCCTAGAAAGAACTTTAACTCAGTGACTGAATTGCTTGAAATCCAACTTCTCATTTACAGCAAAAACAAAGCTGCCAAACGCCGGGCCATCCTTCCTTCAAGAAAGGAAAGGTTTCCAACCAACCCTTTCAACCAAAGCCAGTGTGGCCTCTTAACTAAAATCCCTCCACTCCACAGAAGGGCTTTCTCGGATTATTTTCCTTCAAAACAACACAATTTACACATTGCATGTCTTTACTTTCCAAACCATTCAGAATTAGGAAAAGGGGGGAAAAAACACGTCTGTTTCTATTTGAAACTGTCAAAATTAGCATTCAGTAATTAAAAATCACACCCTTTCTCTTAATAACCTAACCAGCATGATACAATCAGGTTGTGCCAACTCTTTAATCTAATTGACTAATTACAGATTTTAATTTAGTCAGTTACTGAACAACTGTTGACAATTTGTTTTCATTAGGGACAGAACAGAATAAATATTTAGGCTTCCAGTCACAGAGACTCCTGTGATCAAGCTCTCCACCATGACCCCAACTTCAGAGCAAGCTCTGGCTCCAACAGCATCCTGAAGCTCAGGTACACACGCAGCTCTCAAGCCATTTCTCAGCTCCATCCTATGCCCACACAAACCCTCCCAGGAGTCGCCCCTCTTAAGGCAAAATCCTGAAGTGCAAGCAGCGGCCTCGATCCCCAAAGTACAGGCAATTCCCAAATTCACACACGTCACTCAAGAAGTGGCAAACACTTAAACGCTGTGAAGAAAAATAAATTCAATGCTACATGTCAGTGGCTTTTAAGCAACAAAATAAGTTAACAGTCAAAATAGGTTTATCTGCATTCATCTCACTGGGAAGCAAACTGTCACTAACATCTTTGTTTTTTTTTTAAGACACACATTTACAGGTTTCTATGAAAACGATCCAATTCTTTCAAAGAGCTTTTTTTTTCTCTCCCAGGGTCTCTCACTGTCAAAGTCAGCCTAAAATTTTACTAAAATAATAATATGGTTCAAAGGCTAGGAAGGGGGGCCCTGGGTTCAAATCTTGCTCCATTATTTAATGTTGTCATAACCAAGGCTAATGACTTCACTTCATGAAGCCTTGAGTTTCTTCATTAAAAGGAGTGAGATAAAAACAGCCTCTGTCTGGTACATGCCCACGAACAGTGCCTAACTTGGGATAAGCGTGCAATAAAGGCTGCTTCAGAAATCACTTCTGTATCCTCCCTTGGCTTACCTGGTGGCTCAGACAACAGAGAATCCGCCTGCAATGCAGGAACACAGCTCAAAGGAGCCATCTACGTTGCTAAGTAGGTGGGGGAAGCAAAGAGGTTAAGTCAGAGTTACCCAAGCCTGATGGCTCTCACCAGGTCTCTGGGAAACTTCAGGGGCTCTAGAGCATTGCTGCTGATTGTTTCTAACTCACCACCACCATCAGGTCTGCCCCAACTGAAACAAACCCCACATTCCCAATGCTTTCTGAGCTGATGAGAAGCTCTCATCAATAACTATACAGCTCTTGTTTTTCCTATTTCTTCATAGGAAAATTAATGGTGACTCAACGTATGCAACCTATTTGTAAATAAGACATTTTCAAGCACAGAGTCCACACCAGGTTGTAGGGGATTAATAAAAAGGGGACCTTAGAAGTGAAGAGATGGGGCAACTCTTCCTTAAGGTATGTGAGCCTGAAGCAAGATGTCTCCTTCCTGGGTCACACTGAAAACCAGCCCAGCCCAGCCCCACTCCTTTGTCGCTGGGATACACAGCACTGGTGAGGAACCGGATGACCCAGAGATAGCGCTTCAGCTGGGCTGCCCCTGTGGGCCCACCTAGTCCTGCAATCTGGACCCAACAGAGCTAGGCAACAGGTCACTAATCACTTACGCAGCAAAGAAGCCAAACCTGGTGTTAATTCTCAGGGCGACACTGTGGTACAATGGTGAAGAGCACTTCAGTTTAAGCCCTCCTTCAACCAACCAAACCTGGGGGCTCAGCTGGTAAAGAATCCATCCGCAAGGCAGGAGACCTGGGTTCGATCCCTGCGTTAGGAAGATCACCTGGGGAAGGGAAAGGCTACCCACTCCAGTATTCTGGCCCCTGGAGAAGTCCATGGACTGCATAGTCCACGGGCTCACAGAGTCGGACACGACCGAGAGACTTTCACTTTCAGCATTCCTGAACCCAAGTGCCTCAGTTTCCTCTTCTACAAAAGAGGAATAAAAACAGAACTTAACCCAGGGGGCTGCCTTGAGGAAGATCCAAAGCACTTAGAAAGGTGCCTGACCACACAGTTAGCACGCAATCATTGCATGCTGTTATGAGTTCCTCCTTCATGAAATGGGAAGAATATCCTGTCCCTTACCCAGCCTGAATAAGGTGGGAACTGAATAAGAACACTTAAAAAAAGGCGGGGGGGCACATAGTAAGTGCTCAATAAACACTAGTTTCCTTCGTTAGAGAGTCATCATGATTAAACTGCAACGCTACGCATCAGTAGCGCATCCCTCACCAAGAACCCCAGGCCCCCGCAGCTCACTCCCTGTGGAAGACCCCTCCTCCCCAGAAACGCGGGCGGGGGCCAGCGCACAGCCACACACTGTGACGCGTGCCCGCTCTCTTCTCTTCCAGTTCCCTCTGACAAAGACGCTGCTAGCAAAATAATGCCAGAGAAAGTAGGTGGCGACAGCCCACTAGATTTAAGTTCATTTTCCGTAGCTCGGGGTCAGAATCGACTGAAGCACTGGGGTGATCAGGTTTTCTGCGAGGCCCTGTGCGGCACATTAGTTGCTGACAGACACTCACCGCGGTATTTAAAGTGGCAGCCATCACGACTAACTCAAATTGTATTGGCTTCCCCGACGCTGAAATGCTCTGCTGAAACCATCAATTGGCCAATTCGGAGATAACCCGGTGGCTGAAATTCCCTGTCATGCTGTAAAATCCCCTTTTGAAGCGGCTCAGCAGCCCTAAGACCCGCAGGGACACTTGCGCCCAGAGCCGTGGCCAGAAGCACCTCGTGTAACACCAGTGGGCGCTGCCAAGAGGAAGAGCCTCCAGAGAGAGGATAACATTTTCTCCTGGAAGCCTTCTAAAAGACAGCAGAAACGAACGGCCGCCTGCGCACGCCCGGCACCAGGCCTGCCCACTGGGCTGTCTGCCCCCTCAGCACAGGCCGCACAGCCAAAGCCAAGGCCAGCCCACAGCATCTTCCAGAGGTGGCTTGTGAACTCTTACCGAATGGCACAGATGCAGACGCGGGTGCCAACCTCCTCAGTGGAGGTTTTCTAAAGTCAGGGGCAGCCACGAGAATCAGGGGCTCATCTGGCCACAGACTTTTGACCAACCACCTTATCCCAGGTCTCAGTTCCCCCTCTGTAAATTGAGAGGTTCTTTCTTGATATACATTCTATGATTTGATGATTTGTTTACATTTAAAATAGACCACAATTTACAAACTATTTTTATTAATATATGATCTCACCTGGCTTCTGAGCTTCCCTGATAGCTCAGTTGGTAAAGAATCCGCCTGCAATGCAGGAGAATCTGGTTCGATTCCTGGGTCGGGAAGATCCGCTGGAGAAGGGAAAGGCTACCCACTCCAGTATTCCTGGGCTTCCCTTGCGGCTCAGCTGAAAAAGAATCCGCCTGCAACGCGGGAGACCTGGGTTCGATCCCTGGGTTGAGAAGATCCTCTGGAGAAGGGAAAGGCTACCCACTCCAGTATTCTGGCCTAGAGAACTCCATGGACTGGACAGTCCATGGGACCACAAAGAGTCGGACATGACTGAGAGACTTTCACTTTCACATGTCTTCAAAAAAAAAAAGAAAAACCTTGAGAGGCAGAAAAAAAGACAAGCCTCATTTCACATAATTTCTTATCATAAATAAACCAAGGCTCACAGAGGCCAAACGACTTAGCCAAGGCCACCTGAAAGAACCTGATCAGAACCTGATCCCTGGTTATCGAAGTCCAAATCCTATGTGCTACCAAGGCACTGCTTTAGTCCCATCACCAACCAGCACAGGGCCAGGCACGCAGCAGGCACACGGGAATAATCACCCACCAGCCAACTGCTACCCTCGGCCAGCGTGGCCAAAGCCACGCTCTGTCCGTTCCAAGAACTCGTGAAGCTGCAGCCAGCATCCTGGGCTGGGGAGAGGTTTGCCACACCCGAGTCTGTTCTCCAAACAGCCTTTTGTGACTGGGAGAGAAGGATCAGAGGAAAGCCTTAGACAGGGGCCTCAGGGAGCAGCTGCGCTTCTTAAGGTCAGAGGACTGTAAAACAGAAGTGAAATGTCAGGTGCTTCACCCAAATACACAAAGAACAGGGGACACAAAGCCCGCCTCGGAGCTGTGCAAACAGCTGTCACCGTGAGGGGATGGGGAATTTGGAAGGCTGGGCCAACCTGGGTCAGACAGGATGCCCTGAGACCTATTCTCCAGATTCTTGCTGCGACCAGAGCCTGAGCCCTGCAGATGTTCAGACAACACGCTCCACAGGGGGCCGGGGACCATCAGCCGCCCCCGCCACCTCAACCGCAGACAGGCAGGAGGAGCTGCCACTCGGCAGGGGCAAGTGACAGACTTCAAGTAGGAATCACTGCTTATTCAGCACTCTGCAGGCATCTGCTGGTCACCTCTCACAGGCTCCAGGCACTAAGAACACAGCAGCAAATACCAAAGGCAGAGGTCCCCAGGAACCACCAGGCACCACTCCAGAAGCAAGGCAGGGAATCAATTTGCCCAGGGACCCTCGGAGGCGGGAATGACTCCCTCTTTATTGTGCATCAGGACACTGAGGTCAGCCATCACTTGCCACTTGGCCAAAGTCACACAACCTACAGCACCCAAGGTTCAACTTCAGCCTTCTCAAAGTTTAGACTGAGACTTGCAGTAAGGCAAATTTCACATGGAAAACCCAGGGCACCTGTTTATTTACAGGCATCCATAAACTGCTGAAAAGAAGCTTCCTGAAACAATGCTTATGTTTACTCTTTGTGATACGGAGGCTCATTTTTTTGTTTTAGTGTTTTGTTTTGCTGCACTGCTGCAGCATGCAGGATCTTAGTTCCCCAATGAGGGATCGAACCTGTTCCCCCTCTGCCCCTGCAGCAGAAGCATGGAGTCTTAACCACCAGACTCCCAGGCGAGCTCCAGTGTCTTTTCTTTTAATTGCTGGTTCATGACCTACCAAGTTGATTTCACCAGGCACTAATGGGTCACAACTCACAGTTACCATTCACTACTTGTCCATCTCCATTAAAGTGCATATGTATTTAACATGCTTGATCCCTAGGAAAGGGATCAAACCCTTCTCTCTTCTCAAGGCCTGGAACCTAGCTCATCACCCTCAGGATTTACTCAAAATTGCAATAGGCCCCAAGAGCAGGGGCAGCAGAAAGGAGATGAAGATAAGGGCTTCTGGCCTCAGGAGCTTTCCACCTAAAATAGGGACCCCTGTCACTCTATTTCCAGACAACAAATAGCAAATGAGTAAAACCCACAGAATTCCAGGGGGTGGGGGGAGTTAAGTGTTCCCCTGGGGGTGGTCTTGGCAGGCCGGAGAAGGCAGCCACATTCCAGGCTGGCATCTGCTCTATGGCAGGGCTGGTTGGCAGGGGGTCAAAAATCCCATCTCAGGTACCAAACAGAAAAACCAGGCCTGGATCAGAGGGGGCAGGGGAAGTTCCAGATAGGTTTAGCAAGGAAAGCAGCTACAAGAGGAAGAAACAGACACTGACTACACATCACAGGCCAGTGCTGGCCAGGAGCGTTGAGTCAGCAGTTCATCCACACAAGCAGCAGGGCTGATTTGGAGGCTGCATGTGTGAACCCCCTCTCCCAGTCACTTGTGGTTGCTTGAAGAAGGTGGATTCCAACCTAGGGACCCAGAGTGCTCATCAACCAACAGGTAGTTCGTGCGTGCCAGGAGCACACCTCTCACACGAGCATCGTCCTGCTGCTGCTTCCCTTTAGGCCATCGGAAAGCCAGAACTCGTACCAGGCCTCAAGTGAGATAAGAACGACAGCCCCAGGAGCTGCCTGGTTAGGACCTCATGCTCTCACTGCCACGGCCCAGGCTCTAATCCCTGGTGGAGGGAACTGAGATCCCACCAGCTGCATGGCATGGCCAAAATTTAAAAAAAGAATGATAGTACACGTTTGTGTGGCACTTACGCTGTGCCAGGCACTATACATACCACGTATGCATGTGTGTGTGTTTAATGTGTGTGCCTGCATAAGCTCATCCAATCCTCGGAACAACTTCATGAGGTAGGTACAACTGTATTAACCCCGTTTCACATTTGAGGAAACTGAAGCACAGAGAGGTTAATTAAGGTGCCCAGGTTCACACAGCTTGGAAATGCAGCAAGGTAGCATTTCCACTAGACACTGAGCACTTCAGGCACTCAGTAATTGGACTGAATCAACACCTCAAAACTTAGCAAGTGTCTTCTGCTCCTGGTCTGGGGGTCAGCTGACCAAGACCTCAGGCTCCTCCCAGGAAGTTGACAGAGATGGTAGCCCACGTGCCCAGAACTAGCTTCTGGTGGACCTACAAAGGCTGACACATGCCTTCCTCGCCTTTTCCCTAAGGCCCTTCGTACGGACTCCTCACTCAATCCAACAGTCAAGTGAGGCCCGAAGCTGGCCAGAGCAACATACATACCGAAGAAGACAAAGACTGCAGGGCTTTCGAGTCTGGTCACCCTTACAATCATTTATAAGCAGGCCCCTCATAGCTGGGCTTCCCTAGTGGCCCAACAGAAAAGACTGCCTGCAATGCAGGAGATGTGGGTTTGATCGCTGGGTGGGGTAGATTCCCTGGAGAAGGAAATGGCAACCCAATCTACTATTCTTGCCTGGAGAATCCCATGGACAGAGGAGTCTGGCGGGCTACAGTCCACGGGTTGCAAGAGTCGGACACGACTGAGCGACAAAACCACCACCACCACTACCCCCACAGTTAACCTTTCCTGGATGGTCTTCCATGCCTTATCACAGCCACCCTCACGGCGGGCTGAGCAAGGATGACCCATGTTTCCACCTCAGTTAAGAGAATGGACCTTGAAAAGTAAAGACCCCTCCAGCTAACAAAGCGTGTGAAACAAATTTGCATTCAGGTTTCTGTTCGTGTCAAGTTGCAAGCTTTTCCCATCTAACAACTCAGCAGCCACAAACGGGAGTGGAACAGGACCGCTCTGTCCAACACAGATAAGGGGCACAGATGCCTCAAGGGACCATTTATCAGTGCCAGCCCATGCCAGGACTGCCTGTTCTGCCCCTGACAGGGGTGTTGGAGGGAGACAAGACACTGGTATTGAAGGGAGGGCTCCAAGACACAGCAGAGGAGCCCAGGCACCAGAGGGCATCAGTGGGTAGTTTAAGCGTCCAGTTCACTAGCGTCAACTTGCTCTCCCAGAAAAATATGCTGCTATCATCATCGTATTAAAAGATTCTGGGGGAAAACTTTAGGGCTTTAAAGAGAAAGGAAACTAACTCATCAAGCACTGGCCACTGAGACAACCATTTTACATATACAATCATACTGAACCCTCACAACAAACCCGTCCAGGAATCACCATTTCCCCATTCTACAGATGGGGACACCAAGGCTTCAGAAGTCCGCCCTGCCAGGAAATGACAAAGTAGGAACGAGAACTCAGGTGTCCATCCTAGCCACGAGGCAGAACCCAAGCCCTTCAAAATCCAGGGGATTCAGGGTCCAAGGTGGGGGAGCAGGGGGACGGGGTGGGGTCGGGGCGCAGGAATCGTAACACCGGAGAGAAACATTTCTAAAACTCATCTCAGCAACACTACAGAAAACCCCATTACCCTGGCGAATCAAAAACAATCATTATTGTCTATTTGCTGTAAGCTTCCAGCAACATGTATTAAAGAAGTTTATGTGAATCGTCTAATGCACTTGTGCCATGGTCAGAATTATTACCAAGCTAAAAAAGATTAATTTTTCTAAATACTCTAAACCCTAGACACTATTATAAAGGCTACAGCTAGTGTAACATTTCTGTTATCTTGGCTGACAGGCCCTCAAACACACACGCCTCCCCTTTGCCGCTCTGGCTTAAGCTTACGCTCACACACACACACTCACCCACAGAGGCAGGAAGGTCGAGGGAAGGGGCAAGGCAGCTCTGGCCCGAGGTCCCTGCCGGAGAACCCGCTTCCCTTGGAAAATCTAAATGGCCTAAGGGATGCTGCAGGGAGAGCTGGGTGTCTCCCGGCTCCCTTGGAGCGGTGGCTGGCACTCAGTTAACTCTTGGTCCAAGTCTGCAAAGGCTTAGCTAACAAAGGTGGCATTATGCACAGACTGGAGCGCATGGCTGGTCTTGGAGTTCAAATGAAGTGACCACTGCCAAAAACTTTGTTTGGGTCCCCACCACTCCCCCCGCCCCACCTCCCGCCTTGAAATAAAGGGCAAGGATTTGCAATTTGGGGTCTTGCTGCCACTTGAAACCCATTAAGGTGGCCACACTGCCCGGGTTCTGGCAAAAAGCAATTCCAGTTACTCATTTAGTGTTTAATTAGCTACCGATGGAGGAGTCTGGCAGCCTCTGGGGTTAAGAGGAGCTGCAACAAACAGGGCGGGAGCCCGAAGAAAGGCCATAACACGGTCTGAGCTCCAAGCGAAGCAGGGAAAGAAACAACTGTGTGTATGTTTTGTTTTTATAATCTGCCACACAAGGGTGCCAAGGGTCAGAGCCAAACACAAGGCCGTGAACTTGCCAGGACTTCTGGGCAGATGGCTAGGCTGGCTTATCGCAGGGGAGAGCACGCCTCCAGCTCCTCGGAGCTGCCCCTGCCCGCAATGCCACCCTCTCACGCCCCTGCTCCCAAAGGGTTCTGGCAGCCGTGGACACTCCTCGCCTGGCAGGAACCTCAGCTCAGCACATCCAAGGAGCGCCCTCTCAAATATCACTTTGCTATTTCAAACCCACCAAGGACGCTGGACCCCTGCCACAGAGCCACAAATACCTCAGCTCCCGTCCACACCCAGGACTCCGGGGCGCTTTTTGACTTTAACCAACCCGCTTGGAGAGACAGGCTCACAGCTGGGGGTGCAGGGTATGGGGGTCAGCTGAGTCCTGCTGGGGTGTGCATAAGGGTAGGAGAGAGGCTGACCTGAAAGGGGTCGAAAATCTTCAGAAAAGGGAAACTGAGGCTCAACACCTGCCAAGGTCATGGACTCCACGTCCACTCTGAACCCCAGGTTCTTCACTGGGGATGACGGGTGGGGCTTGGGACAGCATCCATGAGCCTCCTGAAATCGTGCACAGAGTCTCCTCTGTGGGGACACACGCGTTTTCTGGAAGGGAAGGCCATAGCTTTTCTCGGATTTTTCCTGCCAAGACAGCCACTGCAACATAACAAACTCCCTTCCCAGAGCCTGGGTCCCATCTCTGCCAGTGACCCTGCAATTCACCTCACAGGGGCTTTAATTCTCCCCTGAATTATTTCTTCAGTGACTATACATAGGCCTGCTTTGGGTCAAATGCAAATACTTTCTCTCTGTTTTGTAGGAATTCTGTATCAAATGAAGGTTGTCAAAAGCTAGGAGGTAGAATCTGAAAAACTGGGAACTGGTCCCAGCTCTGCCACCTCCTGGCTATATGCCCTCAGACAAGCCATCTCAACTCCAGGCCTCAGTTTCTTCATCTGTAAAATGGGGGTCAGGTTTAATAATAAAACCTGCTCACCTGGCAGCTATGAAGTCAAACTACAACCACGCAATGATAAAGAGTTCTGTAAAGTAGAGCAAGCTGAGTGTCACTGCTCTCCAGCACCTTCAACTCAGACACTGAGCTGGTGGGTGGGAGTGTCCACTCCAAGAAAGGCCAGGACCAGACAGACATTGGTGTCTAAGAGAACCCAAGGGCTTCATCAGCATCTGAGAACCTCTGCTCTGGCCACAGGAGAACAGCAAGGAAACCGCAGCCTGGGTCCCTGTGAGACTCCTCCCATGGCCTCAGGGCTCTGCTGACTTCAGGTAAACCCAACTTCTCAGAAAAGTCCATTCCAGGGACTGAACCCGCATCCCTCTGAGTTATGTGTGGTCAACGTCAGGGCACTTTGGCTTATACACAATGACCCAAGCAAACTGAAGCTGCCAGGTGTGGAGGGGCGGAAATAGACTGTGACTCAAAGAAAAACTCACCAATTCAAAGAAAATTTCAGTCTCCTCTGACTGAGTCACCTGGTTCATTCCCAGCCTTGTAGCCTGGCTTGGACCAGAGAGATGCACCTTTGAGGTCACCACACCTTAACCCACCACCAGGAAGCGGAGAGCACCTGCCAGGAACACAGATTTACTTCCCTAGGAAAGCCAAGAGCAGGATCTTCCATGATGAGTTCCTTCCCAGTCCCATGGGAGTCCCTTCTCACCCGCGCCCCACACATACTCACTACCCACAGAGGCCCAAGCAAGTACCTGAGCTTCACGGACAAACCATGAGAACCTCTGAATTTCCTTGGTTGAAAACAGAAGGCCAGTTACCACACACTCTTATTTACACTCCACTTTATCTTCTAAAAAGGATTTAAGATAACACACATTAACATACATTAAAATCACCTAATTCAAGATGACCCAGCAAAAATGAGTCATTGAAAGACCATCTTCCAATATTCTACCAGCTATTCCAAACCAGGTTATTCACTGACCTCAGATTACCAAAATACCCCCAAATGGGTATATTTTTCTTACCCACAGTTTCTTAATCCCTTCATCCATTTAGTATGTATGCCTACCATGTGCAAAGTATTGTGGGAGCTATAGAAATGAATAGCACTGTAGATGACTAGGCTCTAGTATGGAAAAAATTAATAAGCTGTGGTTAGAAAGACAAACCTGAATGGGAAGTTGGCCGGAATAGTGCAAATACATCTGCCGTGGACCTCTGGAGCCAAGTCTCAGCAGTGTTAGGAACACAGATTCTGGAGTCACTTATGACCTGTGTTTGGATCCTAACTCTTACAGCTATGATAACCATTCTGTGCCTCGGTTTCTTTATCTGCAGAATAGAGTTAACAAAATGCCTTCTTTCCCAGGGCCACTGGCAGCCTGAAACGAGAGCTTGAACCTAGAGTACTCAGCACAGGGGCCCAGCACGTCGAAAACCATCAACAAAGGCTTTGGACAGGTGGTTTGTACAGACACTGAGAGAAAGAAGTGATCAGAGTGTGCACGCAGCAAAGTACCCTGAAGTCCTCCCCGAAGAAGCTAAAAGGTGACATGATGGGTAAGAGAGGCACTCACTCCAGCTAAGAGGAAGGCAGCCCAGGAAGAGGCTGCAGCAGTTAATTCTAGCTGGAAGGGGTTAGGGCAAAGAAGATGGTAGCTGTGGGACCACATGAAGATCTGAGAAGGACACAGAGAAAAGAGGGAGGGTTCCTTTTCATCAGTTTCTTAAATATTTTTTTAAAATTCCCATTGCTTCTCTGTCATCTCTGCAATTCAATGCCCATCCCCCCGTAACTCTTTCACAATAAAGATGGTCCGTCCGTTCCAATCCCCCAGTCATCAACCCAGCCCTCCTCTCACGTGACCTGACTCTCAGATCACATCACATCAAGTGGATCCCAATCCAGAAGAAAGGATCCCAAGATCTGTAAATCCTGGGCCTCAATCGCTGTGACTTCAGCCCTTGCTAGCATTTTCTAAAGGTCTACACCAACTTCAGCAATCTCTACACGATTCTGCTGCCCTCCCTCAACAAATTACTGAAAGAAAACCCATGTAAACTTTCACTGCCACCATACTGTTTTAAGACTGCGGACCAAACCACGAACTGCTAAAGAATCTTACGTTATTTACTAGGGAGCTAAACTTAGTTAAGAATCATTAACTTCTCTAAAAGACAGCATAGACATCCTACGTCAAGAGAGTAACTTGAAATAGGTATCTCCACCAATCCCTACTCTAAGATGGAACCATCTGCACAGCAGTTAAATACAGGCCACAGAGGAACTGGCTGTCCACAGGTTTAAACACAGAACACACACACATACAAACACACACACACGATTTTTACTAAATAGAAAGGTCAAATTCCCCAAGTATTTTTATATGGCTAATGTAACTCTTGGCCTCCGCCCCTATCCTCCAGCCTCCAGCCCAGGAAACCCTATGATCACCACCACCAATTTTCCCAGAAGAACCACATCACAAGTGAACCAGCCCTCTCACCTTTTATTACTAAAAGTTCACCAGGCCATAAGTACCATTTGCCAGCTTCTCTCCTTCAGCCCTGGAGAGGGCACAAGAACTGGTCAATCTCCTCAGCATCCCACACCAAGAAGTATTAACTTCTCAAAATCAGGGAGCCTCCAGTGGCGTCTCTAAGTCCTCATACTACACAGAGAAATTTTCACCACAAAGATACTCAGGGCATGGGACTTCACCACTTGTGAAACTCAACCAAACGGGTTCTGGACTCCCAGGCCAGTTTCAAACTGCACGCAGGGGATGAACATGGCTTGGACAAGTGGGTGGTCCCTGATGACATTCAAAAAACCAACTTCCGTGTCCTGGAGCTCAAGGGACCATTCCTCCCCACCTCAAGCACAAGTGGATAATCAAATAACCCACCTTTCGAGTGCACACATGTGCACACACATTAGACACACACACACAAACACTTAACTTTCTACAAGACCAACAGGAAGCAAAGGAGGCTGGGAAGATCTTCAGACCCTTCCCCTTCCATTCCACTCACCTCCAGAAGATCCTAACCTGCTTCACCTGAAACAGTCGAAAATCTGACTCCACCCCAATTGGAATCCAATTTTTTTAAGGGGGGGCTCAGTGGGAAATGGACAGGCAGTAGATCTCTCTCTTATACGCATTTCATAACTCTTAAGAAACTTACCCAGGGAAAAGGATTGACAGAGTACAAAGCACTATACAATGTGATCAAACTTTCTTCACAAGAACATTTTGAACACAGTATTATGCACCAGCCAAGGACCTCAAAGTATACATCTTGGTGGACACAACACAAGGCCCCCACTCACAAACACACAATGTGCATACACGCTGCTGCTGCTGCTAAGTCACGTCAGTCATGTCCGATGCTGCGCAACCCCATAGATGGCAGCCCGCCAGGCGCCCCCATCCCTGGGATTCTCCAGGCAAGTTCACTGGAGTGCGGTGCCTTCTCCGAATGTGCACACACACACACACACACCCAAAAACATCATCTGAAAGATCACTCTGTGGAAAGTAACCTAAGAATCTATTTCACCAAAATCTCACTCAAAACACACCTTCTACTCCAAAACAAAAGTTTCATATCTGCTTTTTATTTTTCTTGACTGTGGTCAACTTTTTCACAAACCCGCACCAAATAGGGTTGGTCACCCCCATCCCCCAGCAGACTGCTCAATCAGAACATAAACCCCACAGGGCTCAGCCCTGCACAACGCCATTTAATGCTCCAGATAGGTGTCTATGCTCTTTTGCATAATTACAACATTATGAAATACCGTTTACCAAGTTAGACAGCTGCCGGAGGAGGGTACGGGGTGAGGGAAGCAGAGAGGTGGGCAGGATAGAAAGAAAGGCAAGGAGAAAACAAAGACCACTGCCAACTGGCTGTGTATTTGCTTTTGGTACTAAAGAAGTTCAAGCTATCCAACCCTGTAATTATTGCCAGGATTAAAAATTTGTTACTCACGTAATCATGAAAGGCTTTTGCTTCACTTGAATGTTCACAAGTGTCTCGCCTTTCAGGAGCTGCACAGTAAAGGTCCCAAAATACGCTGCAAGTCGAAAAATAAAATAAGATCAGGTTACTAATTATTACTTGTGTGCCCAATGGCAAGTGTACAATGCATGGTACTAACAGCACCAGGTCTCCCCAAGGCTCAGTCCCACCTTTTCAGCCTTCACTGGGCAAACTCAGTCTACAAAACAAAATGGACCCAACCTCTTCTGACAGCCTGGCATCTGTAGTAAGAGCAATAGTTCTCACCCTTCAGGCACCTACTATGTGCATGCCCATGACACTGCTTGTAACCCCCAAGAGCTGTAAGGTGGGTGATATTATTCCCACTTTATACACAGGACAATGAAGGCTCAAGCCCATTAGTGCAACACACGCACGGATGCCCAAGGAGGACAGGTAGGAATCTGGATGGAAATCCATGCCCGTCTCATCTCTCATATGAACACCCCCACCTCCACCCAAAATGGCTGCATTTCATTAAACGATTAAATTGTCAAAGTCACGACTATGATTCATATACACAGAAACCTGGGTGACTCTGGCAATAAAGAGAATCTCCAGGTTCTTAACCCAGAGCCCATACCCTGGAGGCAGTTGGTGTGGTGTAAGGATTCTACCTGTAGGAGTGGGTGATGGGTCTTGTGTGCTTTTGTTTTCTGAGAGAAGTTGTATGGTTGGGGCTGGTGGGTCTGGCCACCACGGACCCCTGCCAGCTCACCCCCACTCTTACCTAGGCCCTCCCCCAAGGCATTCCTATATAAAAACCATTCCTCCCCTGCCCATCAAAGAACATAAATCCATAGCCCAAAGGTGAGGTTATGGATGATCAAGTATCTTGTTTTTCCACAATGACATAAAGCCCACCCCCCCTCAGACAGCCACTTGTCCAGCAAAAGCAGAGTTGGGGGGAGATTTCCCAGCCTAACTCCCCTCTGTGATTTCTGTATGGTCACCCCAACCCTTTGCATTATGTGAAAACAGACAGACAAATCCTTCGTCAACCAACAAAACCCTATACAAACATGAGGTCGTCTGTGGTATCAACAAGCAGCCTTAGAAACCCTCTCCAGGTCAAGAGCCCAAGGCCCAGGGATAGGAACTCGCCTGAAGGGTAAAGTGTGCACCAGAGCAGAGGTCTGACTCCTGGACCAGAGCGCCTGTCGTCATTATAAACAGCCAGCCCAGAAGAAACCATCTCAACTGCCAGTTCTATCTGTCAGTGGACAAGCATCTCACTCCAGGTGCGCGAGGAACGCAGCCTGGCCCTCTTCAGATCCGCTCCACCGCTTCCTCCCACTCCAAAGGCTGTGGTCATCTGCTCGGTGTCAAATCAGAGTCCCCACTGCCGGAGCCCGGCACGACACACTCTAGTTCCCAAGGCAGAGATAAGGTTGGAGAAGTTGTGTATGGGGGGGGGGGGGGCGGGGGGGGGAGCGGCGCAGTGATTAAGCACAGAACAGGATAATCGGGGACTTTTATTAACTGTAGAGGGAGGACAGTCTACTCCTACTAACAGCAGAACATTCCTTTCTGTGCTCTGAGGCTGCACATATTTGATTAACTTCCTCTACATGCTACATTTCTAACACGACAAACTCCCTGGCCCCTTCTGAGTAATTTTTACTCATAAGCCTAAGTGTCTGCAAAGTCCGTGGTGGCCAGACTGGCCAGCCCCGGCCACGCAACTTCTCTCGGAAAACAAAAGCACAGAAGACCGGCCACCCACTCTTACAGGTAGAATCCTTACACCACACCAAACGCCTGCAACTCTGCAGTTGCGAGGTTGGCAGAAGTAATTAAAAACTCATCTTCTCTGCAGCAAGTTAGAACAGACACTTCATCCCCCTGCATCTCAAAGACACTTGAAACAGTAACCCGAGCTGGCGGTCAGGTAAAAGTGCTAAGATCCCAAGATGGGGCACTGAACTGCAGCAAAGTATCAAAAACCACTCTGCTCTCTTTTCCTTTTGAAAAAGATGTCAAAGACTCCACCAATCGGTCTCACAAAACACCCAAGTCTTACTCAAAGCAACTGCTCCCGCTAAACCTAAGCCTCTCTCCTGGGGGGCTGCAGACCAGGAGCGGATCTCTGGTGGTCCCAGGCAGGCAGGGCCCAGGGGCCTGGGGAGAGGGTCACAGAAACAGCCCCCAACTACCAACGACAGGCATATGCCAGCTCTCAGTAAAATGAAACCTGGAGGTTTTAGGGCTATTTAGAGGGGTGGGGGTTTGGGGGTGGGAACATCCAGTCAGTCTGAATCAGTATCTTTAAAGGAAGTGGCAGCCTCCTCTTGCTCTTTCTCAGAGTGCCTGGAAAAGGTACCCATGGATGTTTCTCTCAAAGTTTCGCTTATAGAGGAAAAAGGAAGGGACAGGCCAGTTGTAAAACAGACCTGGTATCTCAGCCACCGGTCCTGCCCCACCCCCACTCCCTCTAATTAAAGCAGCATGCAGAATTGACAAAAATCCTTTCAGGTTTTTTCCAAGTCCATGCTTACTGCTTCAGAGTGAGATGTAAAAGTAAGGCATTTCTATTGCAACACTAGGCATGATTAGTAGGTTCTCACCAGTGGGAAAAGAGGAGGCAGAAACTTTATGCATCGACCTCTGCTGCCCTTTCCCTTCTCTGCCAGTCCTGGTCTGAGGGCCCAGAGGCGCCCTGCTCTCTACAATGCTGAGGACTAAAGCACAGGGAGCCTGCTCCAGACCCCCTGTCTTTGTTCACTTGGACCCCGGGGGGCTCAGAACAAAACACACACACACACACACACACACACACACAAAACTATCACAAACTTACCACCACCACGAGTGCAAAAACCCAGGCGGTTCTCCCAACGTGATGTTTTTCTCCCATCGAATCTAGAATGGAGAGAACAGAGACAGCTCAGGGCAGCAGAAGGAAGGGGTGGGCTGGGGGCTTCCCGGAGCCAAAAGGCTGTGAAGACCAACTAACAATAAATGCCAAAAGGTGATAAAAATTCAAAATGGTGGCCACAGTGGCTGTTCCAGAAAACAAAGGCTTTAAGAACGATGGGGAGGAGGGGGTGTCAAGAACTGGATGACTGGGGGAGTTCCACTCACCTCTGACAAGAAGGTCTGTGCAGACTTCTGTGCTCCTACGTGCAGTAAATATTCGTAGACATATAAAGCTAACCTGGAGAGTGGGTAGGGGGCACAGAGAGAGAGGGAAGGCGTCAGATCACACTGGTGCTCGCTCCTGGACCGTACCAGCCAGCTTCCAACCCTGTCCGTGCTGTCCCATTGTGGCCCCGACCAGAGGTGAGCAGCTAGCTCGGTCCTGCCTGGGGCCAAGGGTGCGAGCAGTTAGGGGGTGGGTACCAGGAGACGCGTTTACTTCAAGCCGCGGGGGCTGAAGAGCAGCCCCCGAACTTGAACTTCCAAGTAGCGTCGGGACCAAACCCATCTAGGTCTCTCAAACTCGCAAACCGCCCGACCCCAGAGCCTCGCTTCTTTTCCCGACCTACTCCTTGCCACCAACCCACCCTCTCCCCAGTTTTGAGGGTCCGGGGAGACTCAGTCCTGGACTCCGGGGTGCTCCGCGTTCTGGAGAGAGCAGCAAAGCGCCGCCCTCACCACCTCCCCCCGAAACAACTGTCCCCCAAGCTAGGGCCAAGCCGGCGCCGCTGTCCCTGCCCAGCCCGGCGCCCCGGAGGGCGCGGGGCCGGCGGTGGGGCCGAGGGCAGGGAAAGCAGAGCGCTCCTGGCCGAACAAAGCCCCCGCCACGCACTCCTCAAGCCGCGGGCGGACAAAAGGAGCCTTCGGGGCTGCAAGAAGCCACGCGCCCCCTGCTCGCGCCCGGTGGGCAAAGTGCGGTCACCGCCGCGAGCTCCCCGGCCGGGGCGGATACCCCGGCTGGCTCGCAGGACCTCGCCCACCCCTCTCCGCGGGGCCCCGCGCCCGGCACGCCCCGGGGCCACCAAATGCCCCCTCCCCGGCGGCGCCCCCCGACGCCCCAACCTCAGCCGGCTCCCAACAATGGGCTCTCCCACGCCGCCCGCCGCGGCCTCGGGAAGGGGCCAGGCTGGCGGTGCCGGGGCCCGGAGCGCAGCAGCCCCCGCCCGCCCACCTGCCTCCCACCACCCGCCCGCAGCCCGGCGGCGGCGCGGCCGCCACTTGGAAAATAGGGCTTACTTTTCCCGAGCCTGCCCGTCCGAGGGCACCGCCGAGCCTTTGCCTTTGGCAAACATGGTTTGCAGAGAAGAGGACGCCGAGCCTCCTCGCCGCCGCCGCCGCCGCCGCTACCGCTCCGGCTGCTCCCGAGCTGCCCCCTCGCTCCCGGCCCCCTCCCCGGCGCTCGCTCGCACACTCGCTCGCGCTCTCCTCGCCGCGCTCCCCTCCCTCCCCCCCAGGCGCTGGCTCCGCGCTCTTTCCAGCTGTCAAAGCGTCAGCCCCGGCCGCGGCCCCATCGCCCTGGAACTCCTCCCGCGCCGGCTCGGCCTGGAGTGCCGGTGCCGCCGCCGCCGCCGCTCGCCCGCCGGCCCGGCTGCCCGCTGGCTTGCTCGCGCGCCCGCCCGCCCGGCTCCGCCTGCGCCGCCCTCTGCGCCTCCTGCACCGCTGCCGCCGCCGCCGCCGCTGGTCTACTTGGAGCTCAACCGAACGTGGCTACCCCGGCGAGGGATCGAGGCGGGCGTCAACGTCCCACGATTGATTGGCGCCTCGGCCAATCTGCGCGCGGGGGCGGGCCCAGGGCGGCCCGGGAGGGACGCCCTGTCAGCGCCCGGCCGCGGCAGTCCCCGCTGAGGCCGCCACCGAGGAGCCGCTGTCCCTGCTTCTGCGGGCGAACTGGGGGTGTCCGCGGGCGCGAGCCTGTTTTCTCTAGATGTAGGGAGAGGACGCGAATCGAGAAGGGGGAGCTCTAGTCTCCCGGCACCCGCGAAGAGGGGCTCCGACCCGCGGTCTCCGCGACGTGGACCGCTGGGGAGCGGGTGGGGGGCGGGGGGCTCTGCGGCATAGTCGGAGGGGAGGGGGCGCGGACCCCTGAGCCGAGCACCGCCGGCTCCCTCCCGCCACGTCCCTCTCCCTTATCTGCCCCTCACCTCCCCCCGCCTCAGCCCGCGCCAGCCCAGCCCTGATCTCCCCCTCCCCCTCGCCTGCCCTTCCCGTGGGCTCCGACCCCGACCCCCTCCCCAGACTCCCACTCGCCCCCACCCTTGGCCGCCCCGCCCGTGGTCCTCCCTCTCGCCTAGTGTGGCTTCGGAGCGCAGGGCCCGGGGTTCCACGCTGGGAGCTGGGCGGCTCGAGCCGGCGCCGAGGCGCGCGGCTGCTCCTTTACTAGATCATTAAAATACTTCGGAAAACCCCAAAGTGGAGTCGCGCGAAAATGGCCCTTGGCCTGCTTTGGGGAACCTGGGGGAAGGGACTGAAGACTTGGGCTAAGAGAAGGGAGAGTGATTGCTCCCAAATTTCCAAGGTCTGCCCGCCCTAGCAAGTTAGCCCCTCGGCTTCTCCGGGAGAGATGGTGCCATTCCAGGGTAGAGGGGGCTGTCACCTGGGCGCCCCGCTGCGCGGAATACGCGCCACAGAAATCTGCAAACTTCAAATAAATGGAGCTAAATTGGGGAGTGGGGTACGAGAGCCAGCCGTGGGGGGAGGGGAAGCTTCCATTGTCAGTGACCCAGGTGTACAATGGGAAATTGAAGGGGGCTGGCAGAGTGACCCAGCTATTTGCTCCTGACTCCTTTTTGCCCACGCCGAGAACCCGAGGACACACTGAGTGTCCCTCATTAGACACTCTTATGACGAGAAACCAACCAAACAGGGCAAGACTCCCCCATTTTCAGACTGTTTTTAGAGCGCGGTTCTCTTTAAATGTGATAAAACACTGTCTCTTTAAAAGAGTCAAGCAGAAAAAGCTGTGTAAGCGCTGATTGGCTGCCTGTTTGGATACATCTTTAGGGGAGCCTTGAAACTGTTAGCCTAGGTTGATTTTTTTTTTTTAACTGCGCTGTTCCAATAAACAAGTAACGCCCCTCCCCCTAACATGCCTCGCACCAAACAATTAAAGGATAGGTCAGTGTCCTGGGGAAAACATGTTTCAAGTAGGAAAACTCAGAACTAGATTCAACAAAATAAGGGATAATTCACTACCATTAAAGTTTGCTTATTTTGATTTGTCGATGAGAGAAGAAGGGGCTTTAAAAAGAAATGCCCCTGCAGCAAACAGACGGCATTGGTTCAGGAAGGAGACTCTGGGTGCATTTTTGGAATAATGTTCTACTCAGTGTAACAGCTTCCCTAAATTAGAATACAGCCAGGCCCTACCAATGCCTCTGGACGCACTCTTCTCTGCTGGGACCTAGAGCTTGCAGGGAAAGGAGGTAGAAAAAAGAAAACACTCCTAGTCTCTGGTTGTCTGTGTGCTAGCTCCTAGTTTAAAGGTTGTTTTGTGAATGAGGGAAGCATGGAGGTTGGGAGGGAGTTGAAATACAACCATAGGGGAGAGAAGGAAATAATTACAGTTATTTTTCCCCCAGGCGGTTTAATTTAATAGGGCTAACTTAAGGTACCTTAGAGCCCACGCTAATTAAATTGTCCTGCTCATACCCTTCCCCTGAACTTCTATTTTTGATGGGCTAGGAATGGCCAGGAATGGCTTGTCAACAGACTGACTCACAAGAAGCCTGACTCATCTTGGGTCTGCAAGGCCCACAAATTATGAGTATCATGAGTGTGGGTTAGGTCCTGGCTCAAGGAAAATACTGCCCTTCTCTGGCCCTGTCTCTATCAAGTTGGCCATGCTTTGTCAGTCAGGGTTGCAACACAGGTATATCTGTGCATCATTTTCCTCATCTGTCAAATGGGAAAGGGGGATCTTTAATATCTCTTTAGAGTCTGATGTTTTGTGACACTAAGATTTCCTTTCTATAGTTTTCTTTCCTCACACCCCACCCTGAAAAAAAGGACGAGTACCTCCTTCCAGAACAGGTGTGGCATGCGTTTCAGGAACCTGTGCCAGGCTCTCTGTCCCTGTGGTCTGCCCTTCCCTGGAACTTGACAGAGAATGTTGGTAGGTTGGTGGTGAAGCTAAAAGAGATAGTAGGAGGGCCCAGGCAGATGGAGAAAGGCAGGTGCCATAGCCTCCCAACCTGCTGGAGAGAGGGGAACTGATGGGTTCGCAGGAAGCAGGACCCCTCAGCAGCCCCAGCACAACGACCCAGAATGCAGTCAGATCAGAAGCAAACACCCTACCCAGGAAGGGCACGGTCTCTGTGGAGCAGCTGAGGGACTGACATGACAGGTGGGCAGAACTTGGAAATTGGGAGCAACGGCTCTCTTCACTTAGGCCCTCCATCCATTCCCTCAGGCTACTTTTCTCTGTTGGATCTCCTAATACCTCCCAATGGACCTTCCCCCCACCATCTTCCACCACCTCCTCTGGCCTGGTCTCTCTGCCTGGAGTGTCTCCCACCCCACCCCTCTTCTTTGATCATTCTTTAAGGCTTACATCCCCTCCAGTGCCTCCTCCATGAAAACTTCCGTGTTTTTCACTCCCAAATCCCTTTAACCCTCTGCTTGGTCTAGTTTTTCGCTTAACCTCCAGTAGCTCTCTGTTCATTCTGCCCATTGTTGTAGCCTTTTGTTTACTGTCTGTCTCCCCAGCCAGAGGTAGTGGTGGGGGAGTGGGAAGGAACCAACTCTCGAGTCATCTGTGTCTCCAGCACCTAGCCCAGGTGTAATACCTGTGTGCAGTTAACAGTCCATGCCCACACCAGGGGCTACAGGGAGCAAGAGAGGAAAAAGTGATCCCATTCCCCAAAGTCACTCCAGCATAGGTAAGGAAATAAGAAATGGACACCACCAACAGTAAGATTAGATAGGACCACACCTCCAGCTTTGCCCGACCACCTAAACTACAACAGCTTGGAAGTACTGTACTTTCAGTTCCCAGAATACACCAAGCTATTTTACACATCCTCCCTAGGCTTGTTCTTTCTTCCTCGCTCTCTATTCCTCCCTCCCTCCCTTCTTCCCTCTTTCTTTCCCTTCTATCTTTTCATTTAGGACATGTTGATTGAGCGTCTGCTATGTACTGAGCACTGTTCTAGGAAGAGGGTAATAAACCAGGCAAAATTCCACAGAGCTTACACTGCTGTGAAATCCTCTGCCCCCAAGCGTCTTCTTGGTACAGACTCCTAATATTCTAAAATTCAGCCTGGGAAAGCCTTCCCAGGACGCCCTCTAGGAGCTCCTGGTCTGAGCCAGAGGTCCCCGGAAGCCCCTCTGCCTCTCCTTAACCATGACCTTTGGTTGGCCGCCCCTCTGCTTCTCTCTGACCATGTCCACTGTGCATGAGTGTGGTCTATGTGTATTGGCCCCACAGGAATGTGAGTACCTCTCCTCACGGTCAGGGAATGATCTTCATTCCCCTGTGGACCTCCAGTACCCAGCCACGGTGGTGAAAAGAATGGGACACGTGAGTATCTGAGTGACCAAAATATGGAGGAACAAGCAGGTGGGGTGGAAGAGGGGAAGGGGAGGTGGATTCCCAGCTTAGGCTAGGATGGCCACTCCTTTACTCAGCTACCAGAAACTAGAGGGCAGAAATTCTGGGCTCTAGGATCAGGTTGGTGGGGGCCAGGCCTCCAGAAGTTGGCACTTAAAGGAAAGAAACTTCAGGCCCGTGGGCTCAACCCTGGTGGTTGTGCTTGCCAAAGATGCCAGAGGTTTGCAGCTCTATATCTGTGTTCCCCACAACTGCTGAGAGGCTGGGGGCTGCCCTGCTGTTCCCCCAACCCCCCCTACTCAGGGATGTTCAAACGGATGCTGGGCATGCAGCCCATCCCCCTCCTGCTCACTGGGTCCTAGAATTGCGAGGAGACACCTCTGGTCTATACCCTGGACTACTCTGCCCAGCGAGGCTCCTGCCCAGGCTGATCCACCCCAAGTTTTTAGCAGAAGTTTCCCCAAGGGCTTTGGGGGCCTCCATGGGAGCAGTGCAGCTCAGGGCTTTGCTGATAGACTTTGGGCAGGTGATTGTCCGCTCTCTGAGTCTGTGTGTGCAATGAGGTTGTTAAATGAGGGAACTGATGGGGAGTCACTGGCCGGGCTGTCAGTCAACATTGGCAGAGCCCACAGTTCTGACACCTTTGGACAATGGAGAGCCACTACTCTGATGGTTGTGTGGAGGCTCCTCAGAGACAGTAATTGGAGAAACATTTTGTAAATGGAAAATGATGATTACTCCTGATGTTATTAGCCTAGCAGAGCCAGCGAACAAAGAGGTGCTCAGGAAGAAGGAAAAGGATTTAAGTTTAAAAATCAAATGTGTTTTTACAACATCTTCTGAAGGACATAAACTTATCCTGAGCCAACCTGTAGCAAAATGGGTTTTAGGCAATTTTTTGGATAGGTTTAGTTCTGTCTGGAAAGTACCTACTATGTGCTGAGCCTTGAGCCAGGGACACTTGGAAGTACAAGAATATATGAAGCAAGGTCATGCCAGGGCAGGCTGGGGCCAGGATGGTGATGTTCTGGTCCTTCCTCAGTTCCTGCTGCACCTACCCTACCTCCTGTCCAGAGTGCCTGGCCTGGAGTTCAGTCCCATGAAGTCAAGGAGAAGGCTCCATAAAGCTTTCTGCTGTGTCCAGTCCCAGGAGAGTGTTCCCCCTTGGCCTCCTCCATCCTGCCTTGGGCCAACATGCCTCTGTTTTCATTCACCTGCCACATCTTTGCTCCTGCTATTCCCTTTGCCTGGAACACTTTCTCCCAAATAAAGGCTTCCCCTTATTTCCTCACTCCCCCCAAGTCTCTGATCAGACATCACCAGAACCCTCCCTAATGGACCTCTATGGAATGGCACCTGCTCCTCCCTTATCCTGTTCTATTTTTCTCCATAGCAACCATTACCACCTGACATATGTTTGTTTATTTTTTTCTTACCTATTTCCCTCATTAGAATTTAAGCACTGTGGGTGGGAGTTTTATCCTCACTCTTAGAGCTGGTACTCAATAAAAATGTGTTAAATGTTGAATAAAATAATGCACTTAGCAAAGGCTTCCTGAACATCTGGCATGGACTGGGCATCACAGTAGTTGCTAAGAATATAGATAATCTCCTTCTGTGTGAAGTTTACAGCCCAGCAAGAAAGATGGGGTTAATTCTGTAGGCACACGGGTAAACATGTTCTGATGAACTGGGCCAAGGAGAGGATGATCCCAAGGGGAAGGTGTGGTGGTCAAGCAGGCCTTCTCTGTGGAGGTGATGTTTGAATTGTAAAGGATGTGTGAGAGTGAACTCCTAAAGGGAGAATGTTCCAGGCTGGGAAGGGAAGTCTCTTCAGTAGCGAGGAAGCTACCAGGTGGAGTTATTGCTAGCTGGTCCTCATGGCAGGAGCAGAATGCCCAGCCATTCTGCAGGTGTCCCTTGCCATGGTATCAGAGAATCCCCAGAGCAGAAAACAAGAGCTCTTTCCCACAGCTAAGGAGAGGTACTACGGGGTAATGCTTCAGAGAGGGTGTTACCGTAGCAATGCGTGTGAGCTAAGTCACTTAGGTCATGTCTGACTGTTCGCAATCCTATGGACTGTAGCCCACCAGGCTTCTCTGTCCATGGGATTCTCCAGGCTGGAATACTGGAATGGGTTGCCATGCCTGTAGCAATGGCTGGAGTGAAAATGGGCTGACCACTTTCACAACCATCTTGATGGCAACTATGGAATGAGAAAGAAATAAAGAAAATAGCAAGTATTGGCAAGCATACAGAGAAATTGGAACCCTTGGGCACCATTGGTGGGAATGTAAAGCTGTCCAGCCACTATGGAAAACAGGATGGTGATTCCTCAAAAAGTTGCACATAGAATTACCATATAACCCACCAATTCCATCTCTAGGTATAGACCCCAAACATTAAAAGTAGGATTCAAACAGATATTTGTGTACTGATGATCATAGCAGCATTATTCTGAATAGCTAAAAGATGGAAACAACTCAAATGTCCATCAACAGATGAATGGAAAAACAAAACATGGTATAGCCAGTCAATGGAATATTATTCAGCCTTGAAAAAGGAATGCAAAAATCTGACATGTCTGCAACATGGATGAACCTTAAAGACATTATGCTATGCTATGTGAAATAAGCAGACACAAAAGGACACAAAATGTTGTATGAATCCACTCATATGAGGTACCTGGAATAGTCAAATTCATAGAGATGGAAATTAGAACAGTGGTTGCCAGAGTTGAGGGAGGAGAGATGGGTAGTTAATGTCTAATGGGTACAGGGTTTTGTTTGGGGAAGATAAAAAAGTTTTGGTGCTGATGGTTACACTACAATATGAATACACTTAATGCCACTAAACTGTATGCTTAAAATTGGTGTATATTTACCACAATAGAAAAAAAGAGAGAGAAAAAAATCTAGGGTGAGACTGATGAGGCAGGGCACAAGAGGGGTCCAATGCAGGATATCATGAGGCTTCGGGGAGGCACTGAAAAAGGGGGAAGCTTTTAAACTAACCCAGTGGTGGTGGGGTGGAATGGAGTGGGAGATAGTCAGGGAAAGCTGTGCGGAGGAGGCCAAGTTTAAGTAGGAGTTAGGTCGTGGGGGGCAGGTGTGGGACGTGTTTCCGACAGAAGGGACAGCATAATTCATTAATTCACTCCGCTGAGGCTGGACCTTTCAGGGCTTTGGGTGTCGTGCTAAGAAGCTTGGTCTTTGTCTGCCGGTAGGAGCTTTAACCAGGGAGTGACCTATTGGTGTTTCAGAAAGAGCACTCAGGGGGCCATTGTCGAAAAGCCAAGGGTGGAGTTCAGTGATGGGCCGGCAGCAGCTGCAGTGAAGGGCGCTAGAGCTGGCTAGGTGGGGAGAAGCTGAAGGATGAGAATTTCCAGGGCTCGGTAGCCGAAAGGATGTAAGGACGCTAAAAGGACTCCCCAGCTTCTGATGTGGGTGACGGGTCTGCCAGTCTGGGAGCCCCCCGAGGTCGAGCAGGTCTGTGGGTGGGGAGTGTGAAGAGGTCACGTGAAAAGTTTGAAAAGCCCATCGGCTGTTCAGATGGAGATATCCAGGAGACAGGTAGATAATGAGTCTGGAGCCCGGGAGACCACTCTGCCCTAAAGATGTAGCCTGGAGAGCCATCAACATCTAGAATTTAGATTCAAGCCGGAAAGGGTAGCTGAGGTGCCCCAAGCATAACCTGTGAGGAAGAAGACATGAGGGCTTGGTTCCCACAGTGTGGACCTCCGGGCATCAGCGATGCTAATGCTCCTGAAACCGGCTCCTACCAGTTTCAGGACCCCAGCTCTCATCTGATTTCCTTCCTTCCCCTCTGACTCTTCTGTTATCCTTTGACGATTCCTTTTTCTCCAGCCTCCTCTTAAAATTTTATTAGTCAGGCTATCGCTGATCCAATGTTACATAACAAAGAGCCCCCGTGTTTCAGTGGCTTATAATAAAAGCTATTTCTTTCTCACTCACATGTCCACAGTCAGCTGGACAGTTCTGCTTCAGAGTGTAGTTTGAACCTGCTCTGTGGGTCTCCCCTGCCAGGGCTCAGGCTGAGAGGCAGAAGCTGCCTGGCATGTTTTTTTTTTGTTCCTCTGACATATTTTTTTTTTAGAGTGGGAGAAAAGAGCACCAGGGGCCAAGCCAGCCATGCATGCGTTGCATCTGCTCACAAGTCACACAGTCAACCTCAGCCTCAGTGGGGCAGAGACTATGCCTCCCACAGGAAGGGGATGGATATTTGCTGAACAGCAACACAGACTACCACAAATGAGCATCTCTCAGGCTGTGTGCTTGACCTTCTCTTTCTTGTTGGGCAAGTTCAGCCATGCACTTGGCATAGACCACACCTGACCTTCGTGATAACTTGAATCTATCCTACTGACCCAGAGTTTTTTCTCAGCACTTTATCTGTGTAATTACAAGGCAGTCCCACCTGGATATTCCTCGAGCACGTCAGAGCTCAAGTGTCCAGAACTGCACTCTTCCTTTCTCCCTATCTGATTCCTATTCAGTCCCTATTTCTATATACCACATCACCACCTAGCCAGTTACTTGGGCCAGAAACCCGAGCATGGATCTCTGTTCCTTCTCTTCCTCACCTCCAGCCAGCATCAGGGTTGATCAGTTGGACCTAGTAAATTCCCCACGGTCTCTCCCTGGACTGTCATCGCTGCATTCCGGTCCTAGATTCCAACCCCTAATGGATCTCCCTGCCTTCAGACTCTCCCCCACTATCCCTCGCCAGACAGAGGGATGCATTAAGGCACAGATGTGACCATGACATGCTCCTGCTTCAGTGCTTAAAAGTGGTTCTCTGAAAACTCTTCATCTCATGCAGGATGAAGCCCAAGGTCCTCAGCAAAAAAGTTCAAGGTCCTTCACAGTCTGGCTTCTCTCTCTCTCTGCAGCCTGTTGCTCCCCAATGTTCTGAGCAGCAGGGGTGGATGTGATGATGCCCAGGACTTTGCAGCCCACAGAGGAAGCAGACAACTCCACTGGTACTTATGCTACACGTGACAGGTGTCATGTTGGAGCATAAAGGTGTTTTACATATTGCAGGGGTGCTAAGCTGGTGCAGGGGGTCGGGGAAGGTGGCCTGGAGAAGGTGGTCTTCCTTGGACCATAATGCGAGTGACAGGCGTTCTCAGAAAGAAGGTGAAGATGGAGCTCTGAGGAGCACCAGCAGGTCTGATGGAAGAGAAGGTGGAGAAGGAGACCGAGGAGGCCTGTCCAGAGGGGCCAGTGGGGAGGAACCTGGGGAGGGGTGCCAGGGAAGACAGTGCTGCAAGGAGGGTGCTGAATGCCTAACGGTGGCTGAGCAGCAGAGTGCACAAACAAGGCTTTCAGATAGCCGGTGAGAGCAGTTTTAGGGGAGTGATGGGGACAGAGGCCGATTGTGGTGATGGACATGTGGTAGGGGAGCCATACAGAGACAGTCAGTGAAGCCCGCTCTTTCAAGAAGTTTGGCTGAGGGGCTTTCCTGGTGGCTCAGAGGTAAAGAATCTGCCTGCCAACAGAGGAGACATGGAATTGATCCCACATGCTGTGCAGTAAGGAAGCCTGTGCACCACAGCTATTGAACCTGTGCTCTAGAGCCGGGGAACTGCAACTGCTGAAGCCCGTGCCTTGGATCTGGCGCTTCACAGCTAGAGAAGCCACTGCCGTGAGAAGCCTGTGCATTGCAACTTGAGGGTTGCATTCTCCGCTACTAGAGAAAAGCAGCAACTGAAACTCAGCACAGCCAAAAATAAATAGATGATTTTTTTTAAAAGTAGAAGTTTGGCTGAAGCCTGGACAGGTGGGGCTGTGGGGGAGAATGGTTACATGTTTATGTATGGCTGAGTCCCTTCCATGTTCACCTGAAACTATCGCAACATTGTTAATCAGCTATACCCCAATACAGAATATCTTTGGTGTTAAAAAAAAGTAAAATAAAAATAAATTTGGCTGTGAGCAAGTAAGAGACAGACCAGCCCCCTGGGGTAAGGAACTTTGCTTTGTTTGGGTTGAAAACAGGAAACACTAGACCTGTGGAGATGCTCATTAGAAGGAGGGAGTAGTGAGGAGGAGGCTGGAGGTCCTAAGTAGATGTCCAACACCGATGTAACAGCAAAGTTCCTAAGAGGGTGAGAAGGTAGGAGCCAACACCAATGAGAACCTCTCTGGGAATAAGACAAGGAGACTGGGTCTGTGCCCTCGAGGTACTCACTGTCTACAGGGGGTTGGCGGTGGTGGGGGGGACCTTTGCCGAGGAGATAAGCTTGGAGCTGGGGCTTTGAAGGTTGAGCAGGAGTTTGCTAGGCAACCCAGCAGGGGCAAAGGGATTCCAGGCAAGACAGCATCATAACACCTGAGACAGCTAACAGGTGAGAGTCCACGGTTGGCTCAGGGGGTTCTGGGGGTGACGTGATGCAAGAGGGGCCCTGGCAAGATTTGGCACCTTCTGCGTTGACTTTGTGAATACCTGGGAACTCGGGGCCCAACATAATAGGCACCTGTGGACTGCAAAGAAAGCCAGGGACTGTGTCCTGTTCACCTCTGTGCCACCCAGGACCTGGTTGACAGGTGCGCTGAGTGGATGAAGAATCTGCGCTCCGACAGCATACGTCCATCCTGAGGGTGAATGTTGTGAAGACTGCAGGCTTTCCTCATTCATCGCACTGGGCTGGGGTACCCAGTGAGCACGTCCCTGGGAGCTACCCCTCCCGTGGGGTTGGCCCCTGGGGGGCCAAGGACTAGAAAGCCCACAGAGGAAGGAGGGTACGGCGGCGACTCTCCCTCAGCTATCTGGGGCACTCTCAGAGCAGAGCTCACCGGCTCGGTCTCCCATTCTGAGCTCCGTTTCCACGGAAACAGACATCAGCAACCGTCAAAGTCCCCGCTTTTAAACACAGGTCTCTTCCAAAACTTACTCTCACATGATTCATTGACTCTACAATGGTAGCAACCCACCCTCCACCACTCTGTGAGGAAGAGAGGCGGGCACCGTGGGCAGAGCCAAACTCAAACATGGGGTCCTGGCTCCCAGGCCAGCGCTCTGTCTTTTGTCTAGCGCTGCCCTCAACCCAGGAAGCCCAGAGCCCTCCTGCCTCCTTCACCTGGGCCTTAGTTCACCCATCCATCCAGATGATGGGGCACAGTACCTGAAGTCCACAGGTGGTCAGGGTCAGCCTGGGAGCCTGATCCTAGCACAGCCTGCAGTCTCCAAGGCTGATGCTGCTGGAACTCAAGGTCAGCTTCCTGGTCACTAAGGGCTGGGGACTTGCCCCTGCACACTGGAGCAGGGAGGGGATGGGGGCACAGAGCAGGCTCGGGAAAAAGGCTTCTCAGCACTGTCCAACGGGCTCTGTCCCTCTCCAGCCCTGGAATGCGGTCTGTCCACCTGGCCTCCAGCCTCCACCTTCAGGCTTCTCTGCTCTATCCCTGTCCTGCGGTTCACTGCTTGCTGCATCGCTGCACTTCCAGCCTCTGTACCGCTTCTGTCTCTCTTCATACAGTCCCCTTTTGGTCATTTTGTGAGCTTGTCAGGTTTTTACCTGTCTCTCTGGGTTTCTCTGTTTTCCCACTAGAGAGACCCATGAGGACAGGGGTTTTTATGTCATCCATTGTTGAATTCACAGTGCCC
Organism: Budorcas taxicolor; assembly: GCF_023091745.1. Classification (NCBI taxonomy): domain Eukaryota; kingdom Metazoa; phylum Chordata; class Mammalia; order Artiodactyla; family Bovidae; genus Budorcas; species Budorcas taxicolor. The sequence goes on along the minus strand of NC_068912.1, from coordinate 91,959,080 downwards.
AAGACAGTACCTGGCACATAGTAGGTGCTTGGCAAACATTTGCCAAATGAATTCTCTTTGTATGTCTGTCAAGTCTTTCTTCTCTCCGTCTTCTGTGCTTCATACCTTTGCCCCTCTCTGTGTCCTCTCTTGGCCTTGTGCAAGTAAGTGTGTCAAGTCTCTTGAGTCATGTCTGACTCTTTGCGACCCTATAGCCCTGACTGTGGCCCACCAGGCTCCTCTGTCCATGGGATTCTCCAGGAAAGAATACTGGAGTGAGTTGCCATGCCCTCCTCCAAGGTATCTTCCTGACCCAGGGATCAGGCCCACATCTCATGTCTCCTGCACTGGCAGGAGGGCTCTTTACCACCAGCATACCTGGGAAGCCCGCTGCTATTGCATTTCTTTGGACCTCTGCTTTTCTCTCTTTTCTGTCTTTGTCTATCTCTTTTGCTCAGTCTCTCTTATTTTCTCTCTCCCTCTCTCACTGTTATTCCTTGTAATTGCTGCCTCCCCTCTCTCTCTCTCTCTCACACACACACACACACAAAACCATCTGTGGCATTCTTTCCTGTAAATGTTTCCTAGATTGATGTGGGTTTAGGAAGTCGAACTTTAAGCCTTCAGCCTCAACCCTCAGACAGCCGCCTACACACATTCCCCCCTCCCCCAATTACCATTATAAACAGGACCAGGCACTGGGGCAGCTCACAGCAGAACTGGGAAGTCAGCGATTTGTTTCCAGTGCCTTCCGCTGGCTCCTGAGTCGCTGCTTTCCCCTGCCCAGTGCCCTTGCCCTTCCTGAACAGCAGATCTCCCGTCCCCCCAGCCAGGGCCAAAAGACTGCAGCTCCCAGTGATCTGCTGCAGGGGAAGGCTCTAAGGCAGCCCCTAACTGCCTTGTGGGACCCTAGTCACCACCAGCCTCTTCAGGGGCTTGTCTGAAAGTTTTTTCTTAGGGGTCTGGGGGAAGATGAAGGCTTTGCCCCAGGAAGAGGCATTTTAGAAGCATGAGGGCGCAATGTGTGGCAGGTTCAGAAAAAGAGGCTGTATAAAGCAAGAGAGTTCCAGAAAAACATCTATTTCTGCTTTATTGACTATGCCAAAGCTTTTGACTGTGTGAATCACAATAAACTGTGGAAAATTCTGAAAGAGATGGGCATACCAGACCACCTGACCTGCCTCTTGAGAAACCTATATGCAGGTCAGGAAGCAACAGTTAGAACAGGACATAGAACAACAGACTGGTTCCAAATCAGGAAAGGAGTACATCAAGGCTGTATATTGTCACCCTGCCTATTTAACTTATGTGCAGAGTACATCATGAGAAACGCTGGACTGGAAGAAGCACAAGCTGGAATCAAGATTGCCGGGAATCAAGATAACCTCAGATATGCAGATGACACGACTCTTATGGCAGAAAGTGAGGAAGAACTAAAAAGCCTCTTGATGAAAGTGAAAGAGGAGAGTGAAAAAGTTGGCTTAAAGCTCAACATTCAGAAAACGAAGATCATGGCATCCGGTCCCATCACTTCGTGGCAGATAGATGGGGAAACAGTGGAAACAGTGTCAGACTTTATTTTGGGGGGCTCCAAAATCACTGCAGATGGTGATTGCAGCCATGAAATTAAAAGATGCTTACTCCTTGGAAGGAAAGTTATGATCAACCTAGATAGCATATTAAAAAGCAGAGACATTACTTTGCCAACAAAGGTCCGTCTAGTCAAGGCTATGGTTTTTCCAGTGGTCATGTAGAGATGTGAGAGTTGGACCATAAAGAAAGCTGAGTATGGAAGAATTGATGCTTTTGAACTGTGGTATTGGAGAAGACTCTTGAGAGTCTCTTGGACTGTAAGGAGATCCAACCAGTCCATCCTAAGGGAGATCAGTCCTAGGTATTCATTGGAAGGACTGATGCTAAAGCTGAAACTCCAATACTTTGGCCACCTGATGCAAAGAGCTGACTCATTGGAAAAGACCCTGATGCTGGGAAAGATCAAGGGCAGGAGGCAAAGGGGACGATAGAGGATGAGATGGTTGGATGGCATCATCGACTCGATGGATATGGGTTTGGGTGGCCTCTGGGAGTTGGTGATGGACAGGGAGGCCTGGCATGCTGCAATTCATGGGGTCGCAAAGAGTCGGACATGACTGAGCGACTGAACTGACCTGACACCCCTAGATAACCAGCCTTGCAGACAGCTGCTACAGAAGAGACTGTGGGATGTGGTCTCAGAACCCTGTATGGAGTCCCACAGAACACCTGCTTCAACCTCAGCTCTGCTCCTTATTCTGCATGGCCTCGGGCAAGCTACTTGAGCTCTCCGAGTCTATTTCCTCATTTGGAGAATGGGAGTCAGGATACCATCCTTTTGGGGTGAGATCTAGAATAAAGTACTTAAAGTACTTAACATATAGTACATGCCCAGTGAATATCATTTAAACTTCTTTCGGGACACAGGATATGACAGGCAAAAAGAGAGTAAGGATGGATGAAATATGTGCTGTTCTGGCACTGAAGGCCAGTCTCATATGATTAAGAGCTCTAGCTTCAGGGTCAGAGAGGCCTAAGGGTGAGACATGGTTCTGCCCCGTACTTCTGTAACATTGACCCTCCATAAGCCTGGATTTCCTCATCTGTAGAACAGAGACCATCACACCAACTCTTTAGGTTTTTGGAGGATTAAATAAAAGCTGCAAGTGCTTGGCGAAGTACCTGGCCTGCCTTGTGATCAGGAACTCTTAGATGATTCTAGTTTTCCAAATGTAAGCCTATTGACTGTCACGGCTATTCTAAAAGTGGGTATCATTTCACCCATTTTCCAGGGGAGGAAGCTGGACTTGGAGAAGAGGGGTGATTTACCACGTTATCCAGCTCGCAGGAGGCAGGGTGAGGACTGGAATCGGGCATCCTGACTCCAGCCTATTTCTTGGCATCATCACTGATTCAACTTCTCTCCCCTCCAGAGTTTCCCAAAATTAGGAACCTGAGCCCTAGCACTAAGCCTTCCCTGAACAAGCTCAGGTGCTCACCATCTAGGCAATGATGTGATTGCAAGAGGAAGCGCGTTGTGGAAGCAAGACCCCCTTCTCTGGGAGGCTAAATACCTGGGCTTATCCAGGACACCCCAAGCTCTTAAATTCGATGTAGAACCATAACTGGTGGGAGAGGAGTGTGGAGAGCCAGGAGCCACCAGCAATAGGACGTGTGAAGTCCTTTAGCAAAAGGGTGTCTGCTGACATGAGTTCCAAGGATGTGATCTTCATGAATGTGGCTCATCGCATAGCGACATGGAAACAAGAATAGTGGGTGTGGCACCCCACTGGCACCTTGAGGCCTCCTAAGGAGGGAGGGCGGGAGGGAAGAGATGGAGGTGTTGGCTTCCAGGAATTATCCTGGAGACAGTGAAAGAAGGTCAAGGCAGCAAACAAGGCTGGGCATACCTGGAGCCTACTGACTTCAGGACCGAGTCTCCCAAATGCCTTGGGTCTGGGATAAAACCCAGTGGGTAGCCTGGAGGGGAGGACCCAGCTCAGTCACAACGTCTCAAGCACATATGCCCCTATTCTGTCCCCTGTGCTGTGTTAGTTTGCTTCAGTCGTGTCTGACTCTTTGGGACCCTATGAACTGGATCTCACCAGGCTCCACTGTCCGTGGGATTCTCCAGGCAAGAATACTGGAGTGGGTTGCTGTGCCCTCCTCCAGGGGATCTTCCTGACCCAGGGATTAAACCCACGTCTCCCGCATTGGCAGGAAGATTCTTTACCACTAGCATTATCTGGGAAGCCCCATTCTGTTCCCTACATACTTCAATTCCGAGAGCAGGATGGGACTGCTAACTGAGCTGTCTGCGGGTGCATGGAGGGGTCCTTCTGGGAAGACAGTGGGAATAGAGATTAGCAGCAGAGTCTCTGGCTGATGGAAGTGCCTGATAACACTAATCCCCCCCACATTTTTTTTATTTTTCCAACTTGTCAGAGCTGTGAGTCACTGTCTAAATGAAGGGATTCCCACGCCTAGGTGCTGGTTGGCTGGTAGGTGCCAAAACAAATCAAAGACCCAGGAGCGAAGTGCTTGGCTAGGTTTGAGCAAGGCGCTGGGGTGGCAGGCATTGTAGGCGTGGCACTGTCACTTCTTGGGAAATGAACTGTCTTCGGAGCAGCTAATTTCTCTGCTAGGTATTTACTGATCCTCTGCCACTTTGCAGACGTGATTCCAGTTCTAAAAGCTTGCAACAGAGGGATTGTGTGTGAGATTCGTTAATGAGTTAAAAGAAAGCAGGACCAGGGAAATAAAAGAGAATGAAAATAAGCGATACATCTACTGGGATTGAGCACCAGGTGAAGCTATAAGCTCCTCACTGGCCAAGGCAAAAAGGGAAACATGCTTACTTACGGAGCTCTTGACGCAAAGGAGATAAAAACTACATTTGTGGAATACAAACTATATTTGTTGAGTACCATCTGGTATTTCTAACATATATAATCTCATTTCCTTCCCAATGCTTGCGCCAACAAGCCATTGTAATTCCCATTTTCAGGGAAGAAGACTGAATCTCAGATGTTGTGGTGGATACTCTGATGGTGCTTCACTGGGATGTCCTCCCAGGACTAGTGCACTCAGCCCTCAGCTACGGGGAATCTGGGCTGCTGACACCTCACAACAGCATTCCACCCTGTGCCTTTGCTTGCAAGTAACTAGTTCACCCAAAGTGACACCCTCCTTCCCTTTCAAGTAGAGCTTCCTAGAACTGCTGAGGGGCTAGAAGTTCCAGATGTTTCCATCAGGAGACACAGTAATAAGAGTTCCAGTAAACTTCAAATATGGCTGCTGCCTGATTATTTTGAGCTCCTTGAGCTAACAGATCCTCAGCAAGGAGAGGAATTTCCATCCTGGCAGAGGTGGTTGGCCCCGGTCATCGGGAGAAGCAGAGAAGGATCTGCGTCATGCTCAGGTGGTCCGCAGGGCTGTCCTGTGTACTACATGCCTTGCTTTCGCGGTACATGAACAAGTCAAGCAATGAGTGGTAAGGTAGGCTTCAGACCCTTCATGGTTGAGGGTCTGGGTTTCCACCAGGAAAGTTGCCTAGACCAGAAAAGATTTTAGCAGAAGGTGAGGGGACTCCAGATCGGGTAGCAGGACACTGATCACTGGTATCAGTTGTAGTCTAGAGATCAACTTCCACAACTGGTGCTGTAGTTCACCCTACTAACCCTTCTCTTGCAAGATTCCCAGGGAACAAACCCAGCTGGAATTTTGGAGAGATGATTCCCACATGGGTCAACCTCACAGAAGCAAATGGATCAGGGCCATGCAAGGGGTGGGCTGTAGTGATCCCCCACCTAGATCACTTCTTTAAGGCTGATCCATCCATCCTCAGCTGCTTGGAATATAACTGCAGGGATCCTCTTCCAGTGTTCTCCCCACTCCAACGGGCAGCTAATGTGGAGCTGCAGTGCCCAGCTACCTCGCTTCAGTTTGGGACACCTTTGAAAGACCATCCCAGCTCCAGGGCTTTAGCTAGAATCAGCTGAGGCCTCAGTTAGAGCCACATTGCAAACCAACTCGTACCTGTGACCAATCCTGCCTTCCCACCTTCCTTACAGGCACATCTCCCATTGGGAAGGCACACTTCCCAATAAACCTTGGGCCACCACTGGGTCTCAGTCAGGGACAGTCAGTTTCCAGAGAACTCAATCAAAAGCATGTTGGTAAACTTGCTCAAGCTACCAGTTCAGATGCACATCTGCCCCACTGTGTCATGGAGGCAGTTTCTCAAAGGAAGCAAAAGGGCTTTTCCATTGAGTTGTAAGATTTTATTAAATATTTATTAAAGGCTCAAAAGGTTTAAAATGTATATACTGTTTATGAGAGGAATCCCAGTTTTACAGGTACTGTTTTTGCATAGGGCTTCCCACGTGGCTCGGTGGTTAAGAATCCACCTGCCAGTGCAGGAGACAGAGGAAGCAGGTTCAGCTCCCTGTTAGGGAAGATTCCCTGGAGGAGGAAATGCTGACCCACTCCAGTATTCTTGTCTGAAAAAAGTCCATGGACAGAGGAGCTACAGTTCCTCAGGTCGCAAAGCATCAAATGCAGCTGAGCACACACACATTGCTGCCTAACCAACAACCCCATGCTTAATGGGAACATCAGCTGTTTTCTCGTGTTCGGGGATTCCATGGGCGTTGGACAGGGCGGGGCAAGGATGCCGTCCGCTGTCACACAGTGTCCGAGGACTCAGCTAACAAGACTCCAACAGCTGGGGCTGGGATCTTCCAGAGGTTCCTTCTCTCACACATCCGGTGCCTAGGCTGCTGCTGCTGCTGCTGAGTCGCTTCAGTCATGTCTGACCTGTGCGACCCCACAGATGGCAGCCCACCAGGCTCCCCCATTCCTGGGAGTCTCCAGGCAAGAACACTGGAGTGGGTTGCCATTTCCTTAGGCTAGGATGACTCAAACGTTGGGTTCAGCCAGGATTATTGTGGCCTCTCCGTGTGACTTTGCTGTGTTTCAAATGGGAGAATCTTGAGAGGGTACTTTCTGAAAATCCGAGGTAGAAGCTGCAGGAATCTTTATGATCTGCCCTCAGAAGTCACATATCATCATTCTTGCTGTACTCCAGTGGTCAAAGCTTCACAGTTTCTTCCAGATTTCACGTGGGAGAACTTGATGGGACAAATATCAAAGAATTTGCAGCCCTCTGTGTTTTCAAACACCACCCGCCACTTGCAGGAATTTATCATGGGGAACTAATGCAAGTGCTGGAGATCTATGAGAAAGGAAGTTTGCTGCGACATTGTTTCTAATACAGAAAAACTGGAAACAATCTAACTGGCCAAAGACTCCGGGGTTGGTTGAATAATTTATGGTACAGAGTGTCAATACTATGAAATACCCTTTAACTGTCATAAAAGATGATATAATACGACGGAATATGTTGCAAAGGGAAAAATTTGGTTGTAGAGCGAATATATAGTAAAATACTTTTTGACTTAAATAGTAGAGTTTGCGGAAGTTCCCTGGTCGTCCAGTGTTTAGGATCTGGCTTTTATTGCTGTGGGCCCAGGTTCAATCCCTGGTCAGGGAACTAAGATCCCACAAGTTTGGGTAGCATGGCCAACAAAGAAAGAATAAAGTTTTTCTAAATTACAGAAATATTCAACAGACGAATTTTTTCTGTGCCAGCCCTGAGCTAGGCACTGTGTATACAGAGTAAATAAGAACTGGCTCCTTGCTATGAAAGAACTTAAGAGTCTGAGGGTAAGGATAGCAGTAATAGTAGAGAGAGATACGTAAGAGGGAGGAGGTTTCTATTTGGTGACTTTCCAGAGGAGATGACACTTCAGTTGAGTTTTGAAATAAATTGGCCAGACACATTAGGAGGGGAGGTGTCGTAGTCATGGAGATTGACCCCCACCCCCACATCTCTTCCGCCAGTTATAACCTCTTTTCTATTGTTGGCGACTGATTTAGAAATGGGCATGTATGTGACCCTAGCCAATGTGAGGTGAGGGAACGTCTGCTAGGGGGCTTCTAAGAAGAGTTACCAAGTGCACAGTAAAGAGACACTTGGCATGGTCTCTTTACTTATCTATTTACTTACTGGCCGCTCTGAGACTTCGTTGCTCTGCGCGGGCTTTCTCTGGTTGCGAGTGGGGGCTACTCTTTGCTGGGAGGCTCGGGCTTCTCATCGCAATGGCTTCTCTTGTTGTGGAACACGGGCTTAGCTGCTCTAAGGCACGTGGAGTCTTCCCGCACCAGGGATCAAATTCTCCATCGCTGAACCACCAGGGAAGTCCTTGGCATGGTCTCTTTTTCTTCTGGTGGATGTTGTCATGTCTAGGAGTAAAGTATGAGTCTCCTATCATCTTCTTCCAACCTGGAGAGGATTCTATGTTGGAAAGAATTTGATCCCAACAGTGGCAGAGAAAAGAGACCGAAAAGAGCTGACTCCATGCTTTTGAGCTGCTAATTGTATAGCGCCTAGGACCCATCCTATCTCCATACCAAGTGAATGAAGGGATTTCCTGATTATGTGAGCCAGTTTGAGACAAAGTGTTCTGTTACTTGCCACTGAGAATGGTAACTATTGCAGAAGAGCATTCTAGGCACCAGGGTGAGAGAGACTGGCTTGTAGTTCAGTGTGGCGGCAGGGGAAGTTGTATAGGAAGGAGGAATGCCAGGGGCTGATGACAGAGAGGCTATCAGGGCCTGGTCTTGACAAGATTATGCCACCATGGTTTCCAAGACTTCATCCTGAGGGCAATGGGGAGACAGCCAAGAATTTTCAGCAGTGAAGTGATGTGTTCAAATCTGTATCTTGGGAAAATCACTCTAATAGATAAGAACAGTTTGCAGGAGAGACGGAAAGAGTGTGTGTGTGTGTGTGTGTGTGTGTGTGTGTGTGTGTGTGTGTGTGTTAGATCATTTGGAAGACTTTGGGCAATGGCAGTGAGAGGGAGAGCAGGAGAAAGTCAGGACACATTAAGGAGTCAGAGGTGGGTGCCAGGCTGGGTGATGATCTGACTGCAGTGGAGAAGAGAGGGGAAGAGGCAGCCTCCCGGGACTCAGGCTTGGGCATCTGGGAGAATGGTGGTGCCGTGTCCTGAGAAGGCAATGCCAGAAGGTTTGTGTGGGTGTTTTCAAGCTTTGTTAAGAGGTTGGTCTAGATATGGTATGTACATGCTGCCTCAAGGTACTTGTAATGTAAGGAAGCTTACTAAAGGTCATCTCTCACCTTTCTTCTGATAGCCATCTTTAAAAAATAAAAATTATTTGGCTGTGCTGGGTCTTAGTTGCAACACTCAGAATCTTCACTGAGGCATGTGAGATCTTTTGTTACAGCATGCGGGCTCTTACTTGGGGCATGTGGGATCTAGTTCCCTCATCAGAGGTTGAACCTGCATTGAGAGCCCTTAGCCACTGAGCCAGCAGGGAAGTCCCTGATAGCTATCTTGATTGGCTATGGGGAACTATCCCTCCACCACAGGATAGAGTCCTGGGGGCTTGCCATCATTGTGCCCAAAGGGTAGACCATGATCTAAGCCTGAACAATTAAAAGCTTTCTTTGGAATCTGAACCTTGACCTGTCTCAAACAAAGTAATCAGTCATCCATCCCCCAAGATGAGGTTTTTGTCATCATCTGTGCTCCCCTGAACTTAGAGCCTGAGCAGGGCTTTTGTGTAAGAAGTATATTTGGGAAGGGATTCCTGGGAGCAGGAGAGAGAAGCTGGGAAGAGAAATCTAAGCCAAAGGTTATCCCATTGTATGCTAAAGTCCACAAGGACTTTCTGAGGATTGGAGCTTGAGTCTCAGAACAGTCTGGAGGGGATAAAGCGAGAGGACCATCTCCATTGGCTCCTGGCCTTACTGGGTAGAGAAGTTCACCACTGCATCCCTGGGTGACCCCTGAATGCATGCTGAGCAAGTTCCCACAGGCGCCACAGGTGGCAGCCCGAGAGAAGCTTGGAGCAGGATGTGAGAGCTGAGCGAGTCCCATTTTGAGATGAAGGATTGTCAGTGCAAATCGGCTCAAAATCCATGCAGAGAAGGGAGTCAGAGAGTGTGAGCCAGGCACAGAGAGGTCTGATACACACCTCGGAAGGCAGTCTGCTGGCTCCTGCTGCCAGTCTCCAGCGCCATGCCCACGGTGTCCACTCCAAGGCCCAACAGGCCACCTGCACACCGCGGCAGAGCCTTTCAGTGGACTCCTCTCCATCTCACATTCGTCTGCTTCTGTCACATAAGATAAAGCATGTTAATGGTTGCAGCATGTGACGTCACAGAGTGCAAACTCAAACACAGCTGTAGAGCAAATAAGAAAACATTTTCCTGTGGTGTTTCTTGAAGTGTCCCTTGGTAAAGCTGGAGGGCTGAGGTGTGTCTTCTGAGGGTGTGCCTCCCGCCCCTGGCATTGTCCTGCCTGAATCCATGAGAGCACTTGGACTCTTAAGGGGAAGGGGCCACCTACTCTTGCCTTTCTCACCCATGCTCCTATCTGAGAACAGCAAGAACATACCTGTAACCCATCAACAGTCCTGGCTGGGTGTGCTCCCAGGCTCAAAGAGGCTCCTTAATGGACTGCAACTGAGAGTGGGCCTGTTTAGACCAAGGTGTTAGGCCTGAGTGGGGGCAGGGCAGGGGGGCGGGGGGTGGAGGTGGCTTCATCAGTTTATGGACACAAGGCGGAATTACAGTGTAATTAAAATATATGATTTTTCCTTTGTGTGTGTATGTGCTTTGGATACACATTGAGCCAACTTTATTTACTAGAGATAGTAATGATCCTGATCAGGTATTGCTTTTAGGGAATCATGAAGAAAAGGCAGGGAAAGAAATATAAACAAAGACTTGGAGTCTTGGGATAGAGTGGTGTGTTCATTTCCTGCTTCTAGAGACACGAACTAATCTTCAGTTCAGTTCAGTTCAGTTGCTCAGTCATGTCCCACTCTTTCTGACCCCATGAATTGCAGCATACCAGGCCTCCCTGTCCATCACCAACACCTAGAGTTCACTCAGACTCACGTCCATCGAGTCAGTGATTCCATCCAGCCATCTCATCCTCTGTTGTCCCCTTTTCCTCCTGCCCCCAATCCCTCCCAGCATCAGAGTCTTTTCCAATGAGTCAACTCTTCACATGAGGTGGCCAAAGTACTGGAGTTTCAGCTTTAGCATCATTCCTTCCAAAGAAATCCCAGGGCTGATCTCCTTCAGAATGGACTGGTTGGATCTCCTTGCAGTCCAAGGGACTCTCAAGAGTCTTCTCCAATACCACAGTTCAAAAGCATCAATTCTTTACCACTCAGCCTTCTTCACAGTCCAACTCTCACACCCATACATGACCACAGGAAAAACCATAACCTTGACTAGACGGACCTTTGTTGGCAAAGTAATGTCTCTGCTTTTGAATATGCTCTCTAGGTTGGTCATAACTTTTCTTCCAAGGAGTAAGCGTCTTTTAATTTCATCCTGCAGTCACCATCTGCAGTGATTTTGGAGCCCCGAAAAATAAAGTGTGACACTGTTTCCACTGTTTCCCCATCTATTTCCCATGAAATGATGGGACCAGATGCCATGATCTTCATTTTCTGAATGTTGAGCTTTAAGCCAACTCTTTCATTCTCCTCTTTCACTTTCATCAAGAGGCTTTTTAGTTCCTCTTCACTTTCTGCCGTAAGGGTGGTGTCATCTGCATATCTGAGGTTATTTATATTTCTCCTGGCAATCTTGATTCCAGCTTGTGTTTCTTCCAGTCCAGCATTTCTCATGATGTACTCTGCATAGAAGTTAAATAAGCAGGGTGACAATATACAGCCTTGACGTACTCCTTTTCCTATTTGGAACCAGTCTGTTGTTCCATGTCCAGTTCTAACTGTTGCTTCCTGACCTGCATATAGGTACTGGCTAAAAAGACCCTGATGCTGGGAGGGATTGGGGGCAGGAAGAGAAGGGATGATAGAGGATGAGATGGCTGGATGGCATCACGGACTCGATGGACGTGAGTCTGAGTGAACTCCGGGAGTTGGTGATGGACAGGGAGGCCAGGTGTGCTGTGATTCATGGGATCGCAGAGTCGGACACGACTGAGCGACTGAACTGAACTGAACTGAACCTGTGCTCTATGTCTAATAAAGCTGACAAATATAAAGCTTAATAGGAAATAGTAAGAGTTAAAAGGATGTGTAAGGTATCACAGGGAATGAGAATTTCATTATGGGAAATCTAGAAAGACTGCCCAGAGAAGGAAGTGCTTGAGTGGGTCTTGAAGGATGGGAGGAGTTCCAGGCAGATGATGGCAGGACAGGAATGGGAGACGAGCAGTCCGCACAGCACAATCACAGAGGCGTGAAGCAGCGTGGCTCAGAAGGTACGCCGTCAAAGGCCACTGTAGGGGGACGTTGCTGGGAGGGTACTTGATTCTACAAGAAAAAGGAAGCCATGGAGGATTTAATTTGGGGAATAATATTCCTGTATGCATGTTTTACATATTTTAAATAAAACATATGTATGATGTAGAAAAAAGTTCAAATAGTACAGAAAAAAGTGAAAAGTAAAAGCCCTCATTGTCTTTTTCTCCCACCTAAACTCCCTCAGTTAACCGTTAACAGCTAACAGGTAGCAGCTTCTTGTGTATCCTTCCAAATATTTCTATAACCTCTAAATACAATTTATTTGTATATCCCTTCTATTTTTAACAAATGAATTCATGTGATAGTGATATACACTGTTCTGTAGCTTGCTTATTTTCTCTTAGCAATATATCCTAGACATCTTTTCATATTACATATAAGGATACCTCATTCTTAACAGCATAGAGGAACAGATTACCCTCCAAAATTATTATGCCCATTTATGTAGTCACTAAGCTAACTGGAATGTTCCAGTTGGCTTTCCTCTTTGTCAGTATTCTACCCATCTTTTTCATCTTGGAGATCTAACATCTCATTGGATCTTACTGACAATCTTGACAATTTGGTATGTCATTGTTTTAATTTGCATTAATTGAATTATAAGTAAGGTACTCATCTTTTTATTCTGTTTATTAACTTTTGTTTTTATGCAAACATCTTGCTCATATCATTTATTTACTTTTATATCTGTTAATCATTAATTTATTAAAAATTATACTTTAATGAAGTTAGACTCTTATTTATAAGTAAGTTATAATGGTGTATATATAATGCATAATAATTATCTTTTGACTCTGTTTACAGAGTTTTTGCTATATGGAAATTTCAAGTTTTTTATGTTCTCAAATTTGTTATTTTTTTCTTTAATAGTTTCTGGGTTAATGTCACGCCTTATAGTCTCTGCCCATTCCTAGGTCATGAAATACTTCATCTGTGTTTTCCTCTAGCACATTTTTTATCTCATCATGTATGTTAAAACCTTGATTCTATCTGGAATTTAATTTAGATGTGTTCTTCTTTGCTAGCAACTGCTCTCTTCATGGTCGTGTATACTCCCAACTGCTTCTTCCATTTGTTTAATCACGTTTGGATATTCTCAACCAAGAGGGAGTCTTCCGTTTCCAATTTAGGGCTGAGGCTTGGAGTGAGAACCTGTGCCCATATTGCAGGTGATAAAGACAAAAGGAAGAAGGAAATTTCGCAGCCTTCTGTCCTGTTGGTACCCAAGACCTTTCACATTCTACACAAGAAGATCAATGCGAATGTGGATACTTGTTGTGTCATGGAAATGGGGGTGGGGGTGGGCAAGTGTGTGAAGTAGTGACTGGTGCTGTTGAGTGTGTGATGGCTGGGGCACACTCACAGATGCTTCAGGAACTGTCCCTGGGAGCAGCCTTCTGGAGGGCAGAGTGACACACTATTCCTGTTCTTAACCCAGCAAGTCTGCTTCTGGGGGTTAATGTGAACAGATAGCCAGAGAAGCCTAGCTTTCACATACTAAAGAGTTTATCACAATAAAATGAATAAGAAAGAAACATTAAAACAGTTGTAATAGTCAGAGGTTATGATGAGATAATGTAATAATGCTTCAGCCATATCAGAGAATATTTTACAGCCATTAACAATTGTGTTTTAAAGAAATAGTCAATATCATAGAGAATGTTTATGATATAATTTTAAGTGAAAAACATAAGAATATAAACTACTTATAAAGTATGAGACATTTCCCCCCCCAAATCATATGTGTGTGAAGTGTGAGTCTGTGTGTTCTGTATCTGCTAGTTAGTACCTTTGAATGTGAGCAAGTCACTTATCCTCTCTAAGGGTCAGTTTTATCCTCTGCAAAATGGGACATCGGTGGGTCTTACCTCATGGGGTGCTGTGGGGATTAAATAAGACCGAATAACAACAAAACATGAAAAGTAATTAAAGGCCAGAAAGAAATATCTTAAAATGTCAACCATGGCACAGTTACAGATGCTTTGACTCTTCTTTACAATATTTTGGTATTTTCAAATTTTCTAAAGTGGCATAATATAACTTGGAAAGAAATGTGTTTAGGTAAGTGAGAAAAGTGTTCTGTTGTTCTTTCAACAGCAAGCTCTATGGCTTGAGTGTAAACAACTGAATTTTTTAAACAGAAAATACAGGGGATTCCCTAGTGATCCAGTGGTTCGGATTCTGTGCTTCCACTACTAGAGGCCCAGGTTCGATCCCTGGTCAGGGAAATAAGATCCCACATGCAGCAGGGGGAAAAAACAATTAAAGACATAAAACTGGACAGATACAGGGAAAGCAAATCTTCTTCAGCCCTGTCCCAAAGGCACCAAGGGCCTCTCTGTGGTGACCCCCACTACCACCGGTTTGTCAATTGCTTTTTCCTGTGACTTTTGAGAGACAAAAAGATTCCCACACCTAGTGACTTAATCTAGATCTGAAAGCAACCTAACTTCAAGTAGCTTAAGCAAAACAGGGAATTCTTCACTCGTGTAGCTGAAAAGCACAGGGGCGGCTCTGGCAGCAGGCTGACTGGGTTCAGGCACTCAAACACCGCCATCAGCATGTGTTTCTAACTCTCGGCTCTGCTTTCTTTGGTGTCAACTTCATCGCTAGACTGCTGCTGCTGCTGCCGCCAAGTCGCTTCAGTCGTGTCTGACTCTATGCGACCCCACGGATGGCAGCCCACCAGGCTCCCCTGTCCCTGGGATTCTCCAGGCAAGAACACTGGAGTGGGTTGCCATTTCCTCCTCCAATGCATGAAAGTGAAAAGAGAAAGTGAAGAAGCTCAGTCATGTCTGACTCTTAGCGACCCCATGGACTGCAGCCTACCAGGCTCCTCCATCCATGGGATTTTCCAGGCAAGAGTACTGGAGTGGGGTGCCATTGCCTTCTCCGCATCGTTAGACAGGCTCTCCCTAAAAAGCCTCAAAGGTGGTCACTGCTGGGTCCAGGTGTACGCTCTACCCGCATAGTAAGTCCTGTGAATGAGCAGCATTTCCCTCCTAGGAGCTCTGCCGAGAACCCCAGGTTTTTCCTCTTATTGACCTGATATGGATCACGTGACCACCTCAAGCCCCATCCCTGTGCTCAAGGCCAAAGAGTGCTCTGACCAGCCAGGCAGCCTGAGGTCAGCCTTACAGAACCGAGAGTAACACACAGCGAGCTGCTGAAAGGAAGAGTGGGCTTTGCTACCAAAGAAGGGGAATGAAAGCTGATTAGGCAGAGGAAGCTAGGTGGCCACCATTCTATCCTAGCACTTCTAGAAGGATAGTTCGCTTGCTAAGTGAGTTACCCTCTCCTTTTCAGAGATCCATGTAAGAAGTGAGGAGTCTGGGTTCCTGCCGATGGCTTCACGTGTGGCTGGGGTGACTGTCCCAGGGAGGCCTGGGTGTTACTAACTTTCTGCTCAGCTACTCACACTGACTTCCCTTCACCCTAGGGAGTTAGCTTCTTAAGGTACTTTTTGTATTTCAATGAATTCAATAAGCATTTTATTTTTTTAATTAAAGTATTTATTTGTGTTATCATGAATAACAAGCTGTCTGTTAAAACCTTTAATTTTTATTTTATTTATTTTGGGCAGCATGTGGGATTAGTTTCTTGACCAGGGATTGAAAGCGTGACTGCTGCATTGAAAGTACAGTCTTAACCACTGGACCGCCAGAGAAGTCCCTCAATAAGCATTTTAAAAGCACCAAAAGGGAGTTCCTGGTGATCTAGTGGTTACGATTCGATGCTCTCACTGCCAAGGCCCAGGAGGGGAGCTGAGATCCCTGCAAGCTGCCAAAAGTAAATAATTTAATTTAATTTAATTAAAAAATAAATATAAAGCACCAGAAAGATTTGTGTGACATCAAGGGGAAGGAGGACTGGGCTGGGCAGGGTAGGAGGCTTTTGGGGAGGATTAGAGGGAGAGAAGGAAAGACTGGCTCCTGGCTCAGAGCACTTGCGTGCACGCTAAGTCTTTTCAGTTGTGTCTGACTCTTTGCGACCCTATGGACTGCACCTCGCGAGGCTTCTCTGTCCATGGGATTCTCCAGGCAAGGATACTGAAACGGGTTGCCGTGTCCTCCTCCAGGGGATCTTCCTGACCAGGGATCAAACTCACATCTCTTATGCATTGGCAGGCGTGTTCTTTACCACTGGCGCCACTGGGAAGCCCCAGCTCAGAGCAGGAGGACCCATTTTCTGAGTGCCAACCATGTGCCAGCCACTTCTCTCCTCACACACCTGGGAGGAGTGAGGCATTCATATCCCCATTTTATAAATGAGGGAACTGAGGCACAGGGAAGATAAAAGCAATTGCCAAAGCCTCTCAGGGAACCAGTATCAGAAAAGGGATTCAAAGCCAGATCTCTTGTCCTTCTTTCCCTTCTGCTCCATCTTCCTGGCTTAGGAAATCACAGTTACCCTAGCTGGTTCCATATGGATCCCCAAACTCTGTCCCTAGTCCCAGGTGTGTCCCTGAACATTTCTTTCACAACAGATGGCGCCAACAGGGAACCCAACCACGTAAACAGTTTGCTGTAATGAGTCTAATAGAAGCTTCTTCTCTCCCTTGCTCCTTTCTGTTTGCACCTACCGCCCCCATGCCTATATCCCTTCTTCTGGGCCTCAGTTTCCCTGGAGAGACTCCTGTTTCTGCCAAAGTCTAGGTAGAGGAGAACTCACTCTCTTCATTCATTTATCTATTTATTTATTCAGAAAACCCTCACTAAGTTTCCATTGATGTCAGGCCTATGGCAGGAGCTTGATGAGGGAGCCCCTGCCTTTCGGGAACTTCATAGTCTAGTGGGGGCAGGGGAGGCTAATCACAGCCCTTGGCCTGTTGTGATCAGTGCTATAAGTCTACAGGGTACTAGGATGGCACCTAACTACACCCAGGCAGCTGTGGGATGAGGGTGGGCAGTCAAGACAGGCTTCCTGAAAGAGGTGACACTCGAGGAAGCCTTAAAAAATGAGACGTTGGGGCGTCCCTGGTGGTCCAGTGGTTGAGCATCCACCTTGGAAGGCAGGGAAATTAGGTTTGACCCCTGGTCATGGAACTAGACCCTGCATGCCACAGAAATACTAAGGCCATAAACCGTAACTACTGAGCCTATGTGCTGCAACTAGACAGTCTGTATGATGCAACAAAGGTCCCATGTGCTGCAGCTAAGAGCTGACACAGCAAAATCGATTTATTTTAAGAATGAGATGTCGTTCATCAGGTACAGAAAAGGGCATTCCAGGCTAAAGGAGAGTATGTGTGTCCAGGGCATTTGTCATATTCATCATTGTCCATCTTCTTCTAAACAGTCTTTCTATATTTGTGTGATTCTCCCTAATGGATTCCACCTTCCCAAAATAGAAGATAGAGCATCAATTCCCAGCTTCCCTTGCAGCTAGGATACAGTCATGTGACCTAGCCCTGCCAATCATTCAGGACTTGCTTCAAGAAAGAACAGCATAAAGAAAGAGAACCCCAGTGAGATGATATGTTGCTGGTGGAGGTGGTTTGGAAAGTAGCACAGGTTGCTAGATTGAGTCCCTGACACAGACGTGGCATTGGTATTGTGGCGGTAGCAGTAGCAGTTTTCACTGAAGCTGAGGTCCTAGCGCTTGGTATTTGCTAGAGTGATGGCAGAGACAGAAGGTTCTGAGATGGCCAGTTCTGCAGTTTGTTCCTAAAAGCAATTTTATTATTGCGTCTGCTCCTGTCATCCTCCTGATGATTCTCTGAATTCCTAACACTTGCAACAAACCCAATTTCTGCTTTCACATGCTCAAATGGATTCTGTTACTAGCAACTAACAGCCCTGACTGATACACACAGGGAGGTCAGTTGCGGTGGTGGCTGATGAGGTATACCTGGGCCAGCCCAGGAGGAGCAGCACCAGGCTAGAGGTTAGGATGAAGGCAGTAGGGATCTATAGAAAGATCAAAGCAGAATAGTGGCAATGACTGGGCATCACTTTCTGGAGGCCAAGGGGAACGCAGATAATACAGACTCAAAAATCATGAGGTTGGAGGATTGGATCCTTATTTTCAGATCAACAGAAAGTGTAGTTTTTAAGGTTTGAAAGCATGAGAAGTGGTTAAGAATGCTCTGTGCCTCAGTTTCGTCATCTTCAAAATGGGGAATAAATTTATTTATCTCATATCTTAAGGATTAAATCAGTTAAGTTGTAAAATGCTCAGAACAGCGCCTGGCATTTAGTAATTAGCTATTATTGTTGGGAGCAATACTGAAAGTGCTTGGGTCAGGGATTTAGGGTGACAGGTTTCTGGTCCTTGTTTTGCCACAGCTGCAATGTGCCTCCATCTCTGATGTATGAAGTGTGAGTACCGGACCTCTGATCCTGCTCCCACGTGTGAAGCCAGCTCTCCTTTCTGACCTCTCAGCCCTGCCTCTGCCTCAGCCCCCAGAGGCACCTAGAGTTAAGTCCAATCAGGAATGTTTCATCACTTGACTTCCTGTTTGAAACAGCTGATCACTCCTTCCTTGGAACATGGTCTTTCATGGCCCCTTGATATCCTGGACTCCTGGATTTCCTTCATCCTTTCTGGCTGCTCTTTTCTCCATCTTCTTCCCAGTTTCGCATCCTCAACCTCTCTCTTAAATATGGGCCTTTCTCACGGGTATGTCCTAGGCCTCTCCTCTCTCTTCATTCTGTGCTTTGTCCCCAGCCCATGTCTTCGGTTCTCAAGGCTTCCACCACTTCCTCTAAGTAGAAAACAATCATGTCACACCTTCATCCAGATCCCTCCCCCGAGCTCCAGTGCTGCATGGCATCCTGTCTCCTGCGCCACTCCACTGGGTATCTGTAATACATCTGAAAGAGAACTCATTGTTCTCTGCCAGCCCAGACTTACAGCCACCTTCCTAGAGGATGGCACCACTATCATCCGACTTAGATGCTCAGACCAGAAGCACTTGTTCTCAACAGGCCTCATATCTCATTTGCCACCACGTCCTGCCCGCTCCACCCTTTCAGAGTATCTTCTTCATTCATCACAGTCTATACACTAGTCCGGGCCCTCCTCCCCTCTCATGAGGATTTTCGCACCACCCTTCTCAATGGTTTCACTACATCCAGCCTTGCTCACCCTGATCCATGCTATATGATGGCATATGTTATGATCAAGTGGGGCTTATTCCGGAATTGCAAGTTTAGTTTAATGTCCTATATTAGATCAGTGTAATTTTATCATAGAGAATAAAAGAAAAACATCATTTCAGTACAGAAATAAATAAATAAATTGATAAAATTTAATATCAGTTCGTAATAAAGCTCTCAATAAACTAAGAATAGTAGGAAATTTCTTTAATCTGAGAAAGGATATCCACAAAAATCCTATGTGTGTGTATGCTCAATCGTGTCTGACTCTTTGAGACCCCATGGACTGTAGCCCACCAGGCTCCTCTATCTATGGGATTTCCCAGGCAAAAATACTGGAGTGGGTTGCCATTTCCTTCTACAGGGGATCTTCCTGTCCCAGGGATCGAACCTGCACCTTGTGTGGGTCCTGCTTTGCAGGTGGATTCTTTACCTCTGAGCCACCAGGGAAACCATGTTTAATGTGAAATGTTGAACACTTTATCCCAAGAACAAGGTGAGAATATACCATCACACTGTTTTTGTTCAGTCATTATACTAACGGTCTAGCTGGGACAATAAGGGAAGAAAAAGTCATAAAAAGTATAAAGCTTGAAAAAGAAGTAAAACTGCCATTAGTTTCTGATGACATCACTGTGGATGTAAGAATTACAAAATATCTATAAAGTATTAGAATTAATTTAGCAAAGTTTTGAGATACAGGACAATATACAAAAATAATTATTTTTTCTATAGTAGCAACAGACAATTAAAAAATGAAATTTGAAAATAATACTATTTATAATGGCATCAAAAACATCAAATACCTAAGAATAAATGCAATAAAATATGTGCAAAACCTTCACTCTGAAACTTTAGTGCTTCAGAAAGTAAAAGAAGACCTAAATAAATGGAGGGATATACCATGTTCATGGATTGGAAGATTTGGTACTGTGTGTGTGTGTGTGTGTGTGTGTGTGTGTGTGATGACAGGGCTAAGCAAGGGGACAGTGAATATTTGGTTCCTATTCCTATGAGGCATTCAAATAAGAATAATTCTCATATCTATGATAGCAGCTTTATTGCTAAGAACTGCCATGGAAAGTTCCAGGGGATCACCCCACTTTCATATGAGTTTCTTATATGGAGATACTCTCACTAACTCAATGACAATAGGGTATACAGTTTGAGTTCTGTCTTTAGTTGTGGCATTGAATGGTTGAGCTGTCTACCTGCTCTGTCTCCATCTTCATTCCTTACTTTAACAAACTGGTCAGACTGCAGAATTAGGAGTGAAGGCATTGCCAGATATCAAAGTGACAAACTCTGAGTACAAAGTGACTGGAGTTTTATTCATTCATTCATCAAACTTATATTAAACACTTACTATATACTATGCATTTTACTAAGTATTAGGATACAAGGATGACTTGGTAGCCCAAGAGATCACCTCTTAAGGAAGGTATAGACATCTAATCAGTTTCTATGCAGTCTGCTCAGTCTATACACAATATAAATATACCTGCTGCTAAGTCACTTCAGTCATGTCCGACTCTGTGCGACCCCATAGACGGCAACCCACCAGGCTCCCCGTCCCTGGGCTTCTCCAGGCAAGAACACTGGAGTGGGTTGCCATTTCCTTCTCCAATGTATGAAAGTGAAAAGTGAAAGGAAGTAGAAAGTACAATGAAAGTTCAGAAGGAGCAGCATCTAAGTTGGCCTGATGGTCAGATGGAGTTTTAAGGGATAGAGAGTTGTTAGGCCAGTATTTGTCAAGGTGCTAATTCTTCTAAAATTGACCTCTAGACTCAGTACAATTCCAATAAAAAATCTAATAGCTTTTTAAAAGTTAACACTCTGATTCTAAAGTTTATATGAAAATACAGAGAACCTAAAAAGACAGTGAGATTTTGGAGAAGAATAAAGCTTGAGGACTTAGACTATCATATGTGAAAACTCATTATAAAACTTTAATAATTAACACATAGTACTGGCACAGAGTAGTCAAGGTGACCAATTCTACAGAACAGAGAACTCGGAAGTAGGCTTGTACATATAAGAACACTTGATTTATGAGAAAATGGCCACTGCAATTCACTAGAAGAAAAAAATATTTTCAAGACTGGTGCTAGAAATTTAAATGGAGCTTGGTTGGAAATGGGTGCTGAACGAGCCTTGACTTCTACCTCACACCACACAGAAACGTTGATTCACATGGATCAGGGTCCTTGGGACTTCCCCGGTGGTCCAGTGGTTAAGACATGCTTCCACTACAGTGGGCATGGGTTCCGTCCCTGGTTGGGGAACAAAGATTCCACATGCTGTGCAGTGCAGCCAAAAAAGAAACTTCTAGAAGAAAATATAAGAGAATCTCTTATGACCTTGAGGTAGGCGAAGATTGTTTAAGCATATCACATATATGCTGAAAAAAATCAACCATAAAGGAAAAGGTTGAAAAGATAAAGGAAATGAACATCATTAAAATTAAGAACTATTCATCAAAAGGTATCACTAAGAGAGTGAAAATATAAGCTACAAAGTGGGAGGAGATAATTGCAATATGTATGTCAACAAGGGACTCATACCTGGAAAATTTAAAGAACTCATATATCGAGAAACCTAGACAATGCATTGAAAGCGAAAAACAGGCAAGAGACTTGAGCAGACACTTCGTAAATCAACAAGCATACGAAAAGGTGCTCCACATCATTAGTCATCAGTGAGATGCCAATATGAACCACAATGAGATACTGTTAATGTTCTATACCTTCCAGTATGGCTAAAATGAAAAGGACCAACATTTTCAAGTGTTCGCAAAAATACAGAGTAACTGGAACTCTCATACATTGCTAATAGGAATATATATTGATGCAATACTTTAGAAACTGGTAGTATTTCCAAAGCTAAAGATATATATATATATTCTGTATCAGGAATTCCACTCCTGGATATATACTCAACAGAAACGAGCACATGTATATCCACCAAAGGAAATATACCAAAATATTCATAGCGTTATTTATAATAGCCAAGAATTGGAAATGACCCAAATGTCCATTAACAGTAGAAACTGCCAGGAAATTCCCGGGCAGTCCAGTGGTTAGGACTCCATGTTTCCAGCGCAGGAAGCAATGCATTCCTTCCCTAGCCAGGGATCTAAGATCCTACAAGCCATGTGGCGTGGACAAAAAAGTAAAATAAAGTGATTAGTTTAAAAAAGTAGGATAGATAAATAAAATATTGTGTGTGTGTGTATATATGTATATATAGTGAAATATTGTGCTTCCCTGGTGGCTCACATGGTAAAGAATCTGCCTGCAATGCAAGAGACCTGGATTTGATCCCTGGGTTGAGAAGATCCCCTGGAAAAGGAAACGGCTGTATGCATGCTCAGTCACTTCAGTTGTGTCTGACTCTTTGGGGACCCTATGGACTGTAGCCCACCAGGCTCCTCTGTTCTGGGATTCTCCAGACAAGAATAGTGGAGTGGGTTGCCATGCCCTCCTTCAGAGGATCGTCCCAATCTGGGGATCAAACTCACATCTGCCTGTGTCTCCTGCATTGCAGGCCGACTCTTTACCCACTGAGCCACCTGGGAAGCCCAGGGAACGTCTACCGACTCCAATATTCTTGCCTGGAGAGTTCCATGGACAGAGGAGCCTGGCGGGCTACAGTCCATGGGGTTGCAAAGAGTTGGACACGACTGAGTGACTTCACCTTCATGGTGAAATGTTATATAGCCATGAGAAAGAACAGGCAATTGCTACATGGGGCAATACATATGAATCCCTTGAACATAACCTTGGGCAAAAGAAACCAGGCACAATCAAGTACATACATACATTTATATGGAGTTCAAAAGCAGACAAATTGAACATGTGATGATCGAGATCAAAACAGTGGTTGCTCTGTAGGTGACCTTGTTGGGAGAGTACATGAAATAGCCTTCTGGGCACAGGAAATGTTCTGAATCTTGATTGAGTGATGCTTATAATTCATTAAAAGGGGTGCTTTAGATTGGACAATCTTCTGTTCATAAGATATACCTTAATTAAAAAAAAAAAAAGTCTCCCCATTGCTTACAAGAGGAAATCCAGAGGGTTTTTTTTCAGAGCACTGATCCCACTCAATACCCACCAGACTATAATCTCCATGAGGTCAGGACCATGGCTATACCTTTCACTGCTGTAATCCCAGCTCCTAGCACAGACCCTGGCAAAGAGCAGATGCCCAATCAGTACATATTTTAGGTAAATTAATGGATGAGTAGTGGCTTTATCTTGTTCCAGTAGCGACACTTCTGAGTTCCACCCCTCAGCCAACCCCCCGAGGTTTCTGTAAGTTTCCCAGCACTGTCCAGTACTGGACAGCAGTTTACTCCTGCTCATCCTAGTTAAACCACCAGGGGCTCTCACCTGGACCCTTCCACAGTTTCCCAAATGCTCTCCCCGCCCACCTCCCTCCCCTCCCCTTCTCCACTCAGAAGCCTGGATAGTGTTAATAGGTAATTATCAGATCACTCTCTTTTTAAAGCCCTCCCGGGGTGATCCTTTACACTTAGAAAAAAGTCCCAGGGTTCATAAGGCCCTTCTGGAGTGGTCTGTGCCTGCTTCTGACTGCTGTCCTGTGACTTCCTTTCCATCGGGGCACACTCTGACCATGCTGGACTTCTCTCTGTGCCTCAGTCAGGCTAAGCTTGCTTCTGCCTCCGGGAATTTGCATTGCTATTCCCTCTGTCTGGAACGTTCTTCCTCCAGATCTTGGCCTGCCTTGTGGATACTGAGGTGTGCCCCTACGGCCCCCTTCTGGGCTGAGGTCCTGAATTCTCCCAGCTGCTGAGTTGCTGGCAGCAGCTAAGCAGTTGAGACTCTGTGGGAATGCCTCTAACCGAAGGCAGCTGGCTTGCTCCTTCCTGGGGGCACCTACCCAATGGCTGGTCAGTGTAGGGGTACAAAGGCCTGCCTGGTGCTGGGACAACTCTTTTTTTAAAAAAAGATGTATTTATTTTTGGCAGTGCTGAGTCTTTGCTGCTGTGCGTCGGCTGTCTATAGTTGTGGCAAGTGGGGACGACTCTTTGTCATGAAGCAAGGGCTTCTTATTGCAGTGGCTTCTCTTGTTGCAGAGCATGGGCTGTAGGGAGTGTGGGCTCAGTAGCTGCAGCGAGTGGGCTCAGTTGCTCTGTGGTATGTGGGATATTCCTGGACCAGGTGTTCCTTGCTTTGCAAGTTGAATTTTTTTTTTTTTTTTTTTTGGTTAGTTCTACCAGTTTATTGCTACCAACCCATCTCCCTCCACCCTCATGCACGCATACTCAGTCATGTAACCGTGGACTGCAGCCCGCCAGGCTCCTCTGTCCATGGACTTTTCCAGGCAAGACTACTGGAGTGGGTTGCGCGAGCTGAATTCTTAACCTCTGGACCACTAGGGAGGCCCTGGGATAACTCTTAAAGGCTAACTTCTTGGTCGGTGGGGGTGAGCTGAGGCCTCTGCTATGACTGTAGCATAACCCCACTTCTCCTTCTACTCTAGGCTGCCTCTCTCCCTGGCCCATAGGTGTCCTGTGAGCCCGTGAGCAACCCAACAAACTGCCTGCATACAAATTTCCATCTCAGCATCTGCTTCCTGATCTGAGCTACCTGGTGGGATCTCATCATCATTCCAGGTCTCAGATAAGCACCCTCCCTGGATGTGAGAGGTGGACCATAATAAAGGCTGAACACTGAAGAATTGATGCTTTTGAGTTCTGGTGCTGGAGAAAACTCTTGAGAGTCCCTTGGACTGCAAGGAGATCAATCCAGTCAATCCTAAAGGAAATCAACCCTGAATATTCACTGGAAGGACTGATGCTGAAGCTGAAGCTCCAATATTCTGGCCACCTGATGCGAACAGCCGACTCATTAGAAAAGACCCTGATGCTGGGAAAGATTGAAGGCAAAAGAAGAAGGGAGCAGCAGAGGATGAGACGGTTGGATGGCATCATTGACACAATGGACATGAATCTGAGCAAACTCCTGGAGACAGTGAAGGACAGAGCAGCCTGGCCTACTGCAGTCCATGGGGTTGCAAAGAGTCAGATACGACTTGGTGACTGAACACACACACTGGCCAGCCTGAGGAATGCTGCCCCAATCTGTCACCCTATCATATTTTATTTTTATCACATTTTGAAACTTCTTATTTTTGTTCATCTTCTTCCCCATTAGAACACTCATTTCCACAAAAGCTGCTGTCTTTTCCTCACATTGTCCCCAGAGCTGATGACAGTGCCTGGTGCATAGCTGATACTCACTCAATATTTGTGGATTGAACATCTGCGGGCAGAGAAGTGAGTGGGTGAAGGAATGAATGACTCTGTGAGTGATGCCTGCCTTTCCTACTCTCCCCTGCCCCGCCCCACCCCCAGAGTCCCTGAGCCAGGCTGCAGCCCCCTCCCCCATGTGACCCGGGCTGAGCTGGGGCCTCCTGGGAGGATGGAGCCTGCAGCCGCCTTGGCTGCGTGCCCTGTATTGATCAAAGCTGGGAGGCCTGCTGGCTGAGGTCTGTCCCAGCCCATGGGGGCGGGGGAGTGGGAGGGGGACTCTGGCTGAGATTCGAGCAGGGCTTGCCTGGGGCAGAGCAGTGCCAGCTAAAGACCCATCTGCTGACAGCACCTCTTCCCCACACTTCTCAGGGGAGAACGGACTAGCCCCAGAAGGATGGCTGGGCAAGAGGGTGGGTGGGTGGACAGAGGCAGGACTGTGGCAGGCAGGGCTTAGGCAGTGAAGGATCCTGGCCTCTTGCAAAGGTGCGCATTTGATCTTACATCACTGTTTATGGAGCTCCTATACGCGCCCTCTAAAAGGACCAAGGAGTGGACATCTATACAGATCTGTCAAGCGCCCCTTGAGCAGACAGCACTGTGCAAGACCCAGGAATGAAGTTCTCAGTGAGCTCAGGTTCCAATGGGAGTCATACTCGTAGCAGCTCACCGTGACCCAGGCCACAGGAAGGGAAAACGTGCTGAGTGAAGGGAGTGCTGACTTGAGATTGAATAATGGAGATACTTCCCATGAGGCCGAAAGGGACCTTTATTCAGAGAGGAGAAGTGACTGGCCCAAGGTCACAGGGCTCTTAGTAGTTAAACTGAGGCTGGAGCCCAGTCTCCTACACTGTAGGTGGACTCAAGGAGTAGGGTGCTCTGGCATCAGTCCTCTGCATACATCAGTCCTCTGTGTATTGATCACCTCCTCTGGGCTCCATGTGATGGGTATAAGAGATGGTATGGGGAGGAGTGGGGCACCCGCCCTGACCTCAGGAGTTCACAGCCCAGGTGAGAGTACACACACATGCGTGCATCCACACACACACACACACACTCGTAATTCAAACTGGTACCGTGATGAAGGTACACAGAGCTAGGAAACTGGATGACAGGGGAAGAGCTCATTATCTGCATCAGCAATAACCTGAGAAGCCCTCATAGACAAGGTGGTCTCTGAACTGTGTCTTAAAGACGGGTGAATTTTAAAAGCAGGAGATACTGGAAAGAGGCAGGGCAGCCCAGGGTCAGGCATGGCGTGAAGAAGGATGTAGAGGCTGCTATCTTCAGCTGCCTCTGCAGAGACAGCAGCCCCCTCTGGCTCTCCAGCCTCCAGACTCCTCACCCTTCTACCCTCAAGCCATGCCACTGCCAGAGTGTCCTGAAGTGCAACTCCTAGCATATGCCGCTTTCCTGCTGAAAGCCCAGCAGTGGCTCCTCACTGGATAACAGCCTGTCAACACAGAACTCGAAAGCAAGAGGTCCCTTCAGGCATCCTGTGTCCACCCACTCCCATTTTACAGAGAAGTAAATGAAGGCCCAGAGAAGATCACACAGCAAGTCAGGGGCCAAGCTGGAACTAAAATAGTGGCCTTCTAAACTCTAGGCAGAGAGATGCAGGAGATGTGGGTTTGATCCCTGGGATGGGAAGATTCGCTGGAGGAGGAAATGGCAACCCACTCCAGCATTCTTGCCTGGAGAATCTCACCAACAGAGGAGCCTGGTGGGCTACAGTCCATGGGGTCGCAAAGAGTCAGACACGACTGAGCACAGCACAGCAGCAGCAAACACTAGTCAGGGCTCTTTCCCTGTTACCTCACCTTCTGCTGTCCCCTACCACCCAGGTGATATTTAAGGAACATCTTTGCCACTGGCTAAAGTCTTGGAATATCATATCAAAGCTAGAACAGCCCCTAGCTAGGACTTAACTCAGGCCCTCATTTTCCAGATGAGCAAGTTAAGACCAGTAAGGCAGAAAATGAATCATTGTGACTTATCAGCTTCGCAGTTCATAAAATACTTGCTAGTAGTAGACTAGGTGAAAAAGTTATTGCGCCCATTTAATAGATGAGGAAACTGAGTTCAAAAGAGCCAAGCAGTGGCTCAGGGTCACATGTGGCTTCATCTGTTCTTTCTTCATATATATATTGTGCATTTGCTCTGTGGCGGACCCAGTTCCCCAGGCCAAGCAAGCATAGGACTGTTCTGCGCTCTGGGTGCTCACCGCCCACTTGATGTTTCCAACAGACTGCAGCTGTGATGCCTTGCAGTGAACACCGGCATAGGAAGTCAGGGAGCTGGGGACCCCATGGCAAAACTTTGAGGGGAGCAGGTGGGAGGAAGTCTTTTAGGGGAATTCAGGGTGGGAGAAGGGAAAGAGGGAGTTCCAGGGAGGACCCTGGCCAGCCTCATGTTTCCCGCCTGCCAACCCCTTCCTGCTCCTTCCTGGAGGATTTAAGACTGTGTAGAGCAGTTGTTTCAAATTTCCGGGCAGGGGGCTGCAGAGAGGGAGGGGGCTGCAGGCCGTCTGGGGTGCGGGCTGCTATTTACCAGGGCCCTTTGTGGGATGCAGCTCTCCAGGCTGGAGACTCCCACAATTGCTTCCAGCTGGGCTGTCAGCCAGCCCTGAGGAGTTGGGGGTAAGTGAAGGGGAGGGGGCAAGAGAGGAGCGCAGTGGCAGGAAGGGTCTCCTCTAGCCCAGGGTCCCCTGGCCTCCCTGGGTGGCTGCTCTTGCAGGCGTATCAGGCCTGGCTGGGCATCCTTGAACATAAATGTATCTATAAACTGGGAATCCATCCAGCCTGGACGGTTCTGAGCTTTATGGCCTTTATGCACTTAATCTTTCATTTCCTCTCCCCTGCTTCATCTCCCCGCTCACTTCCCCTCTTTCCCGGGAGGAATTGCTCTGTTGCCCCTCCCCCATGGCTCCACGGGCCCCTTTGTCAGAAGGTACCTATGTGTACAGCTGGCCCTTGGTCTCTGTCTGGGCCCCCACCATTCATTCCCGTCAGTACAGCAGTAGCGAAGGAATACTGCCTGGCATAAAATCTCCCCTTAGCTACTTGGCACCCAGAGGACAAACTCCTCAGTCAGGCAACCAAGACCCTCCGGCTTCCCCTCTCTGCTCCCCTCCAGCACACCCCAAGCTCCAGCCAAAGGAACCAGAGCACAGCGACGTATCAGTGCTTTTCCCTTGCTTGTTGGGTCCCTCGACCAAATGACCCATCGCCCATCTTTCCCCATTTGGCTCAGTGCTTAGGCATCACTTTGCAGACACCAGCTCCCAGGGCGGGTCAGGGCCTGTCCTCGGTGTGCCTGTAGCCTTATTTTCTGTACAAGGAGAACACTATTCAGTTTGTTTGTCTCACAAGCCTATCAGTGGGTGAAGAGGGGGAAGCTTTGGACATTGTATAAGACTATCAGTTGGAGGGAAGAGCGGCTAGTTCTCCTCCACCACTTAGGGGTCCTGCTTTCACAGAAACATATTCCTTTTACCTTAAGAGTCATTTCGTGGCTTTTTCCTGGTGGAATCTTCATGGAAACCTAGGACTAGATTCTGAGGGCAGGACATCTCTGGTATCCCAGCACCTCACCAGGGTTTGGCTCAGAAATCTCATACGTGTTTCTCCTCTTCTTTTATACAAGGGAGACTAAGGCACAGACAGGGAAAGGAACTCACCCAAGGTCACACAGCAAATCAAGGCAGGGTTGGGGACCAGTTCCTTTAAAAGACACTAAAAAAAACTGAAAAGAGCCCTTAGGTGGGAGCCAGGAGAAGAGTAAGTTGTAGCCCCACTTTAACGCCCCTCCAGTCCCAAACAAGTCACATGCCTGTAGTCTCCGTGGACACCTCTCCCGTCCCCCTCCCCCGCCTGGTTTCCTTCCTGCTAGTTCCGATGCTGGGGGTGGGGAATATTTTCTGAGAGCAGACTGCTCCTTTAAGACGCCTCCCTCCCTCTCTTCCAGGCTCCTGGGAGAGCTGGGCCAGGACGGGGTGGGGGCGGGGCTGGGGGTGGGGGACCTGCAGCAGGGGTTGGTGGCAGGTCCTGGCTGCAAGGCCTGGCAGGTCCAACACTCAGAGAATGAGTCTGCTCAGGACAAAGAATGTCAAATGTCCCTTTTGTTCTGGGGCAGGGTGGGGCTACAGCCTGGCCGGCATGGGGAAAAACAGAGCTGGATGGACCTGTCCAGGTCAGGACTGGGTAGACAGGGGTCTCCTCTCTAGGTCAGACAAATGAGTCTAGTCTGCCCTCCCAGGTCTGAGAATGCCTTGGCCTCCTGTTGCAGGAAAGCCACTTGCCTGGTCCCACAGCAGGGAGGCAGGAACCTGGTAGGTCTGGGTCCCACGGATCATGGTCATGAGGCTTTCTCAGTGGGTTCTCCCCTCACTCACCAGCTGCAGAGCCCTCAGTGGTGCTGAGCACTGTGCACTCCCAGTCTTCCCCAAGCCCCCTGAGAGGGCCTCATCTCACAGGGATGGGAAGTGACCCTCAAGGAGGGCAGTGACTGTCCCAGCTCACTCTAGGGAAGAGCAGCACCAGGATTTGAAATCAAGCCCTGGAACCTGTCCCCTTTCCCTTGAGGGCAAAGGTCACTCCAGGACAGATTTTAACTGGACAAAGGGATCATCTGAAAGGTGAAGTGACTTGCCTCAGGTCACTGAGCCTGCCTGGGACAGGGACTGGCAGCCTCATCCTCCTACCTGCTCTGACTGGCTTCAGACCAGAAGAACTAAGGCTCCCAACCTCAGAATGTGGGAGCCTTGCCTCCTTGGGGCCAGCTGAAGCCCCCAGATTGTACCTTGGAGCCCTAGGGTGAGGGCTGACTCTGTATACTGCCTGTGTGTCTGTCACGGTGTCTACACTCTTTAAGGCTGAATTTGGTCCCCTGAAAAGTAGATTCTGCCCTGCGGGATGGCTGGGGCCCTAGAGACCACGGAAGCAGTGGTGAGCTGTGCTGACCCGGGGGCTCACTGAAGGCGAACTCCCTCCTTCCTTTCCTTTCTTCCTTTCTCCCTGCCTCCTCTTGCCTCTTTGGTCTTGAGATCAGATCGGACCTGATTGATGGACCACAGGAAGCTAGTTCAGCAGAGGCTGGGAGAGCCAGGCAGGGGAGCTAGAGGAGGAAGGAGGCAGGAGAGGGGACAGAGAGGAGCAGGGGGAGGAGAAGGAGGTGGTTTGAGAAAGCCTTGTCTTAAGATTCCTTTTCACAGGCAAGAATTCATTTCCTGGGGGCTCATAGCTCTTGAGTTACTCACTGCTGTCTCACTACCCCCCCAGGAACCCCAGACTGTCTGGGAAAGGAGTGTCCCCCTCCTCGCCCCACTGTCCTTGGGAAGGCCCTGTCCAAGCACTGGAAGAATGGGTCACAGAGTTGGGTGGTCCCCGGGGCCTGCCAGGAATTCCCCACCTCATGGGCCCGCTGCCTCTGGAAAGGGGACTGGAATGAGGGTGGGGGATGAGCTTGTCTTGAAGCCAGTGAGTATTCTGTTCTCACCGAAGCTGCATATTTATTTGGGGTGGGCTGGGGAATCTGGACAAGATAATGGGAGCTCTAAGGCTGCACAAACCCCCCACCTTGGTGTCTGTCTCCTTGGATCCAGGTCTCTCGAATGTGTTCCCCCTACACCCACATGTTCCCTGCCCTCCACTTAGGCTGAAAAATTACTCTGCTACAAAGGAGTGGGAGATGATTGACTTCAGGTTGTCCCCCTCTGCTAAGGCTGGATTGATTCTTAAGTCTCTCAGGGAAGATGCTCAGGCCCTTTAAAAATAAATAAATAAATAAATTGAAGACCAGATTTAAAGTCTTGCCTGAATGCTCCCAGCCCAGCTTCTCCCTCCCTCCTCCCCTGGAGCTCTTGCAGCCCCCACTGCCTGAGTCCCTCCTGGGCATTTAGGTCTTCCAGTTGAATGGGAAGAGCAGGGAGGAATCTAGTGTTCTTTGAGGGCCTCCAAAGTACCAGCTCGGCTCCCTGATGCAGGCTTTACCTCTCTGACTTCAACCTCCCAACAACCTTTTGAGCAAGCCGCGTGATCCCTCCCCTCCCTTGTACAGAGCCTGGCAGAGGAGAAAAGTCAGGCTGAGAGAGGGTGGGGAGCTTGCCTGAGGTCACAGACTGGCAGAGCTGGGGCTGGTCTTCACGTCTTCCAAGCTGAGTTCAGAATTCTCCCTACACCACCCCTGCCAGTGATCTCCAGGGTCAAAGTGCAGGATCTGGCTGAAACAGGCTGGTATCAGAGCTGGGTGGAGCCTCACAGGCCATTTTAAATGAACCTTTCTCTTCTGAATGGAGAGACAGAGAAGGCAAGGGGCTTAGCCAGGGTTCCAGAGCAGTTATTCTAGGTACTGTGCATGGTGCTAAGGGCTGGGAACAGAGTGAACATAGGACAGATGCTGGTCTCATGGACCTTTTACTGATGGGAGACAGGGCACTTACTGTTCTGATAAGGGAAGTATGGATGGCCTTGAATTGCACAGAGCAGTCCCTAACACAGGTATGGCTCTTTGGAAGGCTTCCTGGAGGAGGTGATTTCAAGGACCACTGAGGGAAGAGTGCTTCAAACATGGGAGTTTTCTCTATTCTCTGCCCCCGGAATACTACTGAAGAGTTTTAAGTGGTGAACTACACGCGGACTTAGGGTTCCCAGGTAAAATACAAGATGCCTGGTAATCTTAAACTTCAGGTAAAAAACAAATAATTTGTTTCTAGTATAGGTATGTCCCATGCAATATTTGGGACATACACAAAAAAGATTATACATTGTTTATCTGAAATTCTAATTTAACTGAGTCCTGTATTTTTCATTTATTTTTTATTGAAGGATAATTGCTTTACAGAATTTTGCTGTTTTCTGTCAGACCTCAACATGAATTAGCCATAGGTATACATATATCCCCTCCCTTTTGAACCTCCCTCCCATCTCCCTCCCCATCCCATCCCTCTAGGTTGATACAGAGCCCGTGTTTGAGTTTCCTGAGCCATACAGCAAATTCTCATTGAATATCTATTTTACACATGGTAATGTAAGTCTCCATGTTACTCTTTCCATACATCTCACCCTCTCCTCCCCTCTCCCTATGTCCGTAAGTCTATTCTCTATGTCTCTTTCTCCATAAATTCATCAGTACCATTTTTCTAGATTCTGTATATATGTGTTAGAATATGGTATTTATCTTTTTCCTTCTCACTCACTTCACTCTGTATAATAGGTTCTAGGTTCATCCACCTCATTAGAACTGACTCAAATATGTTCCTTTTTATGGCTGAGTAATATTCCATTGTGTACATATACCTGAGTCCTATATTTTTATTTGCTATATCTGGCAGCTCCGCCCTGGCAACCATGTTGGGGGCATAGAGCTGGCATTCCCAGGGAGGATGGCAGGATGCAGTCAGGGAGCATGGTGAGTTTAGTTATGAACAGTTATGGCTGAGATTCTCCAGGGCCTTCCGAGGAGAAGTGTCAGGTGACAGCTGGGGACAGGGTTAGAGGTGTAGCAGCTGAGGTGTCGTTTGCAAAGTCGGGGAAAGGAGATTCCTACCTAGGAAACAACAGGGGTAAGGTGGGGTGGGGTGCTGCCCCCATCACATGGCCTAGTTGTAAAGACTGGCTCTGGGAGCCCGTGCCTGGCTGCAGCTGGCCCCAGTCCCTGGCAGTACCACCCCAGCTCTGCCCCTGCTAGTCTCCTTCTGAGCATCGGAATTTGACTTTATCTCCCCAAAGGTCACCTTGCCCAGGGCCTGGCCCTGGGGGTGGACATTCCTCACATTCCGTGGACCTCACAGGGGACTGTAGGCCCCAGGTTTCAACCTTAGCTCCTTTTGGCAAGATTTACTGAAGGCCTACTGTGCATCACAGGCTTCCCTGGTGGCTCAGGCCGTAAAGAACTGGCCTGCAATGCAGGAGACCCAGGTTTGATCCCTGGGTCAGGAAGATCAACTAGAGAAGGAAATGGCAACCCACTCCAGTACTCTTGCCTGGGAAATCCCATGGACAGAGGAGCCTGGCGGGCTATAGTCCACGGGGTCACAAGAGTCGGACCCGACTTAGTGACTAAACCACCACCAAATACTGTGCATCAAGGTGGTCTGGGCTTGGGGGTCTGACTAGCTGAGTCTGAATTCTGACTCTGCCTCCTACCAAACGGATGGCCCCGGGGCCGGTTACTTCTCTTTCCCTGAGTCACAGCGTCCTCACTTGTAAATTGGGGATAATCCTGACAGAGGTATTAGGTGGTCACGTCTTTAAAACACCTACCTCATGCTTGGCATTCAGTAGATGCTCTGTAATATAAATTCCTCCTTTGCCTTCTCTGAGCCTCTGTTTCCTCATTTTTAAAGAACAACAATAGAATCTCCCAAGACAAGCCCAGGACAGGTCATGCATGAGCTGTGATGACCCACGGGGTAGCTTTGTGGGAGGTTGCAGAACCCTATACTTCTCAGGGCCAGCAGAGGCTGGAGGTAAAGTCTGAGATGACCTCAGCTGGGCAGGGAGCAGGCAGGTGGACAAATGACTGCAGCCTCCATGATATGGCTATTAGGATCCACTGGGATGGTCAGAGGGCCTTGGTGGGAAAGGCTGATAGAAACTGAGGCAGGGGAACCACAGACCTGGGCAGCTGGGTCTCTGCTCTGAATTCTTTTATGTATGGGTCCCCTCTGCCCTCCTCCAGCCCCACTCCCCCCTACAAGGTAGGGTGTACATGAGGCCAAGGGGACATGCCCCCTTTGAGCCCAAGCTTATTCTAGATCACACTCCAGGCAATGGAATCTGGAATTCCCTGCCCAAAGGGTCCTGAGCCCACTCCCAGGACCCAGGTCTGTCCTCCCAGTGGACTGTGCTGCAGGTGTGTGCAACCCTAGACCTGATGGGTGGACAAGGGAACTCTTTGGGGGGGGGGGGGGCGGATGGAGGGGAGGTGCACCTGGGAATTTGGGACATAGGGCGGAGTCCCCATGTCTGCAAACAGGGACTCTTGCTGTAGGGAGGAAGCCGGTGGGGAGAGGAGGAACCTGGCAGGTGGCCTGCCATTTGAGCCCTTGCCCCAGGCCACAAATGTTAGAGGTGGACTATCCTACCGCACGACCATTGCCAGGGAAGTCCCTGGTGGTCAATGATGGGTCAGTTTCGCTTGCAGATTCCAGACCACCCCCAGATACCACACCGTGAACATTCATATTCCTGGGTCTTGGCGAAGATCCTAGAGTTTGCATGTTTAACAAAGATGGCCAGAGGCCATGCTGGGAGCTTTGTGTCCAGAAACCTGTTTAATTCTCACAGTCACCCTGCAAGGGAGATGGTGAGGAGGAAACTGAGGCTGGCAAGGAGACTCGCCATGATCTCACAGCTGCTACACGACAGAGCTGGGACTAGCTCCTTGGACTCTCCAGTCCCTCCCAAACCCCACAACCTCAGAAAGAGATAATGGCACTCTACCACTTGGGTCAAAATTCTTGAATATCTTTTGGACAGATTCTGCTTGGCCCTGGGAAGCGAAGCTTAGAATTTAATCATGGAACAAAAGTCCTCTTCTCTGTGTGAGAGGATATGGCCTGGTGAGGGTCCCTAGCCCAGAAGATTCTGGGGCTTCTGTCAGGCCCCGGTAGGATTAGTTATCATCCAGGCACCAATGTCTCCCACGCTGGTCTCTGTAGCCCGGTCTCTAGGCTCCAAAGTGTTCCCAAGCTGGGCAGCACCTCCTTCACCTTTGCTCCACACTCACAGCCCATTCTCTTCCCACCCCCAACCCCACACCTGTCCCTCTTCTGGCCCTGCTGCCCTTCTAGTACCCAAAGCAACCACCTGCGTGTTCATGGCCATCCTTAACTCTGCCCTTTCTGGCCACTTCTGATGCACAGGTCACTGTCCTGTCAGATCTGCTTCCTAATAGCCATGAATCGGTCCCCACCTTCCACTGACCTTACATCTCCCCTTGTTCAGACCTCACCATCTCTCAAAAAGACCACTAACCCCTCCAAGCCATTGGATGTATGGCAGCCAAAATGATGTCTAGGAAATAAGGGACATCTCCTGCCTCTGTTCAGACTCTTCAGTGCTTCCTGTCTCAGTGCCCTTAGACTAAAAGCCAAGTTCTTCTTCCTTTTTTAACAATTTTACTTTTATGCTTTAAAATTTATGTATGTATTTTTGGTTGCACTGGGTCTTTGTTTCTGCGCTCAGACTCTCTCCAGTTGCCTGGACTTGGGGCTACTCATTGCAGTGGCTTCTCTTCTTGCAGAGTATAGGCTCTAGGGCAGTTGGGCTCACTAGTTTCACTCATGGGCTTAGTTGCCCTGAGCCATGTTGGATCTTCCAGACTGAGGGTTAAACCCATGTTCCCTCCATTGGCCAGTGGATTCTTTACCACTGGACCACCAGGGAAGTCCGCCAAGCTCTTCTACTCTCTCCAGCAACACTGAGGGGCTTCATAATGTTCCCCTCCCCCAAACTCTTTGCTGTTTTTTCACCTCTCTGTCTTAGATGCTGCTCTTCCCTCTTCCCTTTTGCTTCCTGGCTAACTGCTACTTCCTAAGATTCCAACCAGCATGGCCTCCTCTGGGAAGCTGCCCCTGCTGCCCTCCAGGCTGGGTTAGGCCCTTTACTCTAGGTTTCAGCTCTTTCTTGCTGTGCTTGCTACCTGAGGTAATAATAACAGCTTATCCTTATTGAGTGCTGACTCCATGTATTTTTCTTTATTGACCCATTTAACCCTCAACACCACCCTATGAGGCAAGTTCTATGATCACTTCCATTTTTCAGATGGGGAAAAGGCTAAGTAAACTGACTAGGGTCACACTACTTGGGGATTTGAGCCCAGGGTGGCTGGCTGCAGAAAGCTGTCCTAATCCTATGGTTGTTTCCTACGCACTGGGTGCACATTTGGGGGCGGGTTCTTTCTAGAATGTGAGATCCTGGAGGGCAGGGTGGCTTCTGACCTGGGAAGATGAACCCAGCAGCCAACCCATGTGCTGGGACGGGTAGGTGGCCGAAGCCTGGTGCTCCAACCCTGGTCTCCCGCCCCTGGGGAACTGTGAGGGGCCCCTGGAGGCCCGGGCCTCGGGCGGCACAGCTGGGTAGGGCTTGGGGCCAGATGGGCTGCGCGGAGGCAAGGAGGCCAGGGCGGCCGGCCGGGGCCCGCGTTGCCATGGCGACGGGGGGCGGCGGCCCCGCCCCGGCGGGCGGGGGAGCAGGTGGCGGGACGGTGCGCGGACTGGGGGAGGGGCCGGAAGGGGCCCGCCGGAGCCGCGGCCGCCGGGCGCGCCCCCAGCTTGTCCTCCTCCTCCCGGCCTCCCAGCTCCTGCTGCTCCTTTGGCGACTCGGGCTCTACGAATGGCTAGAAGAACCCCGTTTGACTAGAGGACCAGGCTCCCGTTCTGGCTTCGGCTCTCAGTCCCTCTGTATCTCGCGCAAGCAAATCATTACGTTCATCCTCCATCTCCCAGCCTCAGTTTCCTCGCCTGTGACACGGCAGAGATGGGCCAGGAAGACTTTCCTGGACACATCAGCGCACACTACATTTTTGTGACTCTGGGGATAGGGCCAGAAGGATTCAGGGCTGGGTAATTTCTCATCCTCTTCCACTGGAGGCATGTTCTCATCTCATGACGCCCATCATGTGGGAATGTCAGAGCTAGAGGAGCTGGTAGTCTCTGAACCCAGTGTTTGCATTATACAGAACGGGCAGCAGCTGCCCAGAGAGGGTAGGCGACTTGTCCAGGGTCACACAGCGAGTTGAAGGCCAAGGCAGACCGAGAAACCTGGTCTCAGCCTGTCGATGCTCCACCCATCACCTCCTGCCTGGGAGCCCAAATCGGGTGTACGAGTGGGGGGAGGGGCAGGTTACTGTGGGAAGAAAACGAACAGCCCTGCTCTCCCTTCTGCAGGCTCCAGCTGCTGAAATGACGGGAAGACAGCCTGACCCGAGAGCCAGCCTTCTTATCTGCGCCAGAGACCTCACGGTGTCCTGCCACGACCCATACCCCCATGGCTTCCATCCGGGACTGCTGCACAGCTCTGTTCTGAGTCCCCGCCCTGCAAAGGAGGTGTGGAGGTTGTGGCCTCCTTCCACCCACCCCGCCCTAAGTAAGGGAGGAGCTGGGACCCTGGACCAGGCAGTCTTGGCCCAGAGCTGGGCCTCCTGCCCACACCAGCCCCCAATCCTCTGAGGGGCCCTACTTTCCTTAGGGATAAAGCCCCTCTCTCCTTCCTTGCACCCCTTTCTGAGGTCTCAAAGCCTCGGCCTAGAGTGGGGCTGTTTAGAGGGCTGGCTTGCTTCTCTTCCCTCAGGCAAGAGTCACTGGGGACTGACTGGCTCTGGTTCCCAGCTGATGCTGGTGGGGGTGGTTCTGGTTAGGGGTGGAGGTGGAGGGGAGCTGGGCAGAGGCAGGGTCTGTGCCTTTAAGGTACAGCTTACTGCTGGAGTCACACACACACACACACACACACCAGTCTCTTGCACATAGTCACGCAGTCATACAGCCACACACACACTCCCAGGCTCTGTTCTCTCTCCCCCCTTTCTCTGTGTCACTCTCTCTCCACACAGGCATAACACACACACGCACACACACACACACACACACACACACACACACACACACTCACTCCCAGGCTCTGTTCTCTTTCCCTCTCTCTCCCTCTCTCCACACAGACATACCCACTCAGTCACACACACAAAAGCATCCACACTCTCCAGTCCCCTTTCCTCCCCGAGGTCTAGTTTTGAACAACATGGGCTAGGGGAGGAAGGGTGAGGGCAAGGAGTTCTGACCTAGAAAACGGGCCCTGCCTCCATTTGTTCCTCCCCAGCCCAGGAGAGGGGCCGATGTTCCAATTTGGTATCACTGCCGTAGGTCAAGGCTGCAGGGAGAAATGAAGGAGCCAGGCGGGGTTGGGATCAGGCTCTGGGAGAGGGAGGGGAGGGGGCTGCTTGGCCCTGGGCCCAGCCTTTTGGCTACAGACCCAGTAATCAGAGGGGAGCCTCCTGCTCCTTCCCCTCCTCACTCAAGGAGGGACTGCCTTCTAGCACAGAGGAAGCAGGTTTAGTGAGAAAGTTATTAGGTGGCTTTGCCACAGGCCGATGGACAAGTTGGCCTTTAACTTATGATAAAGGGGCTCTTGACCCTTCTTGGGCCGTGTTACACCTTTAGTCAAATCTAGACTAGAATTGTGCCCAAGTTCTGGGGGGAGACGTCCTTCCTTCTTAACTAAAACTCTTCTTGCTGTAGTTCCGTTTAGAGGCTGGGAGTTCTTCCCTATATGAATTTCTGCCTTTTCATCTCAATTTCTTCTGAGTGTTTATGGGTAACTCCTGTTCATCCTTCAAAGCCCAAGTCAAAAGGACCCTCATAGAGAACTTTCCCAGCTTCAGTCCCTTGGGTAGTGTGAGTTCCTTTCCTCTAGCATCTGGGCTTTCTGTACTTTCTACAGTTCTAACGCTTCCATGGTTTAATAAGCAAGT
Source organism: Budorcas taxicolor (assembly GCF_023091745.1). Classification (NCBI taxonomy): domain Eukaryota; kingdom Metazoa; phylum Chordata; class Mammalia; order Artiodactyla; family Bovidae; genus Budorcas; species Budorcas taxicolor. The sequence continues at coordinate 91,920,347 of NC_068912.1, read as the reverse complement.
GTGTCCCTGACCCCAGCAAGTGTGGATGTAGCTCTTCTCACATTGTCTCCTTTATTCATCACGCCCTGTCTTCCTCTCTGATGGGGATAGGATCCCCTTTAACAGTACTCTGGTTCGGCTCAATCGGTTGAACAGCAAAGCAGAATTTGAACCCACATCTGTCTGATGTTACATCTTGGCCTTTCCCCTGTTTCTCACTACCCTTCACAGGCAACTTTCCCTTCAGGAGACTCAGCAGAGGACAAGTAATCTCATAGAAAGTCCCAGAGAGACTGGAACTAATGTCAGCATCACGCACACTGAGAAGTGCCCTCTTCAATCCAACAAAGGTTTATTGAGCATCTGTTTGTACAGACCTTGTGCTAGGTGCTAGGCTCTTGCTGTTGTTCAGTCGCTAAGTCGTGTCCGACTCTGTTACCCCAGCACACCAGGCTTCCCTGCCCTTCACTGTCTCCCAGAGTTGACTCAAATTCATGTCCATTGAGTCAGTGATGCCATCCAACCATCTCATCCTCTGTCGTCCCCTTCTCCTCCTGCCCTCAGTCTTTCCCAACATCAGGGTCTTTTCCAATGAGTTAGCTCTTTGCATCAGGTGGCCAAAGTATTGGAGTTTCAGCTCCAGCATCAGTCTGTCCAATGAATATTCAGGATTGATTTTCTTAAGAATTGACTGGTTTGATCTCCTTGCTGTCCAAGGGACTGTCAAGAATCCTCTCCAGCACCACAGTTTGAAGGCGTCAGTTCTTCAACGCTCAGCCTTCATGGTCTAACTCTCACATCCGTACATGACCACTGGAAAAGCCACAGCTTTGACTAGATGGAGATAACAGAGGCACGACCTCCCCATCTATGGGGACAGTAGGCGCACATACAGGCAATGATGCCTTAAGGTGCCTGAGAAGCTAAGGAAACTGGATTTCCACAAGAGGCCCTGGTTCAGATTGGGGGAGACTACAGGAACTGAGAAAGGGCTCCCCAGCAGGGGAGTAGGAATCAGACAGGTGGATGGTGCACGCAGAAGGACAGTTTCCTCCTTAGAGCATCCCCAGAATCGGGAGAAGGAAAGTGACAATGACTCAGGGTTGGCTACCCCAGCCTGGGTTCCTTCCTCATCCCCACCTTCATGGAGGGCATGGCCAGAATGTTGCAGCTGGCATTGAAGTGTGCTGAGGGAAATTCCTTGGTAAATAGAGTTAATTCCACTGTGAAATACCCAGGGGAATTTCTACCGTTTCCCTCTTATTTTTCTATTTTCTATTTTTGGCTGCACATGTGACATGTGGGATCTTAGTTCCCAGACCAGGGAGCGAACCAGTGGCCCCCTTGACCATTGGACTACCAGGGAAGTTTCATTTTTCCCGTTTTAAAAAAAACAGGGGCCTTCCCTGGTGGTCCAGTGGTTAAGATTCCGTGTTTCCACTGCAGGGTGCTCTGGTTTGATTCCTGGTTGGGGATCCCATGTGCTGTAGCACCTAAATTCCAAGTTAGTTTCCTAGAAAAATGGCTGATGTTAGAAGTGAAGTAAGAGATCTCCAACCAGGAAGTCCTTAAAGCCTGGTCATCTGTCTCCATGACTTTTGCTCTAACCTTATCTGTTTAGTGTTTTTCTTTAAGTTAACTCACTTTTTAAAAACTTTAACAAAAGAAACTATTTGTGCTCTGTTTTGGCTTTCCAAAAACAAGAGGTAAATACAAGAGGTAATTCAGTGAAAACAAAGCAATTGTGCTTAGATAATTTTTGCTTCCTAAATGGCCTCTCTCTTTGCTATGAAGGGAGATTAGCAAGCATCAGAAAGGCCTTAAAGACATTCCAACCTCAAAATGGGCCTTCTCCTTCTCCTTGACTTAGCCAGGAGCAAGAATCAAAAAGGAATAAATTCTCCGAGATGAGTTGAGGTTCCATGGTCTGTGGCCGTGTCTGCACCCTCGCTGGCCTCATTCCCTCATCCCATGGGGTGGACTTGACCCACACCTTGGAAGATTCTGCCTTAATCCAAGCCCTTTGTCCAGAGAGAGGAGGAGAGGTATCCATGGTCATTCAGAAAGCGAGGTAGCCACCTGGAGCCCAAGACCCAGGATTTTGACCCAGGGTGGGGCTGGACTGGGGGAGAGCTGAGAGACCAGACCGGGTACAGGAGCTGAGCTCTGGGCTGTGGGAGCCCAGAGGCCCACCTCTGCTGCTGTGTGCCTGGCTGTGCCTGAGCAAATGCCAACATCACTTGAAGCCTCAGGCTCCTCATTTACATGGTAGGACCCCTCCCCTCCCACACTCTAGTCCTATATTACCATGATTTTTTCCAGACAACTCCTCCTTCATTCCCCCCTGCCCATCCATACCTGACAGTGCAGAGTCCTGACTCCCTTGCAAAATGCACAAGCCCACCCCTCCTCCCACCCAGAAGCCTGGCCCCTGCTTCCTCCTCCCACTCATTCCCTTGCAGTCCAGCCACAGCCATCTGTGGAGCACAGTGCCTGGACCGTCAGACACGCCATCAATATTTGTTGAGTGAGTGAATCAACGAACACTGCCGCGCGCTGTGCTGCCTCATCTCTGCATCAGCTCTTTCCTCTGCTTGGAATGCCCTTTTTTCACTTGCCTGGTCTCCAAGCTTTGATTCATTTCCTGAAAACCCTGCTTAGACACTCTCCTCTTTTAAGACCCTTTCCCTGACACTTCCCAGAAGAGTTCATCACCCATGAATTCAGTGCTAGCTCTGTGGCAGGCATGAAGCTCGGGGCTGGGCACACAAGCACCAAGACGACACATGAAGCTCGTTCCCTCTTGGCTCTTTCCTTTTTCTCTGAGCCTCCAGAGCCTGGCTCTTGGTGCTGTTCTGACGTTGGCCACGTGGCATAGCAGTTATTTATACCTGTCGCTCCTGGACTGTGCACAAGCTCTCAGCTTCCGTCATCTTGGGGCCCCAGGACCCAGCCCCCAGCTTGCCACACAGCAGACTGTGTCGTCAACCACTGGGCACCCTTCCCCACCTCCAGAGCTGGGATTTGTAGAGCAGTTTAAGCATAAGCACGAATAGAAGCACTGTTGTTCCCACTTCCTGGGCCCACGAGAGCCTACTGGGTGCCAGGCACCCGGCCCGGTGTTCTCCATGCCCCTGACAGCACACTGCAGTAAGTTGGTAAACGTGAACTGGGACCCGAACCGGGCCCTGGGGGCCAGGCTTCTTCCCCAGCGGGCCCCTCACCCTACGGGAGCCTCTTCCCAAGGCCAGATTCCAGAAGCCTCCTCATTCTGAGCCCTGCTCTGCGCACCCTCCACCCCCCTAGCACTGGCCTGGCTTCCTGGAATTTGTCCTCCTAATTGAAACCAAACACCGGGGCTCCTCAGGGCTGTGCCCCAGAGGCCCCGGTGGGTTTCTCTTCTCCTCCCTCCTCCCTTCCTCAGCTGGGGGCGGGGTGTTCAGCCCTGGGCAGCCTTTGGGGGGAGGCACTTCCCCTGCAAAGGGTATGGGGTAGGGGCCGTCCCCACTGCTAGCGTCTGAATTAAACTCAACTCTCTCACAGCTGGAGGTACAGAGGGAGAAGGAGGAGGAAGCAAGAGAAGGGAGAGCGTGAAGAGCACTCTGCAGGAGCCCTGTCTTAGGCCAAAGGCCTGGCAACTAGAGGACGGATTTGTGAAAGTCAGCTCCATCCAGACCTACCTTGTGACCTTGACCTTGGACAAGTCACTTCATCTCTCCAAGACTCAAGTTCCTCGCCTGTATACAAATGGGGATCTGTGGAACCCATCTCACAGGATTATGGAGAAAATGAAATGGGATAACCTACATAAGTACTGTAACTATGGCCAGGCAGGGCTCAGTAAAACCCAGCACGATAGCTGTTCTGGGCAGCAATATGGGTTCCTACAGTTGGTTGGCTGATGGAAGGCACCTCTGAGGATGTGTGGGTTTGTCAAAGGATGTAGTTGGAAAGGTTGCTCAGGGTCAATGAATGTTTGTTGAACGAAGGAATTCATTCAACTTTCAACAAACATTCCGTGAGGTACCCCCTGCACCAAGCCCCGGGACACCACTGTGAGGAAGTGAGGGACTGCCCCCAGCCCTCAGGCCCAGAGGAGGGTTGGGTTGGGGTGGGATGGGGTGCAGTGGGGTGGGGTGGAAGGAGTGGGTTGGTGGTCACAACCATCAATGGTGATGACAGCGCCAACTGCTCTGTACTGTGACCGGGAAGACGAGGGGCTCTAGGAGCCCCCCAGGAGGACTCACCTCAGCTGGGCCCCAGGAATGGGTGGTCAGGGATGGCTTCCAGAGAAAAGTGTCTGGGGGGAGCTGAGAGCACTCTGAATGCACACCTTGCCTCCCTGTTTGCACATACTTCCGCCAGCACTTGCCCTTGTGTGCCAGCTGGTCCAGGTGCTGTCTGAGGACATGGCCACGCTGGCAAGCCTAAACTCACCACCTTCAGATGGGGGCGAGGGGGCACCGCCTTCACCTTGGCCTCTAGCACCCTGTGTCCGCCCCCCATCGTCTGTTCCCCACATCACTGCTCTAACCACCGGTTTCTGCATCTGTGCTCCTGGCTGCGTTGTCTCACAGACATACCCAGCAAGTCACGAATGAGAGCACACCTGTACTTTTTCACATTCTTTAGTAGCCAGGTTGTAAGAAGTAAAAAGAAACAGATGGAATTACTTTTAATAATATATTTTATTAAACCCAAGATACCAAAATTATGGTAAACATGGAATCAACAGAAACAAATTATTAACAAGCTAATTACATTATTATTTTTGTACTAAGTTTTTGAAATCTGGTGTGTATTTTGCACTTACTGCACACCTCAGTCTGAATTAGCTACATTTCATGTGCTCGATCGGCCTGTGTGATGAGTGGTTCCCATAGGCGATAGTACAGCTCTAGAATGTGGGTTCCTCTAGGGCAGAGACCCTGTACTTTCCACCTCTTTCTTCAGTGCTGAGAGGGGTGTCCTAGGTGGAGGGACTACACGGACAAAGATACAGGCATGAAAGGACAAAGTATGTTCAGGTACCAGCACGCCATTCTGTGGGGCTGCAAGGTGAAGTAAGTCTACCAGGAAGGTGGGTGATAGGATTGCTTTGTGTCTGTACCAGATTGAGAAAAGGCTTGAATACTGTGGTAAGGAATTTTGGAGTGTGGTCCTGTGGGCCACTCGTGTCATCGTTTATTTGTAAGCAGAGGAGTGTGATATTCAGGTTAAGGGTTTAGAAAGGGCCCTCTGGTAGGCAGCATGGAGGGTCATGTGGATGGGACTAATCAGGAGACAGGGAGGCCAGCTAGAAGCAGATGTACTGCACAGGCAAGCGATGAGGGAGGGGGATGAGGAGGTGGGCCCAACTGGAGAGGCAGTAAGAAGATGGAATGTCAGGACTTGGGGACCAACTGGAGAGGGAGTGGGAAAGCAGGAAGAAGTCCTGAGCTTTTCGCTTGCGGTGTCAGTTGTATGAGCCAGGATGCGTGAGAGGAAGTGGAGGAGTACCAGGTTTGTCGAGGACATTATGAGTTCCATCCTGGTACGTGCTGGCTTTGAACTATTAGCAGGACGCCTTGGTGGACAGGAGCAGTTAAGTGGTAAGGGTACCCTGTGCCAGGGTATACAAGTGATAGTGAGTTTCTGGTCACGTGAGGCATTCAAGCAGAGGCTGGACAGACACGAGCCTGGGATGTTGTAGAGGGCTTACGTGCATCCCAGGTGAGCTGGGCCTGGCGGCCTGTCAGCCTAGATGGTGTCTGAGCCTAGGGTTTTGCTGCGTTTGTGTGTAGGAGGCACTGTCGGAGCTTGGGCATATCTACAACTGGGGACCTTTGTAGTCTAAATGTGGTTTGTGTTTTGGGACCTTGGCCCCACAACTGGAACTAGGGGGGCAGGCAACAGGCATGTTGGCTGCTGGAGGGGGGACAGAGGTTCCATCCCAACAGACCATGAGGGAAGATAGCCTGAGGTCCAGTTGGACCCATTTCTTAGAGCCAGAGAGTGAGAAGGATCCTTGATCTTCAACCATCCTCCTCTCCCCTCCTCGTTTTGATTTTTGGGAAAACTGAGGACTTTGCCCAAGGTCACAGAGAAGGTCATGATACATCAGGTATGGGTGGGGGTGAGGGTGGCAGGGAGGGTTCATGTTGGATCCCGGTACCATCTCCCTGCATCCCGAGTACCCATAGCATCTTCATCTCCTTGCCTTTCCTTGGCACAAGAGATGTCCTTTAACACACGTGGTAAGGGATCCTGGTCCCTTTTAATTAGGAGGATACAAAGAGAGAAGTCAGACAGCCGCCCCCACCCATGGTTGGGAGAGTAAGTGCTCCCCAAATTACACAGCAGATGCCAGGACTCCGGCAACAAGACCCAGCTTGATAGCTTTGTGGTAACCTCAGCCAGCACAATTTTATTTTTATGTTTTAACTCTTGGTGATATATAGACCTCTCACAGGCAGAAGAAATGGCATCCAGAACTTCTCCCTTGAAAAAAAATTTTTTTCAACTTGCGCAACACATACCCAGTTTAATTAACCCTTTTGTAGGAAGGCTTGGTCTGCTTTGGGCTGGGTGAGAAAATTGTTTCTCTCCTGCAAGGCGGGTGTTGTGCAAATAACTTGAGAAGGAGGCAAAAGATGTGGGGTGGTGTGCTAGCAACTGGTCCTGCTGTGGAAACCAACCACCCTCTGCCCGCGATTAGCCCCTGATCCTCTTGGGATCTCTGGGTCCCAAATGATAATTCCTTGGACAGTCTGATGGACAATTAATGATGCATGCCTCCTTTGGGATCTCTTTTTTTGTCTGCTTTTAAAATTTCAGTCTGAGGTGCCTGTTCTGGTGGTGGTGGTTTAGACACTAAGTCGTGTCCGACTCTTGTGACCCCATGGACTACAGCCCTCCAGGTTTCTCTGTCCATGGGATTCTCCAGGCAAGAATACCAGAGTGGGTTGCCATTGCCTTCTCCAGGGGATCTTCCCAACCCAGGAATTGAACCCCGGTGTCCTGCACTGCAGGCAGATTCTTTACCAACTGAGCTATGAGGGAAGCCTGTTCTACAGGAGTCCTTACACTTCATGTCTGCACCCTTTAAATCTCTATTTCCATAGGCTTGCCATTCAAATCAGGAACTAGAACGGTTTGAATCAAAGCTCACCTCTGACCCCTCCCACTGCCTCATTTCCACATGCTAAAGGTAGGAGGCTACCTCTGTATCCTTTTCTCTCTGGCCATGCCCACTCTGCCTGATGGTTCCTGTATCTGCACTTCTCTGGTCTCTCTCACTCAGATTAGTTTTTCAATGCTCAGCTCTGCTCTGTCACTTCCTGGACTACAAAATTGGAGGGGCGAGTCCCTCCCCCATTCTCTGAGGACTGAAGCTCCAACTGTTATGCCTTCAAGGCATAGTGCCCCAAGACCTAGCCCCGGCCTCTGTGCAACCACTCCCCAACCCTGGATATGTTTTCCATGCTCCATTTTTTCAATGTGCAAATGTTTTTTCGAACCCTTACTATGTGCCAGGAGTTGTGTTGGGCACCCAGAAATTAACTGATGCACAATTCCCAGAAACCAAGTGTGTTTCGAGAGTTCAGGGGTTTGGGGGCTCTGAGAAGGGGTGCGGAATTGAGAGAGGGACTGGGCTGCAGCCAGCTCTCTTCTTGCTGGTTTCCTGTTTACTATTAACAGCTGCCCATCCCGCCTAACACACAAACGCCCAAGTGAACCTTGGTATGTTTTCAGACCAGCAGCTCAATCACAAACATGAAGCAGCCTACTTGAAATTTGCCTTCAGCTGCCTTGAAAATCTGCAGAGAGACCCCCTTTAATCCCTCCCTTTCTTGCACTCCCCAACTTTCTGCCTTCCTTGCCTCTCCTTGGAGGACATATGGCCCCTTGAAGTTTTTGTTTGCTTGAAGGGAGGGGAAAAAAACCCAAATACCCAGCTTCAGTGTGGAAGTTTTTTTTCATTTTTAAAATATTATTAAGCATCAAGAGACAGAGCAATCTGCTTGCAGATACTATACGTGCATAATTAATAAAATCTCATTGTTTATTTATAGAGACACACGAGGAACTGGAGAATTAGGGCTATCCCCGTGATATATGAAGAGAGGGAGAGAAAGAGTGGGAGAGAGAGGCTAATACTTTTTGAATGTTAGAGCCTTCCAGAGAAGTGAATCTCTCAGTAGGCAATGAATAAGAGAAGGTATCTACTCCTCCTCAGAGTGGTGTTCCGAACTAGGAAACACCAGAGAGCAGAAACCTGGTTCCGCTTAAAAAGGGAACGGGACCAGCTCAGTGCTCTGAGTGCCCAGGATGCCGGCTTTGGGTACTTGGCAGGAAAGCAGGAGGCACCGTGGAGGGCCTGGCAACAAGGAAAGAGCCAGCCCGGGGATTCTGAAGGAGGGGGACTTAGGCGCAGAATCCCTGGTAGGTGGGGGTAGCAGTGGGCGCGGCCACACCATGGGCACCACGCAAATTGCCCAGACACCGGCTGAGGTGAGCCCCTGGTTCCGCTGGTCCTTTATAAAGCGGGTAACCGTCACTGAAAGGGGGCGGGGGGCTTTTCTAAATGCCAACTCTGCCCTTGGATCTCTGCATGCCAGATGCCCGGCCAGGGCCGCCAATATCAATAACCCAACTTATTATGTAACAGCCCCTGCGGCCAGGCAGGCAGGGGTCAGAGCCTCCCAGGCTTCTTGAGTTGGGGTGGATCTTCGCTCTCCCTGTTCTCTCTCTCTCTCCCCTCTCTCATTTTTTCTTGAGACATGCTTTAAAATAGAAAACAGGCTTGTGCAGTAACCAACCCCACAGAAAGGGGTAGTTTGGAGGGATGTTTTTCCCCCCCATCTCCCTCAAGTGCAAGCAACTCAGGGAGCAGAACACTCAGTCTGCCCGGGGCGGTGGGCTCCGGCGGGGGGCGGGGAGAAGGGCTAGGGAGGGGGTCGGCTTGAGCAGCAGCCCCCGCAGGGTTACCCGGGCGCGTGCAGGGAAACGTCTCAGCAATTCCAGCGCCCAAGCGGAGCGCGCGGGGGGGCGGGGGCGCGCGGCGCGGGGCACCTTGAAACCGCCGGCGGCCGAGCGCTGATTGGCCGAGCCGCCGCCTCGGCGTTCCAGCCAGGCGCCCCTCCCCCCGCGCCGTCCACCCCGGAAGGAATTTCCTCCTCTGGCGGCCGCTATTGTTGTCCGCCTTCGCTGTTTGGGTCGGATCGCGTAACCATAGTATCCAAACTGTGTCCGCGCGGGGCCCCAGCCTGGGACCCCTGTGCCCCCAGCCCCTGCAAACCAACCCCCCCACTTTTTTTTTTTTTTTGCAGCCTACTTATCATGACTTCATCGGACTCCGGGGAGCAGGAGAGGGGGATGGGGCGGGGGGAGCTGGCCCGCTCCTGGCGGCCCTTACTCCGAGATGTTTTCAATTATAATTTTTTTACAAAAAGTCTGCTTTGTGGGTTCGGGGCTTTTAAATTCTTCCTACTCCCCCCACTTCCATTAAACCGTTGGACCAAACTTGAGTGGGATTTTCCCTCCGTTTCCCCTTCACCGTCTTCACCCTGACTTTGCTGCTCATATCTGAGGCTGGGGAGACAGCAGAAGTCACCCCCCAAACCCAGCCCCTCAAGCTCGGCCTGTGCCCCGGTCCCTGGGCCTGGGCTTGAGCTGGAGAAGGCGAGGTCGGACCCTGCAGCCCACACCCTCTACCCCGGGGCGCTTCCTGGCGGGGTTGGGGGACCCGTGGAGGAGGAGGTACGGGGGTGCATGCCCGCCAACCCCTTATCAAAGGGATGCGGGAGTGACGGGGGAAACAGCTGACAGGTTCTTGGGAAAACAAGCCTCCTCTCCCCTCAGATTTCTCCCTCAGATCTCTGAACACAGAGACATCCTAGTCCGCGCGAGCAGCCTGAGACCAATACCTGTTCTCTACTCCTGCGAAAAAACAAAAATAGAAGCCTTGTCCTTGCGAAATATTTTGCTGGGAGAGGTGGGGGGTGGGGGGTGCTAGCAGTAAGTCCGCACCCGGGCTGTGGGCAGCGCGGGAGCCCCCGGGACTGGGGCTGGCCGCGGGGGGCGGTGTGTGTGCCGGGGGGTGTCAAACATTCCCAGAACTCAAGTATTCTCCCGGCGCCCGTTGGGGCGGGGGCAGCAGCTGCGGCGGCCCAAGTTCGGGGCAACACTGCCCCCTAGGGGCCACTGCAGTAAGTTTGCAGCCGGGGCGGCGAGGGGCCTTAAGGACTGAGTCAATGGTACCTGGGCAGGGGCGACAATAACTCCCCCGGTGACCGGTGACAGGCCTGAAGAGGGCTTCCAAGCACCCGTTCTAGGGGCGGGGAAGATGCGATGGTGAGGTTTTGTGTTTGCTCTAGAATCTAAAACTTTGGCAGACTGGGTGCATCCTACTGGCTTCCAGTGGTGGAATGGGCCTTTTAATATCAATGAATCTGGTACCCTTTTTGTGCAGTTGAGGAAACTGAGTCCCAGAGAGGGGAGCGATTTGCTCAGGGACATGGTTTTGCACCCAATCCTTCTGGGGTCCTGTGGCGTTTTTGAATTCACAGTCTTCCTTCATCCCTTAGTGGCTCTTGTAAATCTTGTAGAGAGGTTTATCAGAGGCAGTATAGGACATTTACAGATGAAAAATCAGTCCTACAGCAGGGTGAGAACTCAAGTCCCCTGTCTTTCAGTCCAGCTCTCTATACTATGGGGACTTGGAGGGACTTGAACCATAGACTCAACTAGCTGGCCAGCTCTTCTTCTGGGGGGATGGCTGTGGTGCTCAACACCCATTCCTACCAGACCAGCGTGTAAGTGACTGCTCCAGGCCGAGGGGCTCCAACAGAAGAGTGTGGGTCTGCTGAAACCTGAGTTGTAGGTTCCTAAACTGTTGCTGTCTCTGGGCCTCAGTTTCCCCATCTCTAAAATGGGGAGTGGGCAAGCAAGAGGAACAGAAAGGCATCTTGTATCTCCAGTGTTCAGAGCTGCTGTACTGCTTCTTGTCTTTTGTCTGTCTCTCCTCGGCTCTCCCTTGCTCCTCAGTTGGGGGTCGGCTGGGCTGGCTTCTTGAGCCCGCCCTTCCTCCCTTCCGGCAGGGCTTCTGCGGCTGCCCCTCCCCTTCCCTCCCCTCCTGGCTGGCGCAGAGCAGACTGCGGGAGGGAGCAGTGGGCAAGCAGCCAGCAGAGCGTCCAGTCAACCCCTTGGGAAAACGGTGTGTGTGTGTGTGTGTGCGCGCGTGTTGGGGAGGCATTGTCAGAGGTAGCAGCTCGGCTCAGCAGGGGCAGAGTCCCTAGAGGTTATTTGTGTCCAAGGTGACTGGTGTCCGAGCTGGCTGCTGGCCTCCTTCCTCTCTCCCTAGAGATTCGAGGAGCTGCACAGGGAGTCGTTTCCACTCCTCCCTCTCCCTTGCCGCCCACGAACAATCAGGCACCAAGTCTGGTCCTTTCTCCCCTTAAATATCTCTCCAGTTGTTCCCTTCTCCACATCTCTTAGCCACCATCTTAATCTGCCAGCTTGCAGGTATCCAGGGGGCTTGAAACTGGCCCCTCCACCAAGCCTTCTGAACCACAAAGCACATATTCCCATGCTGCTTCTGTCTATGCCCTGCGTTTCCCTGCCCTGTGGATCAGCTGCAGGCTGGTGAGACCCTCCATGATCTAGGCCTTTCCACCTTGACCATCTCATTTTATTTCTCTCAGATGCATCTTTTGTGTCTTAGTGATACATGCATGTGGGCGTCCCTGGTGGCTCAGATGGTAAAGAATCCACCTGCAATGTGGGAGACCTGGGTTCGATCCCAGGGTTGGGAAGATCCCCTGGAGAAGAGCATGGCAATCTACTCCAGTACTCTTGCCTGGAGAACCCCCATGGACAAAGGAGTCCTTGGGGTCACAAAGAGTTGGACGACACTACATGTGACCTTCCAGAGCCTGCCCTGCTCCTTAGACTTGCACAGGCTGTCACTGTGAGGTCCTGCCAGGGCTTGGAGATACTGAGGTGAACCAGCCTTCCCTGCAGAAAGCATAGTGGTATAATGATGGTTGGCAGAATGGTGTCTTAAGAGAACTGTCACCCAGTCTGGGGGGAAATCAGGGAAGGCTCCCTGAAGGAGGTGATCCTTGTGCTGAGTCCCAGGGGAGAAGTAGGAATTAGCCAGATAAACAGAGCTAAAGGGGAGACAGTTCATTCAGGGAGAGGGAATGGCAGGAATAGGCAACAGCATGGGCAAGCGCAAGACATGAGGGAGCATGACCTTTAATGAAACCGAAGATGGCGTAACTGAAATGTAAGGGGAGAGGACAGTGGGGAAGAGATGTGACTGGAGAGGGAGTCAGATCCGCGTGGTCCTTATGTGCTGGCCTGAGGAGCTGTGATTGTCACATACAGTCCTTAGGGAGCCTGGAGAGGTTGCTGAGCCCTGGGCTGGACAGCAAGGAGCTTGCAGGCTAAGGCAGATAAAGAATAAACCAGGTCAGAGCAGAATGAAGAGACCCCAGTGAGGACGTTCTAAAATACACACCTGTTAATTCCTGCTCTCAACATCTTCCTTGGCTCCTTGCTGTCCTGAGAGGCAAGCCCTCTGCTTTGCATGGCATTCAAGGCCCTTGCTGGCCTCTGCAACTCACCACAGCAGAACCCTCATACTCCCATTACTCCAGCCAACTGAGTTATCTGCATTTCCCCCGATACACTGTGTTCCCACCAACCGTCAGAGCAGTACCCACACCATTTGCTCTGCCTGGAATCCTACTGTCGTTCACCTGTTAATTTTTTTTTGATTGCGCAGCATTTGGGATTCTAGTTCCCTGATCAGGTATCGAACCTGTGTCCCATGCAGTGGAAATGCAGTCTTAACCACTACCACCGGGGAAGTCCAACTGTTAACTGTTTCAAGATGCCTCTCAGGCATTACTCCCTCTGGGAAGCCCTCTTTTATCCCCAAAGCTGACCTGGGTTCCTCCTTTCAAACTCCATTGTTCCTTGTGCTTGCTTTTGTCACAGCACCTGTCTCAGTATAGTTTAATAATCCTTAGGAGAGAGACTTCGCCGGTGGCCCAGTGGTTAAGACGCCACGCTTCCAATGCAGGTTCAATCTTTGGTTGAGGAACTAAGATCCTATATGCAGCCAAAAAAAAACCCATGGAGGCTGTGTGCGTGGGTCCTCAGTCATGTCCAGCTCTTTGCAACCCCCTGGACTGCAGCACGCCAGGCTCCTCTGTTCATGGGGATTCTCCAGGCAAGAATACTGGAGTGTGTTGCCATTTCCTCCTCCAGGGGATCTTCCCAACCCAGGGATGGAACCTCCATCTCCTGCATTGGCAGGTGGATTTTTACCACTAAGCTGCCTGGAAAACCCCAGTAGGAAGCTAGCAGCCTCCAGTTTTGGTTTTCCCTGAGTCTCCGGGCCATACGTACACAGGGCACAGAGTAGATGCTCATTTAAGCTTTTGTGATTGAAAACTGGATACAGGCTACTTGTGAAGAATAGTTAACTGCTTGCCTGCTGTGTGCCAGGCACTGTGCTGGCCACTTGTCATATTACTTTTACCTCCTACCACAGCCCTATAAGGTTGACATTACCTCATTTTGTAGATGGGAAACTGACTCAGGGAGGGGAAATGACTATCAAACTGATGAAGGCATTTGTCAAAACTCAGTGAATTTTTTGAAGTTAAGATCTTTATATGTAAGTTATACATCAATTTTTAAAAATAAAAAAGACTGGAAAGCTACTACAGCATATACTCCTTATGTCTGAATAGACTGAAAGGAGCTGAGGGAAGGCACTCAAGGTGGGCGTGGAAGGCCATGGCACGTTAATGCTAGAAGCTTGGTCTGATGTGGAGCCAGCATCAGTACGGAAATAATGATGGATGAGACTCCTAGGTGAGCAGAGTCCAATTGTGGAGAGCTTCAAACACCTGGATAGAGCTGGACTCAGTGTACGGGCATTGCGAGCCATTGGCTTCTAGAGAGTGCTAAGTGAGCTTCTCCTGGAGGGATGAATCCATTCTTGGGGGAAGAGGGTGAGGGGTGTTTTTTGCTGGTTCATGTGAGGCTGGATTTGGAGGGGCCAGAGCTGGGGGACTTAAGAGATATGGGTTCGATTCCTAAGTCAGGAAGGTCTCCTGGAGGAGGGCATGGCAACTCACTCCAGTATTCTTGCCTGGAGAATCCCATGGACAGAGTGATCTCTCTAAGCCTTGGTTTTCTCATCTGAAAAAAGTGGTGCTATTAATAGTACCTACTTCATAGAATATTCCAAAGATGAAATGAGATGATACATACACAGTTCTGAATACCAGGCCTGGCTTACATGTGTAGGATTTTTCCCTTCTTACCACTCACCTATTTTTAGTCCCCTCTCCCATCTCTTCTTTCCATGAGGACCCATGTATCTTTGTAAACTTTGTAGAGGTGTCTTGGGTGCTAGAGATCTCGTTATGTATTTTTCATTTTCCCCTCTGCTCCCGCACCACCACACAAACTCAGAACTACATGTTTGAAGGCCTCTTTGTTTCCTCTTCTTACGCTATGGATTTCTGAGCGCAATCCACTCCATTTTGCTCATTTATTTCCCCAGTGATGGACACATACACTGCCTTGAATTTCTTTTTTGTTAGTTAAAAAAATTTTTTTTTAAATTTTTTTTGGCTGTGCTGGGTCTTCACTGGGCTTCCCAGATATTGATAGAGGTAAAGAGCCCACCAGCTAATGCAGGAGATATAAAAGATGCCGGTTCAATCCCTGGGTCAGGAAGATCCCTTGGAAGGGGGCATAGCAACCCACTCCAGTATTCTTGCCTGAAGAGTCCCCATGGACAGAGGAGCCCGGCAGGCTATGGTCCACAGGGTTGCACAGAGTCGGACCCGACTGAAGCAATGCGGCACGCATGCACAGGTTTTCATTGTGAAGCACAGATTTAGTTGCCTCACAGCATGTGAGGTCTTACTTTCCTGACCAGGGATCGAGCCCGTGTCCCCTGACTTGGGAGGGAGGTTCTTAACCACTGGACCACGAGGGAAGTTTCCTGCCTTGAATTTCTTCCTCTTACAAATAATTTCTTAACATGCACCCTTGTACACATCATGGACGGGTCCCCTTGAGGGCTTGTGTGAGAATTTCCCTGTCATATCCAGGGGTGCACCAGGATACTCCTGCTACCTGATGGGACACACATCTACTTAATTTTACTAACTCTCATTAGCCTGCTTTCTAGGATGACTGAACCGCTTTGCACCCGCCAGCAGCATGTGAGAGCATTTACCTCCCGCGTGCCTGCCAGCACTTAGTATTACCCATTGTTCTAATTTTTGCCACTATGATGAATGTAAGGTGGCAACTCTTTGTGTTTCTTAGATTGTTAGTGAATATAAACAGCTCTTCACGCGCTTGCACTTGTTGGCCATCTGGGGCTTCTCCTTTTGGGAATTGCTTGTGTCTTTTGCACATTTTTCTGCTGGGTTTCCTGGTCTGCCTTCCTGTCCACAATCAGCGCTGAGGACCACCTACAGCACCTGCCTCAGAGCAGGTCTGACCTCTGGGGATGGGGAAGGCAGGTTGGCTTCAAGGGTCTGAGCTCTGGCACACCATTGCCCTCGGTCCCTGATGGAATCGCCTTTGAACTGCTGTCATTTCATGTCTTTCCTGAGTGCTTATCCTGAGTGAGCTCCGAGGACCCAGGTGACTCGTGCTGCTCTGATTTCTAAGGGCTCATGGTGCAGTGAGGGAGGCAGACCAGGCAGAAGAGAGTTATTCCAAAGATTGCATGCGATGGTCCACACAAAGTCCCTCCCCACTAGAGACCCTGTCCCACTTGATGGTCCTGGCTTGGGTAATGGAGGAAAAATTCATCATTGCGTCATGGAATTCACACTTACCTTCTAGGGAAGATGTCTCTGAAATTGGAAAGCCCTTTGAGCCTCCAAAACAATGCCGGGGGGCAAGTTTAGGGCAAGGAGTCTTGGAAAACTGCTTGGCTTACCTGGGGAAAATTTGGGAAGGGGGTAGAGTTGTGAGAAAGGGCTGGGAAAGAGAGAGAAAAGTGAAAGAGGGGAGAGGAGATGGGAGTTCCCTGGTGGCCTAGTTAGGGTTCAGGGCTTTCACTGCTGTGACCCAGGTTCAATCTGTGCTTGGGGAACTGAGATCCCAGAAGCAGCTCAGTGCGGTGGTTGGTGGTGGTGGGGGGTGCAGTGGAGAGGGGAGAGGAGATTAGACCAAGCATAAATCTCAGTTATGAGAAGGGATGTCTAATATTCAATTTCAAGTCACTGGAGCTGTCCCTCCTTCTCCTTAAATTCTTAGCAGAGCCCACCACATCCTTATTTGCCATTCAGTTCAGTTCTGTTCAGTCGCTCAGTCGTGTCCAACTCTTTGCGACCCCATGAATCGCAGCACGCCAGGCCTCCCTGTCCATTACCATCTCCCGGAGTTCACTCAGACTCACGTCCATCGAGTCCGTGATGCCATCCAGCCATCTCATCCCATTAGCTGAGTGTTTTGTGGAAATGCAAGTAAGGGATTGAGTTTCTGTCCAAATCTCATGCTTATGACAAAAGTCTGCACCCACAGACCAGTGAGATAGTCTGAAAATTGAGCAAGTACAGCAGAAGCAGGAGTTTAGAGTCAGAGGTGATCAGGAAAGGTAAATGAAACATAAGTGAAACGTAAGTCAGCCTCTGGGGAAGTGCAAAAATGTGAGATGTGGAGGGGTTAACTTCCTAGGGGGATGGAGGGTGTTACCTCAGTTGCTCAGTCGTGTCTGACTCTTTGTGATCTCATGGACCATAGCCCGCCAGGCTCCCTTGTTCATGGAATTCTCCAGGCAAGAATACAGGAGTGGGCTGCCATTTCCTACTCCAGGGGATCTTCCCAACCCAGGGATCGAACCCATGTCTTCTGCATTGCAGGCAGACTTTTTTACCACTGCACCACCTGGGAAGAGAGTGTGAGGTGAGTGTGGAGGTGTGTGAGGTGATCTTCTTTAAATCAAATTGGGTTTTGCAGCACATTGTGTTTTCCCAATGTGGTCCCACTAATATAACCCCTTCCCATATGCCCCTCTTTTAATATGACTTTGATCCTCCTACCAAATCAAGAGATAGGGTCTGTGTGTCCTTTCTTTGAAACTTGGTGGACCTTGATGACTGCCTTGACCAAGAGTGTGGCAGAAGAGACACTATTTTTATGACTAAGGCTAGGTTGAAAAAATGTGAAACATCTCTGCTTGGTTCTCTTGGAGAATTCATTGTGGTGCAAGCCAGCTGCCATGACTGCCCTAAAACTGCCATGCTGTGAGGAAGCCCAAACTCTCTACGTGGAGAGATTGTGTGAAGTCCTGAGACTAAAGGAGGGGTAGCTTGGCCACCCCCCAGCTGTTCAGCCCTCTGCCGTTCCATCTCCAGCTGCTGTCTAACTATAGCACACGGGCGACCCTGAGCCAGAACACCCCAGCTGTGCCCTTTCCAAATTCCTTGTCCACAGAAATTACGAGAAGGAAGATAATGATTGCTGTTATTTTAAGCCAGGAAGGTTTGATATGATTTGTTACACAGCAGTAGATAATCCAAATGGGTTTATACTTCTTATCCGTCTTTCCTGGTAGACTACAGTTTTTGTTTTTAGCTCTATTCCCAGCAGTTAGCTTGGAACATACTATGCTCCAGAGATACTCATTGTATAAATGAATGAAAGCTAACACACCATATCGGCATGGTGTTATGGGGGAACCAAAGAGGTTGTGGGAACCCAGAGAAGGCTCCTAACCCATACTGGGAAATCTGGGAAAGTCTCCTGGAGGAAGTGATGCTGCTCCGAGTCCCTGGGCAGAGCTAGGCGCAGGGGAATATCTATTCCTCATTTTTGGCGTTTGTTTGTTCTTGGCCCAGATGAGGCTTCCTGGCTTGATGAGCATCCAACAGGTTCACCCCTGTGTCCATCTGGGGCTTCTTCTTCCCATTCCCTGTTGCAGTTCCCCTTACTCCGTCTCTGGTTGGGCTGCAGACTCACTCCTGCCTCCTCTGACTCTACCTTTGGCTGGAGAAAATTAAGTCAATGGGGAGGGAGGAGTTGACAAATAGATGGTCTAGTAATTTAATTTTTTTTTTCTCTAGCCCTCTCTCCACCCCCCAGAGAGCAGGAGGGATTAGCTCTCTGGACAGTGGTTTTCTCTGCTAAGGAGCTCTGGTGTTCCAGCCCCTTTCCTGCCTAGACCAGCAGGGAGGAGAGGCGGGGTGGCAAGCAGGAGCCTCCTTAGGATCCTCTAGGCTAAGTCTCACACAGAGAGGGAAACTGAGGCCCAGAGAAGGGAGGGATTCTCTTCAGGCCCTAAGTGGGTTAACGCCTGAGCTAGGAATGGGAGGGAAGTTAGCTGGAGCCAGCCAGTATGGTGGGGGACAGCAGAGAAGGCTTTGGCGTGTATCAGGGACAGGGGCAGCAGGCTGCAGGAAAAAACCTGGGGCTCCCAGTCCGTGGTGGTCCCTATACCACTGGTTGGATTTTCCTTGTCTGGGATCGGGAGGAGCTGGGAGGTGGCTGGCCTGCTGGGCACCCAGGAGGTGAAGCCTGCTGCTCTGCAGTCCAGCCACCCTGCAGGACCTGGTTACCTTGCAGGGCTCCTCACTGCAGAGTACCTGCTCTGGGCAGAGGTGGGCGCCAGGGGGTTGGGAGTGACCTTGGGCAGAGGGTTGGCAGGACTGGACATAAACCAGCCACAGGCTCTGAATCTCATCATTCTAAAAAATGAAATGGCCTCTTGGATCTCACGCAGCTGCAGTGAGTTGTGGAAGGCACCACTCTGAGAGGCCCTCCATCGATAGGGCTCGTCACTGCCTCATTGTTTAGATGAAGACAGAGGCTCCAGGAGGCCCTCCCTGGTTCTGGGTTGCAGGTTAGCAAGTGGCAGCCCCGGGATTCAAACCCCGGGCGGCCTAGTCTCCCAAGCCGGCTGCACACACCGACTTCTCGGCTCCACAGGGGAGGCGGCAGCCGGGTGACGGCCGCCAAGCCCAGCTCAGGGGTGGGCGCTGTGGCCCCGCCTTGCAGAGCCTCGGCGGCTGCAGGGCTCCGGGAGCGCTTGATTTATTAAGCTAATGTTCTAGCACATTTCCCCCATCTCGTAATGAGCTGTTTCCACCAGGGGGTGTATGCAGAACGGCTGCGGGCTTCCTGCCGCTCCAGGAGGTAGGCAGGGCTGACTGGCGGCGGGCTGTGGGGGGCCGGGTGTCTGGCCGCCCAGGGAAGGGTGATGTTGGAAAATCTGGTTTGAAAAATCATCCCCTAGTGGGGAGGGGAGGCGGGAGGCCGGTGCAGCCTGGGAGTAATCCCACACTTCTCCCTGGACCACCCTGGCTCAGCCTCTCTGCAACCCCAAGGGGCCTGGGAGGGAACCTGGGCTCCAGCATTCTGGCCTGGTTCCTCTGGCCTGACCCTCTTCCTCCAAGTTCTGAGGATTCTGAGCTTAGTCTGACTACAGTCTGCTTATTGTGCCCCAGCTGGCATTTCCGTGGTTTGATGTGACAGTTACATCGTTTGCAACCAGACAGATCTAGGTTCCAATTTGAGCTGGACTTGAGTGACCTCGACAGGGGAATCCCTAAACTCTCTGGGCCTCAGTTTCTCATTTTAAAATGGGGATAAGGAACTGTATTTTGTGGGGTCACTTGGAGCAGTGGTAATGGAGGAAGAGCTGGGTACCAGGTGGTACACCCTGCCTCGACCCCCTGGCCTGCTGACACTGGGGCAGACCTGTTAGGCCACGTAACCCAGACTCGGCATGCCGTGTGCGCAGCAGACGCCAGGCTCCTGAGATGGGCCCTCACAGGCAGCAAATGCCTGCTGACGAGCCTTGTGCCGCTGGCAGCTCAGAGGCTTTGCTTTCCTCACTCGGGGCAGGCAATGCGTGGGGTGGGTGGGTGTTAGTCGCTCAGTCCTGTCCAACTCTTTGCGACCCCATGGGCTGTAGCCCGCCAGGCTCCTTTGTCCATGGGATTCTCCAGGCAAGAATACTGGAGTGGGTAGATTCCCTTTTCCAGGGGATCTTCTCTAGCCAGGGATCAAACCTGTGTCTCCAGCGTCTCCTGCATTGGCAGGTGGGTTCTTTACAACTAGCGCCACCTGGGAAGCCTATAGTGCTTGGTATTTGGCTTTAAAAAGTTAAATTCCTTTCTGTCTCATCAAAGTTGCAGTTCCCCAGAGCCTGTGCCAGATTTGTGACCTGCTCAGTGGTAAAACTGTTCCACTAGGTGTTCATTTTTTTATTTTAAAGTCTTTATTGCTGTTTTTTTTTTTTTCTTTCACATGTGTCTGGCCCCCGGAAGGCACTCATCAAGGCATAGCTATCATTGGTCTTCACATTGGAGAAGATGCTGTCCCACTGGCCCCTTGGACGGAAAATGGGATGACTAGCATGGGTCTCTTGAGCTTGATACCTTCTGGCAACATGTGGAAGGCTTACTCATCTTCTCCAGGAGCTGTCTCCCCGATTTTATGGAGCAGGGCGGCTGAGACTTGCCCAGGCTTCTAGTGTGCAAGCAACAGAAAAGAGTGCCACGCAGTCTGCTGGACTCCGAAACCAGTGCTCCTGCCTCTCCTCACTAGGGTCACTGAGGGACCAGGCCTGCTGAAGACAAGACAAAGGTGAGTTCTCTCAGCTTCCCCCTGCGGCAGGTAAACCAGAGCTGGGCTCTGGGTAAATGCGGGGTTTTGTGGACTCTTTCTAGGAAGGGTTAAGTTTTGAGGAAGAGTCTTGGAGGGGCCTGCCCCGAGGAGTACCTACCCCTGTTGTCTCAGTATTTGTTCCTCGCTGAATTCAGAAGCTCCTCTATTCCCTGAAAGAGAGCTGAACCACCCAAAGGTGTTCATGAGCACGTGGGAGGGACTGAAGATTAAGGCAGAGATGGACGAGGCTGTTTTCTATTCATGCTTTGTAGCAGAGAGCCTGGCAGAATCCATGCTCAAAGCTACCTGCTCAGGGATCTGCCCTTCCTGCCCTCTCATGGACAGCTTGCTCACCTTCGCCAGCCTCGGTACTGCTGTTCCCTCCTTGCTGGCTTCCCTCCGCGGGTGGTGCTGGAGCGGTTGGTCCTTTCTCAGTCCCTGCCTGGTCCAGAGAAGCCCTCTAGTCATCCCTCTCTTCATACCACACTTCTCTTGTCTTTGTAGCTGTCATCTGTAGGGACCTTATTGATTGCCTGTCTCCTTCTAGAATGGAAGCTCTGTGAGAGCAGGGACTTGGGCTGCTTTGTGTCTAGGACTCTCCTGGGAACGCAGTGGTGAATAATCTACTTTCTTTTTTTTCTTAAATTCACCTGTGCCCCGGATCCTGGCTTAAATTTGCATATCAGAGTTTATCTCACAACTTCCAGGCCCTTCACCTTTAGCTTTTCCCATTTTTGCTAACATTTGGTGTTTGCCCTTAACAGACACTACTGTGTGCTTTCTGCATATTAACTTGTTTAATCCAATAAAAAAAGAAAAGAAACTCCCTCCCCCAAAAAACACACAACTCCTTGAGGTAGGCACTGTTTTTATGAGCAGGGGCTGTTTAACAGATGAGGAAAGTGAAGCCAGAGAGAACTGGTCCAGTCTTACGCCGTGAGTGGGTGGCAGGGCTGGGGTTAAATGGAGATGGTTGGACCTCTGGAAGCCCTACTGCTTCTAGAAGCACTATGACGCTCTCACCTGCCGTTCAAGGGGCAGCCTCCCCACCACCTTGTGAAATGTGGACAAGTCCTTGGAACTTGCACTCCCACATCCCTACTGCTCCCCAGACAGCTTTTCAGAGTATTGCATTCAAAGATATATGATGTTTGTTTTGAGCTGTACATGTCTGGACGAGAAATTTTCCTCCATCTTTGACACATTTGACAGAAACCACCGTGAAAAAAATGACAGTGTTTATAAAGAGATGGGAGTCTCTTCTGGAACCCAACAGAACTGTGTCTCGGGGAGGGACGGGTGTGACCTCCAGTCTCCTGGTATCTTTTTGTCTCTCTGAGCCCCTCTTCTTCCCCTTCCTCATACTCCTCCTCTTCATTCATCCTCTCTGGGCTCCAAGTGGACAATAACCTCCTCATGGCTCCGAAGCACTTATATACCTTTCAGTTCCCAGGGAAGAGAGAAAATCTAGTTGACTGAGCTTAGACCGGGTAGGTCCAGTGAGGCCCTGGCGCCTGACTGGGAGAGGGTATGGGTACGAACGTGGCGGTCACGGCCTTGGCCTGTGTGTGGAGGTGTAGCCTTCAGAGGAGGGGGTGGCAGCGAGCTGCAGACTAGCACGGAGAGTGCGTGTTGTGGCCATGGTGATCCTTGAAGGCTGAACTAACAGACTTACCTCCGGGGGAATTTAAGGGTTTTAAGCCAAGGAGTAGCAGAATCTGATTCACAACTGAAGGCTTGCTTTGGCTGTTGGAGGTGGAGGTGGGTTGCAGGGAGACCAGTGAGGAGCCCATGACTCCTGCATAGCTGGTGAGGGCCTGGATGTGGGCACAGTCCCTTACGAAGGAAGCAATGGCACATGCTGTCTCCTTCTCAGGGCCACTTTTACTTCCTCTCTCCTGGGCCAGCTCAAGACTTGTCCATTGGTTCTGACCCCTCACTCCACTCCAGGCCCTGTGCTGGGCCTACCCTTAGGAGTTCACTGCTGTGGGAGAGAGAGGACATGGACACAAACCTGTTAAACTGGGGAGTTGATGTGTGAGAAAGGGGGGGCTCAGGTGAAGGGCTTCTGAAGATCCTGGGAGGCCAAAATTACTTGGGATTGGAGCCTGGGGTAGGAGGGAGGCTCTAGGCCATATCCTACAGAGTTAGCATGAGGCAGGCATGGAAGAATAGGTAGAAGTTGAATGTATGGAGCCATGGGTGAAGGGCTTTCCGGGGGGGAGGGATGGTGTGGGCAAAGGCCTGGGATTGGGAAAGTAGGAGGCGTGGCTGGAAGCTCTGTTATTATCAACGAGGTGTGTGGAGCTGAGTAGTGGAGGTGCAACCAGAGAAAGGCAGGCACTGTCCTTCATGGAACATCTTTAAGTGCTAAGCTAAGGGATTTAGATTTTATGCTGTGGCAGGGAGGATCCGCTTGTGGAAGTCCAGTCCAGATATGGATTGAGAAAGAATTTCCAGACGCAGAGCATTGCATAAAGGGAGAGTTTATTAAGAACAGAGAGTAGAGATAATTTGAGTGCTGTGAGCACAGTGGGCTGACCTCCTGACAGACCAGGGAAAGCCGACTGAAGGGAGAATAGAAGGTGAGGGACGCTGCAAATACAGCGGGCTGACTTCCTGACACACCAGGGAGAGTCTTTTTGTGAGTTAGAAGCCAATTTTAGCTGAGGATTCCTGCTGGAAAGGAGGCGTTAGGTGATTGGTTAGGGCACTATAGGGTGAGTGCCGGGGGTCATTTTTACCTGATATGGAGTCAGGGGGCTGGCCTGTAAGGATCAGAGGGGCTTTTGGCAATGGTTCTCAATGAGGCTCAATCAGTTCCAGAGGTGACTTTGGTCCTGGGCTCTGCATCTATGGCCTTGGTACAAGGCCTTGTGCCTGTGACCTTGGTATGGGACTCCACACCACTGATCGTGAGCAGATAGTGATGTGGTTGGTGTTTTCCTTCAGGACCCTGATAGCGTGTGTTCTATAAATTAAACCAGGGAGAAAGGCATTCAGACCTTCAGAGTACCAGGATCTTGGGGACATACTGGTGCCTAGAAATCCTCCTTTGAAATGCCCACCCCCATATCCCAGGGCCTTTGGGAATACAGCAGGGTGGTCGATGAGACCAGGAGAGGTTTGTACAAGCACAGGGTGGCCGTGGCAGCTGCCACATGGCTGAAGACCTGCAGAAGCTGCTGATGGCTGGAAGGTAATTAACAATTGTAATCACTCCTGTCATGACATCATTAAACTCCGATTGCACTGGCTGGGCAGCTGATGGATGGGCCCAGGAGTCACAGCTCGTGGGGAAGGCAGGATCATTTGTCAGCAGGCAGAAGATCAGCAGTGGGGGCCCAGGTCTGTACACATGAGATGCTGCTGGGCTCCCGAGGTGCTGGCTGCCAGATCAGGGCGGGTGAGGCTGGGCCCGGACCCTGAGCTTGTTCAGACTCTAGTGTTTGACAATAGGCCTGAGCTGCGGGGTCTTGAGCAGTCAACCAGTGGAGATGCTTGAGGCCCTGAATTGGGGACTGAGCGGGGGCAGAGGTTGTGGGGCTCTGGGCATCCCCCACCTTGCTTCAGATCTTTTCTGTCTCCAAAAGGAAATGTTTTTCTTTTTGTTGTTGTTGATTATACATGATTATTGAGAAAGAAATTCTAACAGTGTGGAGGAAACGTGTTCTTCACGATCCCATTCCCTACACATCGTGTGTGCATGGGTGCTAAATTGCTTCTGTTGTGTCTGACTCTTTGCAACCCCGTGGACTGTACGCCACCAGGCTCCTCTGTCCATGGGATTCTCCAGGCAAGAATATTGGAGTGGGTTGCCATGCCCTCCTCCAGGGGATCTTCCCAAACCAGGGATCAGAACCTAGTTAGGCTTACGTCTCCTGCAATGGCAGGCAGGTTCTTTTCCACTAGTGCCACCTGGGAAGCCCTCCCTAGACATCATCATTGTTAGAAGTTTGGTTTCTCCTCTGGTTCTCAAGGTCTCTGCCAAGATTCCACCTGCTCTGTGGGCTACCCTGGTGACCTCCCAAGAAATCCCCCTTTTGACTTAAAAGTAGTCTGATGCTATTCCTTCCAGGTGTGGGCAAACTCTAGGAATAGAAAATTCCCACTCCCTCCCCCCAACCTATCCCCCTTACTCTCCCATGTCCAGGCTGGTTCCTAGAGTAGCTGGTCACTTTGATTCAGTAAACTCAGGAACAAGCTGTAATGTCCGAGCTTCTGCTGGTTCCTTCTGCCAAGGAAACAAGCTGCCTAGAAGGCTCTTGTTTAGCCAGGCCCTGCATCTGTACAAAAGCTGGCGTGAGGCCTTGGGGGTGCAGGGGGAGGGGAGAGGATGAAGGGCTAAGCTGTTAGAAAAAGCAACAGGAATTGGGGTTCTGCATGGGCATCTGGACACAAGGGTGGAGAAAAACAGGGCCCAGGTGTGTGGACGTGAGCTGCAGGAGGGTCTCCTCCTGTCTGCAGTGTGTTGGAATGAACACTCTCAGCCTCCAGGCCTGGGGGAGTGGCCCATCTGACTGATGGGACCACATGGAGCCTGTCATCCATGGACCAGGTTAGCCTGAGGCAGAACCTCCATGTCTTTGGAGACAGAAGGTATTGGGTTGTTTAATGCTCTATATCACATTGTCCCATAACTAAGTGGCATAAAGCAACCCTGTATTCCACTCAGATTCTGTGGATCACATTCTGGGCACTTCTTGTTCAGGGTCTCCTCAGTGGAGTGTAGGGTGACAATCTGGGGCAGATTCTGTCTTTTTTTGGGCAGGAATGGGGAGTATCATCTTGCCAATGAATAGAGGTAGGGAGAAGACACCCCCCCTTCTAGCCCCATTCCCCAGTCTCACCTTACCAGTCTTCCCTTGGGCCCTCCCGAGCTCCTGGTCCCCCAGGGCGGCAGGTGATGAGGGCTCCCCTCTGTGCCCCCAGGAGCCTGGTGGGCTTGTAAGAGGAGCTTGGCCCGAAAGCGCAGTGACTGATGAACTTCAAGACAGCGATGGCTGATGAGGGCTTTGAGACATTTCCTGCTCTGGCCCGTGTGCCTCTGCTGCCTGATTCTTGTATGCACTGCTAGACGCCACGATCTCATGGTGTTGGGGGGCTCAGGGTGGGGCGGACAGGAACTCAGGGGGCAGGCAGCACAGACTACCTGGGGGTGGCCAGGGCTCCGGTTAAACTTCCCGTGGTAGGCAGCCTCCACGATGGCCCACTGCCCCACGCCTCCCGTGTGGTTCTCTCCACGCCAGATCAGGGCTGGCCCTGAGTGACCAACAGAATAAGATGAAAGTGACGATGTGCCTCCAGGGACTGGTTCACAACAGGCACTGCAGCGTCTGCCTTGGGTTCTTGGTTCTCCTGCTGCAGGGGAGCCAGCTGCCAGGCCGTGAGAACACTCAGCAGCCTGGAGAAGCCCACGTGGGGTGGAGCTGAGGGTCTGGGCCAACAGCCAGAACCGTCGCAAGCCAAGGAAGTGGGTCACCTCTGAGGTGGGTCGTCGGGCCCCATCAAGCCTTTATGTGTCTGCAGCTGCGTGGGAGACCCAAGTGAGAATGGCCCAGCGTCCTGAAATCTTAACCCAGGGAATTTGGGAGCATAATAGGTTATTGTGTAGGGCCGCTAAGTTTGGTGTGATTTGCTCCACAGCATCTGATAACGGTTACCTTCTACCTCCTACGTTCCAGAGGAGGACAGGAAGACGGTCCTTGAGAGAGAGAGTGGGAGGCAGATATAAGCAGACAGAAAGATGGACACAGCTCTCCCATCCCCTCAGGAAGCTGGGGGAGAGACCAGTCTGGACCCTGCGACCTGGCACTCTCCGATGTCAGGTTAATGTAAGAGGGCTTTGTACAGTTTTCCACAGTGAGTGGGGCTAGAGTTCTTGTAGTGTACTTAGGCCAGAGTTACGTTATCAGAAAGGATATACAGACACAGTAAGGGTTTTCTACAGGAAGCTAGTCTTTGAGATGTGCAATCTGTGTGATTTTTTTAGCTGTTAGGGGAGGGAGTGAATTGTAACTATTTCTAGGACCTCCCTCCTGCCCTCCGTCACCAAGGGATCCGAAGTTCTGCCTCCCCTCAGCATAGGACCTGGCAGGGAAGAAAATGCCCTTGACTGAGAAGATGCCAGGGGCTGAGGAATGCGCAAGACTCAGGGGTTGTGGGAGGGGCTTTTCTGGTGGTCCAGTGGTTAGGACTCTGCCCTTTCACTGCAGGGGGCTGAGCCGTGGGGCTTGGGGGAGTGGGGATGGGGTGGGGCAGGGTTGATCTCTGGTCTGGGAACTAAGATCCCACGTGATAAAGAAGGGTTATGGGACACCTGAGACTCAGTGGGACAAGGGGCAGGGCAGGGAGGGGTGAGGCCTGGATTTTAGGAAGAAGAGGGGGTGAAAACCAGACAGAAAAGAGAAGCATTTGTAAAAGCATTCTACTAAAAAAATATTTGACCATCATTGATTTAGCTGAATCCCCCCTTAGGCGTCCCATACCCTAATTTTATAGGAGAATGGATGTACCTTAAGTTGTGTTTTCCCATAAGCAGATCCTGAGAGAAGAGTTGGAAGGCAAGCCTGTTTGAGAGCTGACTGCGGGAATCAAGGAGGGGAGTGGGGGAGTGAGACGGCAGGGAAGGCAGCTGGGGAAGGGTGTGTTATCAGGCCAGTCACCACTGTGGGCACCTGGGTGGAACAGGCCCCACCTTGTCATGCCACCATGGGGCCAGGGAGCTGGCGTGTATCCTCTAGCTCCCATTGGTCCTGTCTGGGGCTGCTCCCAGGCCCTTCTGGACTGTCCTTCACCACACCTGGCCAGAGAGAAGTCTGGGAGAGTGGCGTGGCAGGCTTTCCACCTGCCCTGGAGTGAGCTCCGAGGGCTAGGAGTGGGACACCCATGGATGGAGCAGGCTGGCCCTCACAGAGTTCCCAGCCTGGGGGGCCTTTCCCAGGCAATCAGGAGGCCCTGCTGGCCCAGGGACCGCAGAACCAAGGAAAGTGATTCGATTCGTTGTAGCGTGGATGCCTGGAGAGTGCTCCCGGGAGCCTGTTTGCGGGGGAAGGGCTCAAGGAGGAAGTGAGAGGAAATTGGTTCAAATCCTGACTCAGTCCCTTACTCACTGGACAATTTTTATTAGGCTTATCGCCTTTCTCAGCCTCGGTTTCCTTAGATCCAAGACGGGGCTGATACTCCCTACCCTTCTGATCTAGAATGCTTAGAACACTGTAGGACCTTCCTGGTGGTCCAGTGGTTAAGAATCCGCCTGCCAATGCGGAGGACATGGATTCGATCCTTGGTCCAGGAAGATTCCACATGCCGCAGGGCAGCTAACTCCATGTACCACAGTTACTGAGCACACGCCCTAGAACCCGTGTTCCACAACACGAGAAGATCATGCACCACAACTTGGGAGCAGCCCTCGCTTGCCGCAAATAGAGAAAAGCCCGCATGCAGCAACAAAGACCCAGCGTGGCCAAAAATAAACAAAATTAATGAAATTTTAAAAAAGAACATTGTAGTGGGTATTGGTACCTTGCCTCCTGGTCCTTTATCAATTCCCCCTTTTCTGACAACATCTGGGGCTCCAGCTGTTCCCACTCTGTTCAGGAGGTTTGGCTGGAACTCCACCCTTGGATCCAAGCAATCTGAGCATGGCAGCCCATTGGCTGTGGAGACTGGCTCAGAAGTGGGCACGTGCGGGAGCGCATCCTACCACAGCGAGTCCCAGGGCTTGTGTAGGAGCTCCTGGAAAAGCTCCTGTCTCTGGTGGGCTAGAGTCTGAGAGCAAGAGAAGCTTATCACCAAGTGGAGCTTTAGAATGAAGCCAATGCATGGGAGAGAGTAAGAATAAGAGACCGACAGAGGCAAGTCCTAGTGACTTTGCTTGAACCCCTGAATCGGGCTATTCCTGAAACTGCCATACCCCTTCCCTTCTCTGTATCTGAGCCAGTATATTCCCTCTGTTGAAATTTATTTGTGTTGGATTTTTTTGTCATTTGCAACAGAAAGATTTTTAACTGATAGACGCTGCAGAGCTGCTACTTTTTGCTTGTTTGCTGGCCTGAAAGAGTGTTCGAGACCATCCATTCTTAGACCAGAGGAATTCTCTGGAGTATTTTATTGAACAGAGGGATGAATGAATCACCTAACTGGCTTCCTATTTACTTTGGTGAATGGACATGAGGGTTGGTAAGTGGAGAGGCTAGAAGAGGGGTGTTGGAGAGTTTTCTTGTTTTTCCCCAAAACTGGAGTAACTTTTATTCTTGTTTGCCAGGGTAGACCAATGCTGCTGTCCTTATGAAGATGAGGAAAGGTGTGTAGGGCCAGGGCAGGACCCCAGGCAGAAGCTCTCAGAGAGGAGATGTGTGTCATTTGCAGGGAGCTCAAGGGGTTCATCTTAGGCTTCTGGACCCAGCCCCTCCAGGGTAGGAAGAAAGAGAAAGCGTGGAACATGGAACAACTTGGGCTCTCAACCCAGACAGCCAGATCAAATGCTTGCTTTTCTGATGACAACCCGTATTCTCTATCTGCCTTACCACGCTGTGAGTTCAGATCTTTACCCTGTGTCCTGAGTGCCAGGCCTGGCACAGAGGTGGCCTCAGAGCAGACTCATGGGATGCGGCCGAAGCTGACAGGAGATCCCTTTTCCAGGGAGAATGACATAGAGTAGAGTAGAGTCTAGAGTGGAGTAGGGTAGAGTCTCCCCTAAAAGAGGTTATTTTCCCAAGATCCCACCAGTTGCAAGCAGATGAAAACCGCCTTTCCTTTCCCCTGCCCCTTGCTGCTTGTGGCTATGGAGGTGCAGGGATTAGCCCCACCTCTGCCACTTACCTGCTGTGTAGCCTTGGACAAGTGTCTTGGCTTCTCTGAGCCTCAGTTTCCTGATCAGTGAAGTGGAGATAATTCATTCTTTGTGGGGTTATGTGAAGATTAAATGAAATAACTTATGTGGAAGGGGTGCGCACAGTGCTTGGCATAAAGTTGGGTGCAAAAAGAGAGAATTCCCACCCTTCAGCCTCCACCAAAGGTAGGACTTGAAGAAAATGTCTGTGCATTGATGCCAAATGACCTCACGTGTTCATGTGTGTGTGTCCACACGTGTGCACGTGTACCGTGCTTATGTGCATGCTGTGTCTGTAAGCACATAAGTGTGTGTATAAACAGAGATGTGCATATACATATGTGCGGTTATCTGCACGCATGAGTGCCTGTGTGTTTTCCCAGCACTATTAGTGGAAAGCCGTAATTATGCTTTATGGCAGCAGCAGCAGCAGCAGCTCTGTCCCCCCAGCCATTAAGCGGCCTCCCTCCACTCATCCGGTGGTGGGGAGTTGCTGCAGCCATGGCGCCCTCCCTCCCCTACCCCTGCATGCCGCTTGAGCACCCGGATACCCCCCTCTCTCACCATATGTCTGTCTTTTACAGTTCTTTGGTGCGTGGTGCTCATCGAGTGGGTAATTAGCTAAATGAATTAATTGACATCCATACGTGTAATTAGCAAATGGTTATAAGCAGCTATTCTCCTTGGGATGTCTAAAATTTCTAGGGGTCAGACACTGGGGAGGGAGGGTTTGTGACGTAGTAAGGAGTAAATAAAAGTGGCCAGTGTGAGTGTCGAGGACAAGGATGGGCCTGGGTGCCTCGCCAGGCTTGGTGGCCTGGCTGTGGGTAGGGAGAGGGGCCAGGAAGGAGGGAAGAAGTATCCATGAACCTGGTCGGGGGAAACTGACTCCTAAGGCACTGGGAGTCAGGAGGCCTGGGTTCCTGCCCCATTCATGCTACTTTCTCTTTGATCTTGGGTGTCTTCTCTGGGCCACGTTCTCCACTTCCAAGAGAAATGGATGGAACCAGCTGTCTCTTAGGAGTCTCCCCGTTCTGACATTCTTCCTGACCTTAAGCCAAACTTTCTAATGCAAACAGGGCCGTGCAAAGGCAGAGCGATGTGTCCCCTTCCTTGTTCCAGAGCGTAGCATCACCATGCTGCTCTTTCACACCTGCAGCTTTGGGTACATGCTGGGCCCTCTGCTCCAAATGCCCTTGTCCGCCTTCTCAGCTTTTAAGGTCATTCAGAGCAGCACACCCAATAGAACTTTCTGAAATGACGGAAATGTCCCATGCAGTAGCCACTAGCCGCATACAGAGATTGACATGTGACTACTGCAACTGAGGAATTGGGTTTTAAATTTATTTACTTTTAATTTCTTTACATTTAAATAGCCACCTGTGGTTCGTGGCTATTGGACAGCACAGCTCCAGATTCTTTAAGATCCAGTTCATTAATTTGTTTACTAATTCATTCATTCATCAAACAAATATTTATTGAGTGCCCTCTGTGGCTAAGAGACCACCAAGAATAGGCAGGTGTGACCCCTGCCCTCATGAAGCCTTTGTAACAGGAGAGGACAGGACGGAGAGAAGAGAGAAAAAATGAATGCACAAATCACTGCAAGAAATAAGAGCTATGAAAGAAACCAGTGAGGGGCAGAGAAGAAGCAGCCCAGGGAAGACTTTCTTTAGATGAGTGTTAGTCGCTCAGTCGTGTCTGACTCTTTGAGACCCCATGGACCCCAAGGACTGTGGACTGCTGGGATCCTCCGTCCATGGGATTTTCCAGGCCAGAAAACAAGTGGGTAGCCACCTCCAGGAGATCTCCTGACCCAGGAATCGAACTTGGGTCTCCAACACTTCAGGCAGATTCTTTACCATCTAAGCCACCGGTAAAGGTGTTTCTGAGGAGGTGTCATTCAAGCTGAGACCCAAGGGAGAATGACCCCTTTAGGAAGAGAGTGGGGGAGGGGTGCTCTAGGCACCGAGGTCAGGACGCTGGCAAGAGCTGGTGAGTCTTCCCTCTTGGGTGTGATAAGGGTTAGGGTGAGGCCAGGAAGTGAGGGCCAGGGGCCTGATGGAGAGGCCAACGGGAGGACTATGGATTTGTGGTAAGAGTGGTGGAGGTGACTGAGGCGGCCTCAGCAGAGGTGTGATACCATGAACGAGCATCTTCAAAGCTGCATGGCTGTTCTGAAGGGCCAGTGGCACAGATCTTAAGGGAAGCTGGAAGCTGGCCACCTGGAGGAGGGCACCTGGCTGCCGTGGTGCAAGGGGAGCTCATGGCTCCCCAGGGTAGACCAGGAACCTCTCTGTGATTATGCCACCCCCCAGCCCTAACTGCCACGGCACTAGCACCCGTTGTCACCACCTATTACGGTCGGACCTCATCATCACGGAAGCACGTCTGATTCTGCGTCCCCGCCTCACACAGGGCCTGCTGCAGAGTGGGTGCTCGGGCAGGACAGTTCCTCCCCAGCTCAGCCGGCGTGTCCTCCATCTCCTAGGAAGAGGCTGCTTGGGAAGCTGGCAGCGGTGGAGGGAGAGACGCCCGAGCCCCTGCTTCCTCTGCCACCCCTGCCTCACGTGCTGCACTTGGCAGTTTGCAGAGCCTCTTTCCCATCCATGGCCTCAGTTGTCTCTCCAAACAGCCCTGAGAGGGAGGTGGAGCAGTAACCTTCATCCACCCATTTTACAGATGAGTAAACAGTAGTAGCACAGGGCGGCCAAGTGCCAACCTCTTTGGAGGTAACAGGTTACAGAAGTTCAGTGTATAGCTTTGGGGTCAGACAGGCTGGGTTTGAATGCTGGCTGTTAATTTCTTAGCTCTGTGACTTCAGGCAAAGCACTTAACCTCTCTGAGAAGCAGTGTCCTTATCCATAAAATGGGGGAATAACTGCGTCTATTTCCCAAGGTGGTTGTGGGACTTATAAAGTGCTCGAGGGAGTGCCTGGCCCATAAGAAACATTCAGTACTCTTGGCAATAGTTTGGGAATCTAATGGAAGTTATGCATAGATTCCACAAAATTCATATATAGTTTCAGAAGGTTTGCAGAACTCCTGGAGCTCAGTCAGGGATGCCTTAGTCACAATGGACACCAAGTTAAGAAAATGTAATAAGAAAGACCCCAACAGCAAAAGAAATCTCTAAGGAATAAAGTGTCTAAAGAACACAGAAGTATAAGACTAGCATGGAAAATATTTTAACACTTAATCAAGGGATATTAAAGAAAACTTAAATGCAAAGACTTAATATTGATGATATAAAATTGTCCCTGAATAATATATTAATACATAAATATATTTAATGTAACTCCAATCTAATTTCTAACAAGGATTTCTATGAAATTTGATGTATTGATTCTGATATATATATGAAGAAAGATCAAAAAAATAGCCAAGCCCTTTCTGAAGAATAGGGTAGATTTGCTTTACCAGATATCAGTATTTATTATAAAACCCCAATAGTTAAAACAGTGTGGTTTGGCTCAGGAATGGACAAATTGACCAGTGAAATAGAATTGAGAGCCTGGCATAGAACTCTGCATTTAATTTGCATGACAGAAGCAAAAGGCAGGTACCAGCGTGGTTCAAACTATGGCAGATTCCAGAGCTGGACTGCCTGGTTTTGAATCCTGGCTTTGACACTTATTAACTGCCTGATTGGAAAAGACTGATTGAGGGCCAAAGGAGAAGGGGGCAGCAGAGGATGAGATGGTTAGATGGCATCACTGACTCAGTGGACATGGATCTGAGCAAACTCCAGGAAATAGTGAAAGACAGGGAAACCTGGTATGCTGCAGTTCACGGGGTCACAAAAAGTCAGACACAACTTAGTGACTAAGCAACAATCAAACTGTGTGATCTTGGGCAAGTTGCTGAATTTCTCTGGTCTCAGTTTCCCCATGGGGAAAGAAGGGCTATTCAATAAATAGAAGTGGACAACTTAGTTGCAGATATGGAAAAATGAAGTTGAATTCACACCCAACTTCTTACCAAAAAGTAATTTCAAATGGGTTAAGTACTTAAATGTCCAAGGCAACACTCTGAAATTTTGAGAATAAAATGTAAATGAACATCATTCTGATTTGGGGGTAGTTCTTTAAAAAGACCTAAAAGTACTAACTATAAAACTTTGACTGTATTAAAACCCAGAACACCTTTTCCTCAAAAGAAATTTTAAAGAAAGTAAAGTACTACAAATACAAGAACATATTTTCAATGCATATAGTAGCTAAAAGATACATATCAAGAACATGCAAAACTGTTTAATAAGGAAAATAAGCCCAAACTAAAAATAGGAAAGAAATATATGGCCAGGCATTTCTTTTTTTAATATAAATTTATTTATTTTAATTGGAGTCTACCAGGCATTTCTTAAGAGAGGACTTCCCTGGGGACTCAGTGGTAAAGAATCCGCCTGCCAAGCAGGAGATGTGGGTTAGATCTCTGGGTTGGGAAGATCCTTTGGAGAAGGACAGGGCAACCTACTTCAGTATTCTTGCCTGGAGAATTCCATGGACAGAGGACCTTGGAGGGTTACAGTCCATGGGGTCACAAAGAGTTGGACAACTAAACAGCAGCAGCATTTCTTAGAGAAGGAAACAGGTGGTCAATTAACATCTGAAGAGACGTTCAACTTATTAGTAATCATGGAAACAAAAGTCAAGACAACAATCAAATGTCACTTTACAACATTTGAGTGCCCCAAATCAGAAGCCTGACAATTGGAGTGAGTGTGAATCAAGAGACTGCTTGCATGTGGTTTGTGGGTGTGCAAACTGATACGATTACTTTGAAAAACAAGTTATTCTTTTGTAATGTTGAACATTTTCATACACTATACCCCGGCAATTTTACTAGGTATATACCCACTCCCAGGTATGCATGCACCTGTGTGCCCAGTCGCTAAGTTATGTCCGACTCTTTTCCTACTCTAGGGAATCTTCCCAACCCAGGGATTGAACCCTTGTCTCCTGCATTGGCCAGGAGATCCTTTGCTGCTGAGCCATCAGAGAAGCCCCCACTCCTAGGTATATACTCCTTGTACCGCAACAGGAGTCAGATAGGAGAATGTTCATAATAGCAATTTGTATTAGAAAAACAATGACAAACCTCTTCCTCCATGCAAAGGAATGGTAAATACAAAGTTCAGGATGATGATTCCCTGAGCTGGGGAGGGACAAGGATGGTGAGGACAATATAGGTAGATGAAAGTTACCACGAATACTCTAAAATTCTAAAGTTCACAGGTCTTCATTCTGTTACCAAAAATAAACTGATGACGGAGTTGCCTAGTGGTTCAGTGTTGAGAATCTGCCTGCCAGTGCAGGGGACGTAAGTTCAATCTCTGGTTCAAGAAGACCCCGCATGTCACCAGTCAGCTGAACCTGTGCACAGCAACTACTGAGCCTGTGCTCTAGAGCCTGAGAGCTGCAACAAGAGAAGCCACTTCAATGAGAAGCCCCACACATCTAAGAGAGGAGCTCCTGCTCGCTGCAACTAGAAAAAGCCAGTGTGCAGCAATGAAGACTCAGCACAGCCGTAAATAAATACATTTTTAAAAAGTAAGGAAAAAATAGGTTGATGAGAATTAGAAGACAA
Source organism: Budorcas taxicolor (assembly GCF_023091745.1). Lineage (NCBI taxonomy): Eukaryota > Metazoa > Chordata > Mammalia > Artiodactyla > Bovidae > Budorcas > Budorcas taxicolor. The sequence goes on along the minus strand of NC_068912.1, from coordinate 91,885,303 downwards.
GCCACAGACTGGGAGAAAACAGAGATCTCACCAAAGAAGATAGACAGATGGCAAATAAGCACATGAAAGGAACCTTCACATCATATGTCATCAAGGAAACGCAAATTAAAACAGCAAGATACTACCACATGCCCATTAGAAGTAAAACTCTTGGATTAGGCAAAATCCAAAACACTGACAACACCAAATATCGGGGTGGATGAGGAGCAATAGAGACTCTCATCATTGCTTGTGGGAACGTGAAATGGTACAGCCACCGTGCAGAACAGTTTGGTTTCTTACCATACTAAACATCCTCCTAAGGTATGATGCAGCAATCATGCTTCTTGGAATTTACTCAAAAGAGTGGAAAGCTTATCTTCATGCAAAACCCTGCACATTGATGTTTATAGCAGCTTTATTCATAAGTGCCAAAACGTGGAAGAAACCAAGATGCCCTTCAGTAGGCAAAGAGATAAATAAACTCTGGTACATCCAGACAATGGAATACTATTTAGTGCTAAAAAGGAATGAGCTATTAAGACCTCCCCGGTAATCCAGTGGTTAAGACTCTCCACTTCCAATGCAGTGGGCCTAGGTTTGATCCTTGGTTAGGGAACTAGATCCTGCATACCACAATGAAAACTGGGGTCAGCAAAACAAAGAAATGAGCTAGCAAGCCGTGAAAAACATGGAGGAAACTTAAATGCATATTCCTAAGTGAAGAAGCCAATCTGCAAAGGCTGAGCACCAGCTATATGGCGTCCTAGAAAAGGCACAGAAGTGAAATGTCACTTTTTAAGACAACAAAAACATTAGCTTAGGATGTTTTAATAATTATGACTAACTCAGGGTTTGAGATGGTACACTGACCGTTTTTATTAAAAAAAAAAAAGTGTCCGCTCATTAACAAGAATCCATTAAAATGACAGTAAAGGAAATAAAAAGATACAAACTCCCAAAAATGAAGAAACTGGAAAGGAGGGGCATCAGCACTTATGAAATTTTAGCAATAGACCAGTATAAAAGACAACTGACGATAGAGTCTTTCTCAGTATCCTCCAAAGACTGGTTCCAGGACTCCTGAGGATACCAAGGTCTGTGGATCCTGAAGTCCCTTATATATGTATATATATATATAATGGTGTAATATTTGTATATAGCCTTGGCACATCCCCTTGTATACTTTAAGTCATCTCTAGATTACTTATAGTGCCTGCTGCTGCTGCTGCTGTGTCACTTCAGTCGTGTCCGACTCTGTGCGACCCGATAGACGGCAGCCCACCAGGCTCCTCCATCCCGGGATTCTCCAGGCAAGAACACTGGAGTGGGTTGCCATTTCCTTGTCCAATGCATGAAAGTGAAAAGTGAAAGTGAAGGCGCTTAGTCAGTCATGTCTGACTCTTAACCACCCCATGAACTGTAGCCCACCAGGGTCCTCCATCCATGGATTTTCCAGGCAAGAGTATTGGAGTAGGGTGCCATTTCCTTCTCCACTTATAATGCCTAATATGATATAAATGCTATGTAAATAGTTGCCAGCAGGCAGCAAGTTCAAGCTTTGCTTTTTGGAACTTTCTGGAATTTATTTATTTTTTGGAATATTTTTGATCTGGAGTTGGTTGAGTCTTTGGGTGCAAAATTTGGAGATATGGAGCCGTTGACTGTATTTAGATATGTCAAGAACTCTTTTACTTAATTTTTTTAAAAACTGTGGTAAAATATACATAACAAAATTTACCAAACTCATGATTTTTTTTTTTTTTAGCTGCACCATGCTGTTTGTAGACTCTTAATTCCCAGACCAGGGATTGAACCCACACCCTCAGCAGTGAAAAGTGCAGAGCCCTAACTACTGGAATGCCAGGGAATTCCTCAACTTTCCGATTTTTAACTGTTCAGTTTGGTAATGTTAAGTATATTCACATTATTTTGCAAGTAATCTCCAGAACTTTTCTTCTTACAAAACTGAAACAGTACATTCATTAGAACAACTCCTCACTTCCCTCTCCCCCAGCCCTTGGCAATTACCATTCTACTTTGTTCCTATGGATTTGACTACTCTAGATACATTATACAGTGGAATCATACAGTATTTGTCTGTCTGACATTTCACTTATCATAATGTCTTCAAGATTCATCCATGTTGTAGCATGTGTCAGAATTTCCTCCCTTTTTAAGGCCGATTAATATTTTGTCGTATGTATATGCCACTTCTTGTTTATCCATTCATCAGTTGATGGATGTTTGGGTTGCTTCCCCATTTTGCTCATTGTGAATAATGCTGGTGTGAACATAGGTGTACAAATATCTTTTGGAGAGTCTGCTTTCAGTTTTTTTGGATATACAAACAACTCTTATAGCTCAATGATAAGAGAGTCCAATTTTTTAAAACCAAAGAAGATACACAGATTGTGGCAAATACGGATACAAAAAGATGCTTAGCAACATCAATGAACAGGAGAATAGAATTCAAATCGACAGGGATATACTACTATGAATTCACTGAAATGAGTAAGGGATATACCGCTATGAATTCACTGAAATGACTAAGATTAAACTGATTGACCAAATAAGTGCTGGTGAAGGTACGAAGGAACTAGAATTCTCATACGCTTCTGGTGGGAATGTGAAATGATACCAGCTTTTTGGAAAAATTCCGATACTGTGAAAAATGTTAAGGGTCTTCCCTGGTGGTCTGGCGGCTAAGACTTGGAAGTCCCAATGCAGAGTGCCCGGGCTTGATCCTTGGTCAGGGAACTAGATCCCACATGCCTCAACTACGAGGTCGCATGCTACAACTAAAAATCCTGCATGCTACAACTAAGACCTGGTGCAGCCAAATAAATAAATACTAAAAAAAAATGTCAAACCTACATCTATCATGTGACCCAGCGAATCCATTCCTAGGTATTTACCTAAGAGAAATGAAAGTATATGTGCACATATGGATTTGAGCAGGAATGTCCATACCACCTTCATTTGGATAATAGTACTTAGAGACAAAGTCCATCAATAAGTAAATGAATAACCAAATTGTGATATATCCATAAGATGACATTCTACTCAACAATTTAAAAAAAACATTACTGATGTGTTCAATAGTGTATATGAACTGCAAAATAATTCTGCCCAGTGAATGAAGCCAGATAAAAAACAATACATTGTGTATGTTTCCATTTATGCAGAATTCTAGAAAATGCAAACTAATCTGGAGTGACAGAGGCAGATTATGCTGTGCCTGGGAATGTGGGGCAGGGGGCAGAGGGCAGTGGAAGGCAGAAGGGAGAAAGTATAAAGGGCCATCAGGAAACTTTGGGGGTGAAGAATATGTTCATTACCTTGATTGTAGTCATGCGGTCATGAATATATATGTATATATGACAAAACTCATTAAGTTGTATACTTTAAATATGTGCAGTTTATTGTACATAATGATATTTCATTAAAGCTTACAAAAGCAGAAAGAGATTAAATACATTTGAGTAGATCTATATGAAAAGAAATGCTATGTAGCAATAAAAATTATGGAAAGGTATTTATGATAATTGTTGCAAGGAAAAAAAAGCAGATTACAAAACAGTATATCCAATATGGCCACTTTTCTATGGATAACCTGACTATCTCTAGGATTCACCATTTGGTTGTGAACAATGTCTTATTAAAATTAAGCCACAGTTTATGTCAGCCCAGCGCCATCCTCTGTTTGAGAATTCCCTTTCCCTGCAAATAACACCTGGAGAAGGCAATGGCACCCCACTCCAGTACTCTTGCCTGGAAAATCCCATGGATGGAGGAGCCTGGTAGGTTGTAGTCCATGGGGTCACTAAGAGTCGGACACGACTGAGCGCCTTCACTTTCACTTTTCACTTTCATGCATTGGAGAAGGAAATGGCAACCCACTCCAGTATTCTTGCCTGGAGAATCCCAGGGATGGGGGATCCTGGTGGGTTGTCATCTCTGGGGTCACACAGAGTCGGACACGACTGAAGTGACTTAGCAGCAGCAGCAGCAGCAGCAAAGAACATCTATCCCATATGTTTCTGGGTGTTCCCAAATGTGTCTCACTGCACTTGGAAAGCAATGTTGGATGTTGTTTGCCGTTGCAGATGCCTGGGGCCTCTGCTGAGCTGAGGCTCCTGCATTAATGCCACTGTCTGTGCCAGAGGTTGGCGTATGTTATCACGTAGGCTGCTGCCAAAGCCCCACGCATTGGGTGACGGAAGTCCCCCATCTTGTTACCTAGCCAGGGGTCCCCATAGGAGGGCTGCTTGGGCCCCAAGTGTGGTGCGCTCAGCAGGCAACTCTCTCTTCACTGAGAGGGTCTGGGCAGGTAAGTTCAACCACCAGTCCCTGTGAAGTGTCTGGAATGACTGATCCCTCCCCCTCTCTGGCCCTGGTATGCAATGCACTCCCACTGCCAAGTTCCTCTTCCTGTGATAGTTATCTTTCAGGGACCACCAACATCCTCTCTTGGTGACCCAAGGATGAAAGAGCAGATAAAACCAAGGAGGGTCTTGGAATGCAGGAACGGAAAAACCAGACCCTTATTGTCCTTCCCTTCCCCATGTTGTAACTATTAACGGATTTAGGTCCTCTAGAGCAGTAGAACCTGTCTCCCCTCTTACCCCATAGGGAGAAGGTATTTGCCTTACTCTTCCCCCCACCCAGTATATGTGCCCCATCCAATCAGCAAATAACCTGCAAGACCCCTAACCCACTCCTTGTACCCTGGGTATAAAAGTGGACTAGGGACCCTTGTTCAGCGTCAGTTCTCCCTTGAGCTGGCCTGCTGTTCTAACAGCGTCTCCCACTCTAAATAAACTTTATTTCCCTCTCATTCTGTCTCATGTCTGGAAATTCTTTTCCAACCCATGCCCAGACCACGACACCTCTGTCAAGTCTCTTCCAAATTTGCCAGATGAGCCTGTACCCCAAATGTGAACACTGATGGAGATTCTTCTAGGTGGCGCCTTCATGTCTTTGATCACATCACACATTTCATATTATATAACATAACATATGTACCTGCACTTGGTGGAGGGAGAAGGAAGCCTCCATCTCTCATGGCCAGCACTGTTTACCTCTTTCAGCTCTATTGTAGCTGGAAGCACATACCAGGAAAACAGTAAGTGATTCTCTCTCAGTGAAGAGATCCCTGGGTGGTATTTATTTTCTTTGTTCTCCTCTGAACTGCCCATTAAAATTTTTCTCTATCAATACCCATAAGGGCAAGCCCAGTGTGTCCTGCTCAAAACTGCATCCCAGCACCCAGCACCGCGTTTAGCACCTGATAGGTGCTCAATAAGGTGTGAATGACTAGCAGGCATTGCTTTTCAAGGCTGTGAGGGGCTGGTTTAACAATGACTGGGAGGACGTGTTTGCATCCCGCAGGCCGCCCGGCTCCCCCTCGACCCCGCCGTGTCCCCAGCGTTTCCGCCTCTGCCTGGCGCCCAGGGATTGACGCCTCGAGGGGCGGAGTGTCTGGCTCCAGTCCGGGTGCCTCAGACCTTTATGATCTGCAGGCTCGGCAGCCCCGGGGCCACCTCGCCGGCGCTGGTGAGGGGAGGGGAGCAGACTCCTCCAGGAACCGGTCTGGGCCGCCCCTGCCGGTGCCTCTACCCGCTTCCTGCGCCTCCCTCCAGCCTCCCGCAGCCTCCCCCATCGGAGTCTGCTCTGGGACCTCCCCCACGCCACCACATCTCCGACGTCCCCAGGAGACTCCCGGGCCTCCGCCCTGCAAGGTGTTAGGTCCCCAGTGTTCCACCACTTGGGTAAGACCCCGGCCGCCCGCAGCCCCTCCCCAACCCCCTCTCTCCGGAAGGGCCGCTTTCCCTGGGACCCTTCTGCTGCTGGTTCCTCCTCGACTCCAGCATCCTCTCCAGGCCTGTCTGCCTCTACCCTACGGGAGCGCTCCAGATAAGGCTGGTGGTGCCTGGTAGCACTCTCGCCTGGGCAGGCTGGGGCACCAAGGCATTCTGGGACCTGAGCTGGGATGGGCGGGGCCTCTCACTAAGACGACGTAGCCTGGCCCTTGGGGGGAAACTCAAGCGCTTACAGGGTGCAGCCACTGCTGCTCACTGGGGTCCCGGAGTGGGGTCGGGGAGCCAGTCACTGGCAAGGGCTCAATCCTGGAAGTTAGGCTGGGTCCGGACCCCCAGCAGCTGGGCCAAGAAGGAGGAGGTGATGAGAGAGAGAGGGAGAGCGTGTTTGAGCCGCTGGGCAGGAGAGATTTCAGGGCTGGCTGGGCAGGTCCGGTACTCTGCTCACACAAATCTGAATCTGGCCTAAAGGACTTGTAGGCATTCCCTCCCCTCCATCCCCACCATGCTGTATCTTCTCCGCTTTGGACCTTTCAGTGGGCTTCTCAACTGCTCTCCTAGCCCACCTTCTCCACAATGGTCGGGGTTCTAAGAGGGGGCCTGGTCTTGAAGCAACAATGCAGTCACCTCCACTTTCTCTCTTGATGCCATCACTACCGCCGCCCTTTGTTCCCCTCTCTTGCCCTCTCTGCAGTTATCTCACAACTTCCTTTATTCTGCCGCACAAGCCCAATGGGTCCCCAGAAAGAACTGGGAGTTTTAGCTCTGAGAACAGGATATTCTGTCACTCACTCATTTGATCATTCATTCACACATGCGCTTACTTCCGTTCACTCAATCCCTTTTCTTTCCCATTCCATCACTTACTCCCCCATTCTTTAGACACTCACTGAGCATCTACTGTATTCCAGTACCTGCGTGTTTGGTGGGAGGGGGGAAGGGTAGTCTGGTGAATCAGCATCGTTGCTTCTACCTGTTTGTTCAAGGTGAAGAAGGAGAAATGAACACAAGTCAGCCCAATTTAAGAGAAAAGGCAGTGTGAGAGAGAAATAAAGGATTGAAGTGTGGCTGTGTGTTTATGTGTGGGCAGTGAAGATACAGAGGAAGGGGAAAATGTAATTTCCACTTAGGAAGAGCCCAGAAGTCTTCCTGGAGGTGGTGCCATTTGAGCCAGGCCTTGACTGTGAGGGGAGGGTTTGGATGTTGCGTTATTAGAGGGCATCAGGGTGGATGGAACAGCAGGAACAAAGGAAGGCCCAGGTGTGTAAGGGAACAGTGGGAAGCTCTGTTCATGGCTTGAGAGAATTAGAAGAGATAAGTCTGGGATTTCCCTGGTGGCCCAGTGGTTATGACTCCATGCTTCCACTGTTGGGATTGCAGGTTTGATCCCTGGTCAGAGAATTAAGATCCCACACACCGCTTGGTACAACCAAAAAGAAGTCTGGACAGGTAGACTAGCGTGGGCAGAGGACAAGCCACGTGCTCCCTTGTCTTTGCCAGCTGTCACAGGCCACGGGAGCAACCTTGTTCTGGGTGATAGAGAGCCTTGGTGAAAAGGTAATGGCCTTTTCCTCATGGCTAAGAGGAATGGTAACATCCTTGCTGATACTAGAGCTCTTTAGTATCATAGGCACCCTTAGATGGAGTGAGTTCTTCAATCTTAGAGGTGTGTAAATGGAGGCTAGGACACTAGATGTGTGTGTGGAGAGGGGAGAGCTGCAGGCTCTGGCCCCTGGTGGGGTTCGGCTAGGACAATGCTGAAAATGAGTTGGAGTGATGATGTCAGAGGTCCCCTCCCAGCTAAAGAGTCTGTCATCCTATCTGGGAAGGCCAGAGGGTCCAGCAGAGGGGATTCCTGGGAGTTTGGTCATGTGTTCACTCATTCATTCCCTCATTTGCCTCTATACCCAATCATTCATTCATTCATTCATCATTTAGTTACTAAATCCTGGTCTGGGCAGATCCTGTACTGCGGACTCAGCTGACTCAGATGCGCTCCCATCTGATGGGGGAGGAGACCCACGACTGACAGTGACAACCCGGTGTCGCCATGGAGTAGGAATAGAGACTGTTTCATTTATTTTGTTGCTGAGTAGGGGTAGGGCTGGTACTTGGACCTGAAGAATTGATGCAGACTTTCATCCTCCAGCCAGGAAGGCCCCCATCGGTGGGGTCAGAAGAAGGATGTAACTGTGGGAAAAGAAGTGTTTGAGGCAGAAAATACTCTGGGGTCACGAGACTTAAGAGGCAGTCTTCCTCTAGACATGGACCACTCGAGCACCCAGCCTTTGGGCTGAGGGTGCCACAGGCTCATCCCTCACTGGGAATGAACCCACTGGATTTGGCAACCTCTAGAGAATTCCTGGTCAGCATAAGCTGTAAGCAGGTTGTGTAGAGTGGGGGTTAAACTTCTGGGCTCTGGACCTAGATCAGTGTGCCAGTTGCAATGCCGGCTGTTACCAACTGTGTGACTTTAGACTCTGCCTCTGTCATTGCCTCTGCAGGAGAAAAACAATCACAGTACCTTCCTGGTAAGGTGAGGCCCAGAGATGGTAGCAAACATGACGTGCTTAGCCAGTGCTGGGCAGGTGAGAAGGGCTATAATGAAGGGCTAAAATGACAGTGATGATGCCGATGATGATTATGATGATGACGATAGTGATATACTGTCAGCGTTTGCCTTTAAAACCTCAGGGCCTCATTTTTCCCAGCTTAAAATGGGAAGACTGACATAACTCACGGGCTGTCAAAGTGAGGTCCCTGGACCAGCAGCATCAGTCTCACTTGGGATCTTGTTCAGTTCAGTTCAGTTCAGTCGCTCAGTTGTGTTTGACTCTTTGCGACCCCATGGACTGCAGCACACCAGGCTTCCCTGTCCATCACCAACTCCTGGAGCTTACTCCAACTCATGTCCATTGACTCAGTGATGCCGTCCAACCATCTCATCCTCTGTTGACCCCTTCTCCTCTTCCCTTCAGTCTTTCCCAGCATCAGGGTCTTTTCCAAGTGAGTCAGTTCTTCACATCAGGTGGTCAAAGTATTGGAGCTTCAGCTTCAGCATCATTCCTTCCAATGAATATTCAGGACTAATTTCCTTTGATTGACTGGTTTGATCTCCTTGCAGTCCAAGGGACTCTCAAGAGTCTTCTCCAACACCACAGCTCAAAAGCATCAATTCTTTGGCGCTCAGCTTTCTTTATAGTCCAACTCTCACATCCATACATGACCACTGGAAAAACCATAGCCTTGACTAGACGGACCTTTGTTGGCAAAGTAATGTCTCCGCTTTTTAATATGCTGTCTAGGTTGGTCATAGCTTTTCTTTCAGGGAGCGAGAAATCTTTTAATTTCATGGCTGCAGTCACCATCTCCAGTGATTTTGAAGCCCAAGAAGATAAAGTCTCTCAATATTTCCATTGTTTCCTTATCTGTTTGCCATGAAGTGATAGGACCAGATGCTATGATCTTAGTTTTCTGAATGTTGAGCTTTAAGCCAACTTTTTCACTGTCTTCTTTCACTTTCATCAAGAGGCTCTTTAGTTCTTCTTTCCTTTCCCCCGTAAGGGTGGTGTCATCTGCATATCTGAGGTTATTGATATTTCTCCCGGCAATCTTGATTCCAGCTTGTGCTTCATTCAGCCTAGCATTTTGCATGATGTACTCTGCATATAAGTTAAATAAGCAGGGTGACAATATACAGCCTTGATGTGCTCCTTTCCTGATTTGGAACTAGTCTGTTGTTCCATGTCCAGTTCTAACTGTTGCTTCTTGACCTGCATACAGATTTCTCAGGAGGCAGGTCAGGTGGTCTGGTATTCCCATCTCTTGAAGAATTTCCCACAATTTGTTGTGATCCACACAGCCAAAGGCTTTGGCATAGTTAAAAGCAGAAGTAGATATTTTTCTGGAACTCTTGCTTTTTCCCTGATCCAGTGGATGTTGGCAATTTGATCTCTGGTTCCTCTGCCTTTTCTAAATCCAGCTTGAACATCTTCAAGTTTATGGTTCACGTACTGTTGAAACCTGACTTGGAGAATTTTGAGCATTAATTTGCCAGCGTGTGAGATGAGTGCAATTGTGCGGTAGTCTGAGCATTCTTTGACATTGCCTTTCTTTGGGATTGGAATGAAAACTGACCTTTTCCAGTCCTGAGGCCACTGCTGAGTTTTCCAAATTTGCTGACATATTGAGTACAGCACTTTCACAGCATCATCTTTCAGGATTTGAAATAGCTCAACTGAAATTCCATCACCTCCACTATCTTTGTTCGTAGTGATGCTTCCTAAGGCCCACTAGACTTCACATTCCAGGATGTCTGGCTCTAGGTGAGTGATCACACCATTGTGGTTATCTGGGATCTTGTTAGACATGCAAATTCTTGGGCTCTGTTGGAGCTCTGCTGAAGGTGGGTCCCAGTGATCTGTATTTCAGTAAGCCCTCTGGGGACTTCCCTGGTGGTCCAGCGGTTAAGACTTTGCGCTTCCACTGCAGTGCATGCATGCTCAGTCCTCGTCGTGTAAGTCTTGCCCAATTGCTTGTGACCCCATAGACCTGTAGCCTGCCAGGCTCCTCTGTCCATGGGATTTCCCAAGCAAGAAAACTGGAGTAAGTTGCCATTTCCTTCTCCAGGGGATCTTCCTGAACCTGCGTCTCCTGAATAGCCAGTGAGTGCAGGTTCAAATCCTGGTCAGGGAACTAAGATTCCACATGCCTCTCATTGTGGCCAAAAATAAAAAAGTCCTCTGGCTGATTCTGATGCAGGCTGAGGTTGGAGAACTACTGACTAGCTATCACTGAAGATCTCTTCTCAATTCACCTTTCCAGGACTATGATTCATCAGGTGTGTCTCATGCCTTCTGCATTTAGGGCCCTGGTCTGGGGGCTTGTGGGAGAGGCACAAAGATCAGGAAGATGGGATCTCAGCCATCAAGGGGCTTCCAAGTTGGAAAGGGGAGACAGACACCCAGGAAATATTCATTGGAGTAATAGACCAAACAGAGCTGCTGAAGAGACGCAAGGGTCAGTTCTGTAATAAATAGCAAAGGGGAGGGAGACCTTCGTGGGCTGCTGGGGCCTCTGCAGAAAGACCTAGTTCTTGATAGTACGTCGATTCAGCCTTGCTGGAAGTCTTCTCATAAGTCTAACTGAATGAAGCCTTTCGTATTTTATGCCTTGCTGTGGTGTTGGTGGCCAGGACTCTAGGTTTGAGGTCAGGAGTGGTGATTCTAGACAGCTGCCTAACTGTGAGACTCTGGTTGGCTCAGTTTTCATCCCTGGGTCTCAATGTGCTCATCGGTAAGATGAGGGGACTAGACTGAGTGCAGTGAGTCTGAGTCCAGACATCTCTGGAGAGAGGCTAGGGCTGGGCCCAGAGGCCTTCTGGGTTTCCTCCCCCTCATCTGCACAATGAAGACCCGGAAATTGTCCTCCTGCCTGCTTTATCTAGTGAGATGAACTGTCCTCTTTCTGAGCTGTTTTTCTTACCTGTCCAGAAGGTTCTCGTGACACCTGTCCTCTTCACCTCACATGGCTTTTTATCATGTTGAACACAAACTTCAACTCAGAGGCTCCTTGATGCTTAAACCCTGTTTCCTGGCATTCAGGGTCCTCAGTGATAGATTTCCAGCTTTTTCCTACAATATGAGGATGGTTACTGCCTATGACTGCATCCTGTTCTGTTCCCTTAAGGCCTCCCACCTCTTCCCTCTTCTCAGCTGATTCAGCCTCCGTTCCAGCTCTAGCACTGCCTCCTCCACGAAGCCTCCCAGATTACCCCAACCCTCAGTGCCATGCTTGGACCATCTTGCCATTAAAAACAAGAATTGTTTATTTGTTTGGCTGCCGCTGATCTTAGTCTCAGTATGTGGGATCTAGTTTCCTGACCAGGGATCGAACCCAGGTTCCTTGCATTAAGCTCAGAGTCTTAGCCACTGGACTACCAGGGAAGTCCCCATCTTGCCATTTTTAAGGCTTGACTTTAATTTTTCATTTGTTGACACTGAAGCTTACTGACAGACATAAACTCTTCGAAGGGAGGGCCTGAGCTCATAGTGATGGACGTTAGAGTCCTTGACTCCTAGAACAAGAGGGCCCAGAGAAAGCCGGAAACTTGCCCAGAGTCGCACAGCACATTAGTGAAAAAAAAAAAACAGGCCGGAACCCAGTTGTCTTAGGCCCAGGGGGAGACATTAGGCTCGTGGTAAGTGAACTAGAGGCAGCGAGGGGCAGAGGCCTCAGAATCAGACTGACCTCTGTTCCAGTACAGCTCTGCACTCAACAGCTGTGCCACCTGGGACACCCCACCTGCCCTCCCCAAGCGACCGTGCGGGGGTTGAAATGAGGGCGTGGTGAGCCCAGCACACAGTGGGTGAAGGTTGCAGTGAGGCGCTGTTGTGCACCATGCACGTGTCCATCGCAGCCTACATTCCGCTCCCCTCCTTCTTTCCCTAAGCACCAAGCACTTGATTCTGTTGGCCTGTCATGAGAAATCCCATGCGTGTGTCAAGTCTGCCTCACCATGTCTCTTGCAGAAGTGAGGGGGAGAAGGGAAAATCTTGGTGTTCTTTTAGTCAGTAGTGGCTACAGAGGGGCTGGGGTGGGTGCCTAGGGGCTGAACTCTGTGGTGCCCGTGGGTGGAATTTGGTAGGTGTCACTTTTAGAAAAGTCACACTGCCTATTTTAAGGAAGTGAGGGGGTGTGCTCTGTCCCTGGCCAGCAGCTGCTTGATGCTGGCAGGCCGGAGCGTGAGGCGGCACCCCAAGGGTGAAGAGTCCTAGCAGGTGGATCTGGTATCTCTCTGGGAGGCTGCTGGCAGCTCCCTGGCCTCCTGCCACCTTCTGGCCTGACCCTTTGTGGACGGATGGAAACCTGGTGCCCGTTCTGTCAGTCTTCCTGGCTGGGACCGGGAGTGATCCCAGAGCAGAGACCCTGTGGGGAGGATGTCAGGGGCTAGGAGAGGAGGTGACCAAGTTTGGCGGTGGCTGGAGGTGTAGTGAGTGTCCGGCTGGCTGCCCAGTGGGCGGACACAGGGCTCCTGACGTGGCTGTGGCCCAGCTGGCAGCCTCTCTCCTTCCTCTGCGCTGAGCAGCAGGCACAGGAGCCTCTGTGCGGGGCTCTAGGGGAGGGGGGCAGTCTGAGAAAGGGCCCGGGCTGGCTCAGGAGGGCAGGAGTGGGGAAGGGGAGGAGGAGTGGGAGGCGAGGTGATCCGCTGCGTTCTGAGTTGGAGCCGGCTGTCAGAGTCTCTCTGACCAGTGTCTCTCCGAGGAGGGTGCGACCAGCTAGCGGGCCACGGCAGCAATGATCCAGACTGTCGGAAGTCACCTGCGAAGGGTATGGAGGGTGGGTAGGGGAGGGAGGCTTGGAGGCAGAGGGAGGGGACTGGAGTCTGGGGATCCCAAAAGAGAACTGAAGTTTCCATTTGAAGTTAGGAGTCCTACGTCTTCTCTCTCCCTTTCCACGGGCCATTTTCTAGCTCTCTCTGCAAGGAGAAATTTCAGAGCTCCTAGGCTGGTTCATTATAAGCAACAATCACCAAACAAACTCCAGGGGCCGTTAGGCTGACTAGCTGGGTTGAATAGAATCATCTTTGGCAAGTTCTTGGCATCTGGGATTCTACTCTGGGTGTGTGTGTGTCTCCCCGTGGAGTTCCAAGCTTGTTTCTGCCGGATGACTGAGCTCTGTGGTTCTGTGGTGTTTAACTCTCAGGGTTCAGGGCTCAAAGGGCTTGGAGCTGCTAAAAGTTACAGGCTAGTGGTGTGCGTGTGGGTGAGAGTATGGCAGACTGAAACCGAAGGGTTCTTGGGGATGATGACCTCCTTGGGAGAGCATGTGCAGGACCAAGTGAGGGCTGTTGGGAAGGTGATCTGCAAGGTAACCTTGCAGAGAACGTTTCCCTGAAGCCTCTTAACGGGGACTTTGGAGCTGAGATTGGATGCTGAGGCACCAGACAGACCCAAGTGCTCAGCGGTCCCTGGTGGGGGCCTTTGATCTGGTAAATGGAAAAAGGTTCAGGACAGACTGGCAGACATGCGATGGGCGTAGAGTGAGTGTCCTCTGAAGATATTTTGGGGGAAACCCTTTAAAAAGGGGTAAATAAAGACATCTCTTCTCCACTCCCTTCCTGTATCTGCACGACCACCACTCAGCCCAGACCTCACCGTCCTCAACTGGCCCAGCACCTTTCCTTCCCTGCTTCCCTGTCTCAGGTCCACCCCCTCCTACTCACCCTCCACTACAGAGATGCTTCTAAAAGGCAAATGTAATTATTCCTCACCTGTTCAGAAGGCTGCCTTGGGTATCACGCTCACGTGCCTTACCTTATACGAAGGGATCTTGGTAATCTGCCTCTGCCCCCCTTTCCCTCCTCATCCCCCTTCCCCACGCCTCTGCGTTTAGTATGGCAGCCATACTGAACAGCTTGCCACTGCCTCAGTGCACCACGCTTGTTCCCTCCTCTGCAAGAGTGCTCTCTGTTAAGTGACCCCCCCACCCCTCCCCCACCGCCATACTCCCCCGCAGCTTCCGGCGAACTTGTCTCCATGATAAGTTTCTTCTGAGCCTCTGATCTCTGCTCAGATGCTGCCTCCTCTGGAAAGCTTTCCCAGATTTCTCTTGACACGACAAGCCTCTGTGCTAGCTCCTTCCCACCGTGGATTGTGTGTGGAATTTGCATGTCCCTCTCTCCCACCACTTGAGGCAGCTCTTGGTGTTCCCAGCACCAGGTTGGATGTGGCCAGGCCTGGGAATGCTTAATGAACCAGTGGGCACAGGCAGCTTCTCAGTGAGACCAAGGATGGGATCTGAGCATCAGGGCTTCTTGGTCCCATCCCTGAGTGCAGGGCAGAGAGCCTCTTCCGGGTGGGTAGGGCTGTCTGTGTCTTCTCTTGTGCGCTGTTGTCTTTAACCCTTCATGACTCTTTTCCTGTTGATCCTCATCAGTAACCAGGGAGAAGGCAGTGGAGGAGCAACATGTCTTTATCACAGAGATGACAGCAGTAGCAAATCCTTATACAGCTGACCGTGCTAGGCATCATATGAAATGCTTTGTGTTTATAACTCCTCCAGTTCTTTGTGAGATAGGTGCATTTATCATCTCCACGTCCTCCATGAGGAAACTGAGTCTCAGAGAGGTTGAAGACTTGCCCAGTATCACACTGGAAGAAACTGGCAGTGGAGATTTGAACTTGGGCAGTCTGGCTCTAGAGTTTGAGCTCCTAGAGAACTTAAGGCTAGGCCCGATGAAAGCCCAGAATGGGATTCCCACCCACGTGTCCCAACTCGGAGCCCAGCTGGCATGCTGCTTCCCCACATTTGCCCCCACCCGCACCCTGAGTCTGAGAGTAGAGGTAGGGGTGGGCATGGAAGTTGGGCTCATAGGTGACATGGTGACCTCATACTGGCTGAGAACACTGTGCCCTAGATCACCACCTTTGGATTGCTGCCTGAATGGCAGATCTCCTTGGACTCCCCTTGTTTCCTCCTGAGTTCTCCAAGTTCTCCCAGAATACAGGAGGAGACCATTTGCTGAGTTTGTTACCAGAGCGGTTTTCAATGAAAAGCAAGCAAACCAAAAAACTCCACCAAACTCTTCCCTGGGGACAAAGAGAACTGGGTTAAACGGAGTCCTCAGATAACCCACAAGCCCTGCTTCCCAGGGTTCCAGGGCCCTTGTCAGGGTCACATGGCACTGCAAACAGTGAGCATTTTGGGGTCGGCTCTGGCTCTCACCTGTTACTGGGTACCCAGCGAGCACTCGGCAGGTGTGAGCGAGTGAGTGAATGAGGTTGCAGGTCTGCTGCCAGGCTGGGGGGACGAGGCTGGAGGAGCGCTGATGCCCGTATGGTGGTGCTGCAAGGGTCACTTGTCCTGTTTCTCTCGGTGGAGACCCTTCTTCCCCATGCAAGTGGTCAGTCTGTACTGGGTACTGAGTCCCGCCTTCCTGGGTTGGCAGGGACCTGCGGGCACCCTGTGGGAGGCTGTGAACCTCTATTAAAACTGGGTTCTAGCCCTGTCTAGGCAATCCCCCAAGGGGCCCAGGACTTCACTTACCCTGGGAATGAGGAAGGGGTTGTTTGTCCCAGTTTCCCCGGCAAGCCCTGCACCTGGTGGTGCTGCTGACAGGTAATAGAAGACCAGATGCCGCTGTGGGCATCTGTGCACCTGTTCACCAGCCCACAGACCTGCCTGCTGCTTCCGGCCCCTTGTTGCAACCCGCCGCTTCCCCTCGAACCTGAGGACAGCTGTTGGAACCGCTCCCCACCCCCAGCCTCAACTGGGGTCTAGTTCAAAGTGTGAGGAGGTTTAGGACACAGTACTTGGCCACCTCTGGATTAACATCTCATCTTCACCCCATTGTTCATGCTTAACCTTAGGCCAGGTGCTCCCCTTTCCTGGTTGTTCTCTGAGGTCTCCATCAGCCTGGACATCCTGGGGGTCTAGATGTTTGCAAAGGGTTTGAGCACCACTTTGAGATTGGTTCTGACAGTGAAAAGCAGGGGCCTGGCTTCCTCAACTACCCCACTGAGTGGTGGGGGAAGAGAAAACCCTAGACATAAAACACTGTGTCTCTCATGTAGCAGGAACACAAAAACTTGTGGACAAATGGGCGGCCATGATGGCTCAGAGGGGGCTGAAGGGTTCCCAGAAGTCTTCCCAGAGGAGACAAAACTCGGATGCTTAGCTTCAGCCTATTTGGGAGCCGCATCTGAACCCCAGTCTCAGCCCTGGGTGGATAGACTTGGTGTTCTTAGTCTGTTTGGAGGACTCATCTTCATCCTTTAAAACCCGGCTCAGCCATCATTCCCTTTCAAACCTCCATCCTTCTGCTCCCAGAATTAATGGTGTTTCCCTGGGATGTTGTGTTGGCCTCTGGTGTTTCTTCTACAGTGATTAGCCTGTGTCAGGACTGAGTATTCTGTGATGAACCCAGGCTGTTGTGAGCTGATAGCTAATGAGGGAGACATAGTGAAAAGGTAGTCAAAGAAATATACAATGAAAATCTGCGATAAGAGCTGTGAATAGTAATAATAAATGTCATAAATACGAGCTAGGTGACAAGCTTGCATTAGCTCATATATTCCTTATAACAAGTCTGTGAAGTAGATAGTGGTGCTGTGCCCATATTAAAGATGAAACTGACACAGAGAGGTTAAGTAACTTGCCCAAGGTCACACAGCTAGTAAGTGGCACTGCCGAGGTTAAACTCAGGTTGTCTGGGGAACGGAGAACTGTTAGAGAATAATGAGAGAGGTCAGAAGAGAGTTCTCCTACCAGGTGACAGCTGAGCAGAGACCCAGCGGCTAAAAAGGAGGCAGCCATGGGAGGAGTTGGGGGGAGAGCATTCCAGGCAGACGGAATAGCATTCATTTGCAGGCTCCAAGGTGGGGGGAGCTTGGCAAGCTGCTGAAGGGAGGCTGGTGTGGCTGGGAGTGAGTGAGGGCAGAGCAGCTGGAAGGGTCTGAGACAAGGCTACGATGAGCTGCAGGCTGGGGGCCTGGGCCCCGTGAGCAGGGTTTGAGGTTTGGAGTGCTGTGAGTCATGTTGCCCTGCCCACCAGGCTGTGCACTCCTTGGGGCTCTCTAGAGCCTTGGTGCCGTGGTGTGTAGTCCCTGCATACTGAGCTCAGCAGCCCAGGGAGACATGTCAAAGGAGTTCCTCTCCTCTGAATGGCCTGTGCTGTGAAGGTCCCCACTGCTTCTCATCCACCCCGACCGCTCACAATTGGGAGGTGGACCGTGGGATCAGCACCCTGATGCAGGCAAGGCATAGAGAAGTAAGGGGAAGTGCAGGGCTTGCATTGGTGGCAAGAGACTCAGAACCTCTACCTGCTAAGTGGGACCCCTTTCCCAGCCTTTGTAAGTAGCCTCAGTAAGTAGCCTCACTTCCCACCCAGACTCACCCATGCCAACCTCCTCTGCCTACCTTCACACACTGACAATGCAGATTCAGAGCTGACCTTCTGCTTCAACCTCATACATACCATGGCCTGGAGAGGCTGCACCTCTGCCCTTTACGTGTGCCTGGTCCAGGAGCCTGGGCCCAAGCTGGACAGTGCTAAGTGCTAACTGCCTTTGAGATGTTCACTCACTTCATCTTTGTAGGCCTTTTCCTGTGAAGCAGGTCTGTTCCTGCAGATCTTGTTAGATTGTTGGCAAGATTAAAGGCATTGGAGGAGTGTAGAACTTGACACGTAATTGACTATAGTAAATATTGGTTCTTTTCTTTCTGACTCCTCTGGACTTCAGTTTCCTTAGTGGGTCAATGACAGGATCAGTGGGTTGGGTGATATGGTAAATACTACCTTTTGTTGAACACCTACTGAGTGTCAGGCTTAGTTAAACCTCCCAACAGCTCTGCAAGGCTGCTGGTTTTCATCTAGCTTTACAGCTGAGAAAACCAAAGCTCTGGCCCCGAGTCACTTTGAGTGAGTTAGAGAATTCGAAGCCTGTCATGCTCAGCTGCAGCTGGGCAGGGGCCCCGGTGTTGTGGTTCTTCTCCTTGTCCCGGGCTGACCTGGCTGAGCCGAGGGACTGACACCTCTGCCTTGTGCCTCTTGTGTCCTGTGGCTCCAGGGACAGATGGTGCTGCTGGCTGGGTCCTCTGCCAGCTCCCTGGCTGTGGGCCTGCATGTTCCTGCTGTTCCCAGAAGTAGCCTCCTTGTGGGTAGGAGGTGGCATTGGGCAGTGATGGAAAGGACCAGAGTCCAGCATTTGGGGGACACAGGGATGAGTCAGACTGGACCTGTCCTCAGGTGCCCCCTAACTGATAGAAAGACTGAGGTTCAAGCCTACGATGACAGCGCGGTGTGACTGGGCTGTACAGAGGGAAGCGCAGAGGTGGCCCCTCACAGCCTGTAGGAGAGGGTGGTCTCCCTGGAGAGGATGATGGTGTAGCTCAGCTTTGAAAACTTTTCCGGGTTAGAAAGCATGGTCCAGGCGGAGGTTTATAAAATGTGGGGAAAAGTCTTTCCAAAGGAATAGGGAGAGCATTTGGCACTGACTCCTTGAGGAGTCCCTCCCTCCCTGGCCCCCTTGCCTATATAATATCATGCCTGGGCCTTCTTTGGTAGTAATAATCTGCTCTCAGCAAATCAGACTAATTAATAGTAATTAATGTGAGTAGACATTAAGTGTTAAGCATCTCTTCTGGAGAGGAAGCCTAGTGAATGAGTAGAAAGAGCTCTGTTAGTGAAAAAAGCAAAGTCCCAGCTCCACCACCCAGAGCTGAGTGGCCTCAGGTGGCCTGGCTTCAGTTCCCTTGTCTGTGCAAGAGGGAGTGTTGTCTCTCTCAGGGTCCAGTTGTCCCGCTCAGTCTTGTCCAGCTCTTTGCGACCCCATGGACTACAGCACGCCAGGCCTCCTTATCCTTCACCATCTCCAGCATTAAATGGCTTGTGGATACAAAGCCATTATATAATATATATAAATGGAACATAGTAGGTGCTCAAAAAAGTATAGTAGCTGACTTCCTTGGTGGTCCAGTGGTTCAGACTCTTGAGCTTCCACTGCAGGGGCTGTGGGTTTGATCCCTGGTCAGGGAACTAAGATCCTGTATGCTTCACCATGCAGCCAAAGCGGGGGAAAAATGTATAGTAGACTGGTGGGGGGCGGGGGGGATGGGAAAATGTTGGTCAGAAGGTACAAACTTTCAGTTGTAAGATGAATAAGTTCTGGAGACCTGAAGTACAGCATGGTGACTGTAGTTAATAATAATGTCTTATGTACTGGAAATTTGCTAAGAATGTGGAACATAAATGTCCTCGCTCCTCACCCCAGAAAGGGTAACTGATGTGATGGTGTCTTGATTAGCTTGATTGTGGTGGTCATTCCACAATATATATGTATATCCAAACATCGCGTTTTGCAACCTGCATGTGTACAACTTTTATTTGTCAACTGTGTCTCAATAGATTTGGGGGGGAAAAAAATTATAGGGAGGCCCTGGTTCTCTAGAGAGACATGGGACCTGGTTCCTGTTCTCAAGGAGTTTTTCTCCTCATATGTGCGCCCACTTTACAGTTTAAAAGTGACTGTATGTGTTTTACCTGGTCTGGTTGTTCAAAAGTGCAGAGAGTCAGCAGACTGGCTGGCAGCACCCTTGAGGTGGCCCCTCGAGGCCCATCCTTCAGGATGTGAACCCTGGCCTCTCCATCTCTAAAACTGGCTCTGATCCGCCCTGGGGTGTGGCCCTGCTCCCAGGCCTGGAATCCAGGTCAGAGGTCAGGAAGGGGAGTGGCTTTCAAGTCTTCCTAAAGCAGCCTCAGATTTACAGCACACTTCAGGGCTAAGCCAAACCAGGTGGGTCTCAATTTCCATTTGATCCCTTGTAGGGGCTGTGGAGAGACCAGCTCCTCTCCTTCTCTGGTGATACTGCCTCTCAGGGCTGTGGGAGGGATGGTGGTCTGGAGTCGGAAGGCTCTGGCTGGCTCAAGCGGCTAGTGGCTACGTTTTCCCAGCCTTAGTTTTCTCGTCGGTAACACATAGACTTGGAGGTAATAATGGTCCCTGTCATTTGAGCCTGCTTTGTGTCAAGGAGGGTAGCTCCGTGATGCATAGAGACTGGATGGCCTGCCTACAGGCTTTGAGAGTGGTGGGGTATGTGGGACATATGGGCCCGGGGAGAGGAAGGGACCCAAAGACTGAATAACTTTGGGTCAAGGGAAAGGGCAAGCACAGCATTGCTTCCTCCACCCCACCCTGAGGCTGAGAGTGACTGGTCCCCACCCACCTGCCAATGCTTTGGAAGATGAAAGTGGAGCTCCCAGGCTGCCAGACTAAGGGAAGGTGTGTCTCACTCCTGCTTAGACCGGGAGGGACTTCTGAGCCCGGTAGGCCCTCTGAAGAGGCCATGGTGGGGGGGATGGTGATTCCCACAGCCCAGGGGGGATGGACTGGCCAGGGACCACTCCCTATCCAGCTTTCTCCATATCACCTGGAAGGCAGGAGAGCCAGGAGGCAACCTATGGAGGGTCTCCCAAGTGCCAGGCTTTGTCTGAAAAGTCGTGTGGGCTGAGTGATCCGACCCCCCTCCAGGGCTGGCATCCCTTGGGGCAGCACCCCTGCCAGGCTCTGGAGTCAGAAAAACCCACATCCAGTCTCTGCTCTGTCTTTTACTGGTCATGTGTCCTTGCGTGGATCTTTCCACATTCCCTGAGTTTCCTTTTCCTCGACGGTAAAAGGAGGACTCCTGATTCAGGGTGCACTGGAGAATTAAAGGACCCCCAAGGACTAGGCCTAGCACACAGAAGGTGCACAGTAAGTATCAGCCATCGATTCTAAACGGTGGTCTTAGAGCTTCTGGGAGAGCAATTTTGGGACCGCCCCTGGGCCGTACATAGGTGGTCTCTGGCACATGGAGACCCCTCTCTTACCAGCTTTGTCCTCGTTGTTCAGCCACTCAGTCCTGTCCTCCCTGCATCCTCCTGTTCTGTCCCTCTCACACATGGAAGCTATCAGCAAGTCATGATGCTTCCACCTCCCAAATACACCTGGGTCCATCATCTCCCTTTGGACTGCAGTTGCCCACGGAGGAGTCTCCCTGCTTCTTCTCTCACCCTGCAGTCTGCCCTCACACAACAGCATGCGGGTGCTCAGCCGTGTCCAACTCTTTGACCCCATGGACTGTAGCCTGCCAAGCTCTTCTGTCCATGGGATTTTTTCCAGGCAAGAATACTGGAGTGGGTTGCCGTTTCCTCCTCCAGATTTTCCTAAGCCAGGGATCGAACCGGTGTCTCCTGCATTGGCAGGTGGGTTTTTTTTTTACCACTGAGCCACGTGGGAAGCCCCATACGACAGCAAAGTGATATTAAAATGCAGGTCAGATCATCTCTCTCCCCATTCACAGCCTCCAGTTCTTCCCATCACTCGTGGAGTAGAATACAAATTCCACTGGAACTTGAGGCTTTGGGCAATGTGGGACTAGTTCGTTCCCTTCTCCCTGACACTGCTCCAGCCTCACTGCCCACCATACTGCTCCTCTGGCAGCCAAGCTCTCCCTGTTCCTCTACACACTCTGCTCCCCTGCCTGGGACCCTGTGCCCCCAGAGCCTTGCCCAGTCACTCTTGCTTGTCTCATTCAGATCGTGGCCATGACCCTCCTTGATTACCCAGTCTAAATTAGCCCCTTCCAGTCCACCACCTCATCTCTCTTTCACATCTCTTCTTTTTAGGTGTTAGTAAAATTTCTATTTATCTATTTGGCCACACTGGGTCTTCCTTGCTTTGCGTGGGCTCTCTCTAGTTGCAGTGAGCAGCGGCTTCTCTTCCTGGCAGTGTGTGGGCTTTTCACTGTAGTGGCTTCTCTTGCTGCAGAGCGTGGGATCTAGGCACGTGGGCTCGGCAGTTGTAGCTTGCGGGTCCTAGAGTGAGGACTCAGCAGCTATGGAGTACGGGCTTAGATGCTCTGCATGCGGTGTGTGGAATCCTCCCAGACTAGGGATCAAACCCATGTCCCTTGGCAGGTGCACCACCAGGGAAGCCCTCTTCTTCTTTTTAAAAATTGAAATATTTAAAAAACAAAAAGAATTGAAATATAGTTTATATGTAACCTTGTGTTAGTTTCATGTGTATAGCAAAGTGATTCGGTTATGCATATATATTCTTTTTCAAATTCTTTCCTAATTATAAGTTATTACAAGCATGGAGTTCAGTTCTCTGTGCTATACAGTAGGACCTTGTTTATCTAGTTCATATATAGTAGTGTGTTTTTGTTCATCCCGAACTCCTAATTTATTCCCACCCCACCCCCATCCCCTTTGGTAACTTCAGGTTTGTTTTCTGTGTCTGTGAGTCTGTTTGTTTTGTACATGAGTTCCTTTGTATCACTTTTTTAGATTCCACATATAAATGATATGTGATATTTGTCTTTCTCTGCCTGACTGCGCTTGGTATGATCTCTGGGTCTGTCCGTGTTGCTGAAAACGGCATTGTTTCCTTCTTTTTTATGACTGATATTCCGTGTATGTTCCGTGTCTCCTTTAGCCATTCCTCTGTTGATGAACGTTTAGTTGCCTCCATGACTTGGCTGTTGTAGATAGTGCTCCTCGCTGTCTTCCTTCTTGTATCACTTTTCCCTCGAAAATGGTCTTGTTCCTTTGTTTATTGTCTGTTCGTGAGTGGAGAGTCTGGGTTGGTCAGTGTTGTACTCCCAGTATCTTCTTGAAGGAAGGAATGGAGTTTTAAGAAAAGATTGCTGTTGATCCCCAGCCAGAATTAGCCTCTTTCTAACCTTGTCTGTTCCTGTGTAGTCTGGGTTTTATTCCTTACCAGGACCCTCTTGTCCTGACTCAGCCAGCCCTTGCATTTGTAGCCAGAGGTCTGGCACCCAGGCCATACGCAGCCCGGCCCTCTCGCTGTCCCTCCTGTTGCCTGACTGTCCACCCTGTGCCACCCGCTGTCCCCTCTGTTCCCCCCTCGCTGGGCTGGGCCTCACACTGTCTGCCGTACCCCAGCGAGAGGCCGTCTGTTCCCTGCCACCTAGTCACTCCTGTCTTGAACACGTTTCCGCCTCTCACCTCCAAAGAGTCCTCCAGCAGCCCTTGGGCCCCGTTTGGATGCAGCAGGACTTGTTGAGCTTGTGGATGTAGGAAACCATGAGGCCATTTTTGCAGAAACAACCACAAAGCTAGTGCCACCCCAGCACACGTATATGTGATCTGTGCTCAGTTGTGTCTGACTCTGTGCAACCCCCTATGGACTGTAGCCCCCCAGGCTCCTCTGCCCATGGAATTCTCTAGGCAAACATAGTGGAGTGGGTTGGCATTTCCTGCTCCAGGGGATCTTCCCGACTCAGGGACCGAACCTGCATCTCTTGCGTCTCCTGCATTGGGAGGCGGATTCTTTACCACTGGGCCAGCTGGAAAGCCCAAGCACACAAATATCTTAGAGCAAAGTGACAGCAACAGAAAAACTGAGGTGCAGGTTGATAGCATGACTCATTCATTTTCATCTGTTTGGTTTTCTGTCTAAAAGTTACAGCCTTTCAGGTGGCCATGTGTGACCAAGTGTGTCTTCATTCAAGTCTTTTAACCAAATGCTGAACAGAGCACACAAATGTGGGAGATGGCTCCCAGGCTCGATTTAACTCATGTCTACTGAACACTCACAATATTCTGGGTCTGTGCGGACGCAACAATATGTCTATTCCTGCCCTGGTGAACTCTTTTCCTTGTGCCTGGAATGCCTTGTTCCCCATAAACCCAAGCTGGTTTCTAGTGATCACTGCCTTCTATTCCAAGAAACCATTTCCTTAGTGAGGCATCTTGAGCCTTTCAGGGGCCTGGGAGATGAGAATTTGTTGAGTCTGGTTAAACTGTGAGTGGTCATCTGGGGGAGGCCCCCATGGAGTGCTACAGACACCATCCTATTCAACATCTTGATCCACGGCTGAAATGAAGCCCTGATGGTAGGCAGATGGCATGTTTTATTTGGAAATGACTGTCCCGGGGTGGGGCTGAAAGGCCCATCTGATCCCCACCATTGCCAGGAGCTTCCTGCAGCTCTCCACTCCACCTGAAGCCTGGGTCCTTGCCCTGAAGCCTTCTGTGGGCTCTACCAAGGCTGCCTGGCCACTTATAGTGGGCATCTCTTACCCTAGGGACCAGTGCAGGCTCTTTGGTTAGGATGATTTCCTGTGTCCTTCGACAATGCCTCTATCCTTTTAGATTCTTTTCCATTATAGGTTAGTACAAGATACTGAATACAGTTCCCTGTGCTATACAGTAAGTCCCTGTCGTTTATCCATTTTACATATATTGTTACTGTTCAGTCGCTAACTTGTGTCTGACTCTTTATAACCCCACAGACTGCAGCATGCCAGGCTTCCCTGTCCTTCACTATCTCCCAGAGTTTGCTCAAACTCATGTCCGTTGAGTCGGTGATGCCATCCAACTATCTCATATTCTGTCATTTCCTTCTCCTTTTGCTTTCAATCTTTCCCAGCCTTAGGGTCTTTTCCAGTGAGTCGGCTCTTCATACCAGATGGCCAAAGGACTGGAGCTTCAGCTTCAGCATCAGTCCTTCCAATGAATATTCAGCGTTAATTTCCTTTAGGATGGACTGGTTTGATCTCCTTGCTGTCTAAGGGACTCTATATTAATAGTAGTGTATATTTGTTCACCCCAAATTTCTAATTTACCCTCCTCCCCAGCCCTTTCCCCTTTGGTAAACATAAATTTGTTTTCTATGACTGTGGGTCTATTTCTGTTTTGTATGGAATCTGCAAAAATCACACAAATGCCTTGACTTTTTAACAATATGGAGAGCTAGTACTTTTTAAGCACTCTTCAGGTCAGATCTTGGTCCAAGATTTTGTGTATAATCTCATTGAATCCTCACTATGATATTATTATTCCCACTTTACAGATGTGCAAAGTGAGGTTGAGAGTGGCTTAATTAATTATCCAGGGAGACAGAGGCTGGGCCAGGATTCTAGCACAGTCTGTTTTCCTCTTGCCAGCCCCCTGTGCCTTCCTGTTTTTCCTTTTTCTCTCTCTGCCCTGATCATCCCTCTTCAACAAGCCTTTCTTGTGGGCTCAGATTCCTCTGAGACAGTTCAGGGCACATGGGGGTGGGAATGAGACTAGGCCAAGAATGATAAGGCCATCTTACAGCCAAAGAGCTTGAGGCTGAGGAAGGCCCTGGAACATGGTAAGTGCCCAGCAGAGAACCACTGGGCCATCTGCTTCAGCTCAGCAGACTCACCAGGGAGCAGGCCAGGCCCAGTTCTCACTCTCACCCTTCCACCTCCAGACTTGGGGCCTTGGAAGCAGCCCCTGGAGGGTTGGTGTCCTCTTGGTAGACCTCCTTCTGTGACTCATTCCTTTCACAGTATAAGGAAGTGTGTTCTGTGGATGAAGTCACACCTATTATTGCCGCTCTGCTCTGCTTGGGACTGATTTCTTGAACACTCCGGGGGCAAGAAGTGGGAGTATGAGGGGGAGGGGCAGGAGATCTGGTGATCAGAGACAGGCTGGGCCTCAGGGGAACGATGGGGACCCAAGCAGGAAACAGCCTGTAAGTGCTGTCTGGGGTTAGGACAGGGGCCCCACAATCTGGGGAGGGCAGGGGCCAGAGCAGCAACTGGGGCCTCCAAGGGGCCATGGGCTGTTAGCTTCCTGGGGCAGGAAGTCCCAGCTGTGGCCAGAGTCCCAAAGGGCTGCGAGCAGCTCAGGCTTGAGGAATGTGAGCAGTAGGGGAGGTTGGGGGCGGGGTGGGGGGGGGCCCTTTCCTGCCTTCCTCACTTCTCTCTGGTGTGTATGTGTCTTCTACTTGCTTTGTTCCCTACCAGCACCCATTCTCTATTTCCTCTCTTTCTTTCCCTTCTTTCCCTCTTTCTCTTTGTAACCAATCTCTCCTCCCCTCCATCCCTCTTCTCCTTCTCTCTCCCTCCCCACTTTGTCCTTCTGGAGAGGACTTTTGGTCCCTGTAACTGGTGTTTCCAGCTCCAAGGTAAATGGGCTTGTCTGCAGGATGGCTGGACCTGGCCCATTGCCTGGCTACCCGTTGCCATGGTGACTCGGAGGCGGCGTCAGGCAGGAGTCTTGGCGGTCTAGCAGGGGGAGCATGAAGGGCTTTGATGAAGGAGAGAGGCTTGGCCTCCTCTTCACCAATCCTGAAGGGCCCACCCCACTGCCAGGGGCTCCCATGGAGGGGTATTGCCTGTGAATGTGGGTTCCAAGCTGGGTACTATTGGAGAGGGTTGCCTGAGAGGCCACAAAGTGGGGACCAGTCACACTTGGGGTCAGACTGCCTGTGTGCAGACCCCTCCTGCCCCTTTCTGGGGTCTGCTGGAGGTAGGGGGTAGGAGGTGGCAAACAGCTCCAAGGAAGAAAGCTGCAGGGAGGCAGTTGTCAGTTGGAGAGGGGTAGATAGAAGAACTCTGACAGGCAGATCTGCTGTCAGGCAGAAGGGGATGTAGACACAGGGGAAGTGTCTACATCAGCAGAGAGTGAGCCTCCTGTCTCAGAGAGCAAGCAAGCTCATGTTGGGCAGTCACTGGGCAGGGTGGTGGTGGTGACTGAGATGTCTGTGTCTGAGAGGGCATATATAGCTGTCCATGAGGTTTTTTCCTACTCCCGAGAGCTGAGGATTTGCAAAGCAGGTTTTGGCTGACGGAGAGCTTGCAGTTTCCACTCTGGAGGTAGCCACCTCTCTCCCTCAAAGGCTGCTGACTCTGAGCATCTAGTAAGACAAGTGCCTGGATGCTGGACTAGGCTGGGAGGAGGTCACGATGCCATCACTGTTTCCTGCAGAGGGTGTGAGGGTCCATGGGGAGGAAGCTTGCCTAGGGGTCCCGCCTGGCATGTGTGGGTGAGAAAGGGCCTGAATGCCGGGGACACAGCAATATTCTGCTGTGTCAGACAAGAGAGAGGCAGTGACAGCAAAGCGCCCAGCCAGCCTTAGCCCTTGAGCTAAACTGGGGTCCAAGTCCTGACTGCCCTTTACTGGCTATAATGATCGTGTGTGTGTGTGTGTGTGTGTGTGCATGACACTTACCCTTCTTGAGCCCCTGTTTTCCCATCTGTAAGATTGGAATAATAACAACATTTAACTATTAGGGCTGTGTGGGGATTGAGAGAGAAGGCGCAGAAAACGCCTGGCGCCCCACCTGCACACATCAAGTAATTAAACAAGGGAGCGCGATTGTTGTCACATCTCCCCTGCGTACCTTTCCATTTTATAAACAAGAAAGTTGGGGCCAGAGAGATTCAAAAACTTGCTCACGTGCCATCCGTTGTTCTTGCGAAATGCTGTAGGAACAGTGCCCAAACAGTGTAGAGAAGCAGAACCGAGGATGTTGGCTGAGGCTAATTTGAATCCTGGCCGCACACAGCCAGTCCCTGCAGGTTCTGCCTGGTTGCCAGGCCCCTGCTACCCCTCCGTGTAGCAGCATTTCCCAAGTAACCCCTGTCTTGCTCTGTGCAGGCTGTCCTGTCCCTGTGGGCAGGCCTTACTCACACTCAAGAAGTGCTGAAATGAAAGGAGGGCTGAGCCACTGAGGTTTACAAGGCACGTTCCATACGCTCGCTTCCATCTCCGCATTTCGTTTCCCAGCAGTGATAAGCCTGCTGGAGGAAGGACAAGTCTGGTCCTGCCCAACTGCCCCATCTTCTCCAGCCTCCCTCACATGTGCACCACACCTCACAGCTAACTGGGTGCTTTAGTTTCGGGATCTCCTTTATTTGTTTTTAAAAACATTTATTTATTTGGCTCTGTCGGGTCTTAGTTGTGGTGTGGAGTAGGCTCAGTATTTATGACACGGGGGTTTCATTGCCCTGTGGCATGTGGGATCTTAGTTCCCCACACTAGGATAGAATTCATGTTCTCTGCATTGGAAGGTGGATTCTTGACCACCAGGGAAGTCCCTGGCATCTCCTTTAACCCTTACTAGTCTTGGATGAAGATAAGGTGGGGATTGTCCTCTACTTCTCATCAATTTACCTAAGGTCTGCTGAAGTTCAGGCCCTTTTGCCTAAGATATTGGGCAGACAGCCCGTGAGCCTCAATTTCCCCATCCATACCAGCAGGCAGTCGTTCTCTATCTCCAAACCCTTTTTACTCTTGGTGCAGAGGCAAGAGTTGCCCTGTAGATAGAGGCAGGGAGCCTCACTTAATCCCTGCTCTGTGGTTCAGTGTTGGGTGACCTTGGATTTGGGACTTCTCTGGATCGCCTGTGTACTCTGCAAGTGATAACACCTCAAATGTTTCCTATGGATTGGATGAGATAGGAATGGCTAAGCATTCAGGAAATGCCCTCCCTGCCCTCTCTGGCCCCTGGCTGACTTCTTAATGGGGCAGGAGGAATTCTCCAGATGACTCAAGTGTCCGATTTCAGACAAACTATTTTTACCCTTGGGGGTGGAGGCAGACAGGTGATGTTCCGACTGTTCTAGGATGGGGTGAGAGGTCAGCACTTCTAGTGGGGAACTTCTCTTGACTTCCTGGCCTCCATTCTCTCTGCCACATGGGGTGACACTGAGAATTGGAGACCCTCTGAACCGACTCATTCGTTTGGTCCACAGTGTCCCAGGCTCTGTGCTGGGCCCCATGGACACCAGGAGTAAAGAGTGCTCCCGCCGAAGGATCTTTGTGTCCAGTGTGCACCAAGTACTCCCACAGTTAAATGAATGTTGTCACAATGGAGAGCATTGCAGAGTGGAGGCCTGGGGCCAGAGCCTGAGGATAGAGGAGAGATAAAGGAGCTGAGGGACCGGTAGTCGTTTCGGAGGTGGAGAGGAGAGGATGAGTGCTCCAGACAGGGGTAAGCAGCGGCCCGAGGGGCATGAGGAGAGAGAAGGTCAGTTGTCTGGGGGAGTGTGGTGTGAGCAAGACTGGGGGTGTGGCTGGAGGGCCCTGTGGGTCTTGTCAAGGACGTCTTTTGTTGTTCAGTCACTCAGTCCTGTCCGCCTCTTTCTGACCCCATGGACTGCAGCACACCAGGCTTCCCTGTCCTTTATCAGCTCCCGGAGCTTGCTCAAACCCACGTCCTTTGAGTCGGTGATGCCATCCAACCATCTCCTCATCTGTGGTCCCCTTCTCCTCTTGCCTTCTATCTTTCCCAGCATCAGGGTCTTTTCCAATGAGTCGGCTGTTTGCATCAGGTGGCCAAAGTATTGAGTCTTGTCAAGGAGGTCCTCCCATAAGCCAAACAATTTCATGGTTTGAAAAGAGTTCTTAGTAACTCTCTAGTTAAATGCTCCATTTGACAGATGAGGAAACTGAGGCACAGAGAGGCAAAATAACCTATCCAAGGTCTCCTGAGGATGATAAGCTGATGGATATAAGTTCCACTTATATTCAGTTTTATAGGAAGGCACTAAACTGGAAATGCCTCATGAAGCTCTACCTCCAAAAGAGGTGGGCTTAGCTCACAATTTCAATTATACCCGCTACCCACTTCCTTTCTTGTCAGATTTAGGGTCAGGGGCAGGATGAACAGGTTGAAGGCCCTCCCATCCCCCTCTGTCCTCACTGGGAGAGCACAAAAGCTGACCAGCCTGCCCTAGGCTGTGGGCTCTGGGCAGGGACTCAGGCTACTGGCCTCTTCTCTCCTTGGTCACTGACTGGCTGTGTGACATGGGTTAGTTTGCCTCCCCTCTCTTGAGTTTCAGATGGAAGCATCTCTTCATCTCCAAGGCCTGTGGAGATATAAGTGTGGGCTTTGGCTGGTAGGTCTGGGATTGCATTTTTTTTCTCCCACACCACATAGCTTACAGGATCTCAGTTCCCCCCACCAGGGATTGAACCCAAGTAACTGCAGTGAAAGCCTAGAATCCTAACACTAGGCCACCAGGGAACTGCCCTGGAATAAAATTTTTTCATTTTATTTTGTTTTTGGTACAGCATGCAGGATCTTAATTCCCTCACCAGGGATCAAACCTGCACCCCCTGTGGTGAAAGCATGGAGTCTTAACCACTGGGTCCCCAGGGAAGTCCCATCTTCTGGGATTGTCTTAAATTCTGTCTGTCACTTCTGAGGTGCTCAGAAACAATGCACTGGCTCTCACAGCCTTGGTTTGTTCATAGTAAAATGGGTAGAGTAACAGTGTGTTGTAGGATATGTATGAGAATTACTGAGAGAATACGTGTGAAAGCTCCTAGCATACAACTTGGTACATAGTAGGTGTTCAATAAGTGCTAACCAAATGAATGGCATCTAGCAGGTTCTTAGTAAGAACTAATGGTTTAATTCTCTACCTTCCTCACCCCCAAATCTTGAAAAATGTCAAGTGCCAATACACCCTGTAGCTAGAAGTAAAATGAGGATGTGCGTATAGGGCACTGGAGACCATTATTTATCTTCTAGAATGAAGGTGTCATCTGATGATATATGGCCATCAGAAGCCTATGGAACACTGATGTCCTCCCAGCCCTCATGCTGGCTTCACAGACAAGTGCACCCACTTTTCATCTCAGAGTTTGGTACCCACTGCTACCCTTATTACCCTTGTCTACTGGGAATCTCAAGGCCAAATGAAATTCTTTATGGCAGCATCTTTGTGCAACTGGTTTCCTCACGTGGCTTCCCTAGTGGGTCAGAGGGTAAAGAACCTGCCTGCAATGCAGAAGACCCGGGTTCGATCCCTGGGTCAGGAAGATCCCCTGGAGAAGGAAATGGCAACCCACTCCAGTATTCTTGCCTGGAGAATCCCATGGACAGAGGAGCCTGGCACTCTGCAGTCCATGGGGTCGCAAAGAGTCGAACTCGACTAAAGTGACTTAGCACGACACACGCATTCCTGGTGTAATCGCTCCTCCCTTTTTGGCTCCTTAGCTCTGTTTACATTTTGGGCCTGTGTACATACTCAGGGTGTATGAGTGTGCAGGCTGCCTCAGAGCCTTTTGGGGGGAGAAGACAGGGAATAGGATTGAAGGGGTGTTTAGGGGGTTGACAGATGCTTCTGTGTTGCTGGTGGGAAAACTGCTAGGAGGCGACTGGTGGCTCTGAGAGCCTGGAGACACCTTTGTGGGGACAGGGAACCAACTTGGGCAGCTCCCTAACACTCTAGGAGGGCCTGGCTCTCCTGAGGCCTGGCTGGCAGTGGGCCAAGGTGCTTTTCCCCACCTCCAACCTCCCACCCCCCCCCCACCCCTGGGCCCTCCTTCCAGTCCCCAGCCCTTGGAGAGAGGCCTGGGAGGGAGAGTGGGCGGAGCAGGGCCATGTGGGGTCTCCTGCCCTGCAGTTGAATCCCTGCTACTCTATCACTGGTTCTTTGAATTCTCACAGAACCTCTCAAACCGGCTACCAGTCTTGCCTCCTCACGGGGTTGCCATGAGGTTCTGGTGAACTCATGCGTGAGAAAGTACTATGTAAACAGTCTGGTTTGAACTCTGTTTAGGAGTCTCCCAGCTATATTTTGGTAGGAAGCCCAAACTCAGCTTTATAATGCTAACCTCAGTGCTCAGTAAATGTTAGCCACGTGACAGGTGTGTACTAGCAGCTGTGAACAGTTGATCTTTAATTTCATCCCCATGATGACCCTGGATGTAGGTATTATGATCCCATTTCTTGCAGTTACGGAAGCTGAGGCCCACAGAGGTAGGCTGAGCAGCCTGCCTGAAGGCACCTGAGTTAGTTGACTTGAGTCCAGGCCAGGCTGATCTCCAGGGGCTCTCTGTGCACAGCCCTGTGGCATGGTGAGTGAGCTGAGAGGTTACCCAGGCCAGCTCCTCCCCTCCGGGGCTGGTGGGCCTCGTCTGTTCCAGGCCTGCTCTTTGAGGTGGTTCTTTGGTTTATTTGTGTTTTTGCTGGGCTGGGTCTTCTTTGTGGCACGTGGGCTTTTTCTCTAGTTGTGGTGCGTGTGATGCTCTCGTGGAGCATGGGCTCCTAGTTGTGACATGTGGGGGTTAGTGACGTGGGAAACCTTAGTTCCTTGACCAGGGATTGAACCTATGCCCCCTGCATTGGGAATGCAGAGTCTCAACCACTGGATAGGCAGGGAAGTCCCTGAGATGTTCTCTCTGCTGGCTGGTCTCCACATTCTCCTGCTGATCACTGTAGGGCACACCCTTCTCCAGGGGTCTTCTTTGGTTTCTGGGGACTCTGCCCTACCCCCCATCCCCGCTTCTGTCTGCACCCACACAGGTGCCTAGGACTTTCCCACCTGTTGCCCTTTGCCCCAGCCACTCCATCACCAGAGCCCCTGCTGCTCCTGCTTTTGTTTTCTGCTCTTCTCCAGTCCTTCCTGTACCTCAGACTGTCCTCTTCCTCAAGTTTCAGCTCCAAGGCTGCCCTTGTCACCACTCTTTTCCTCTCCTGTAGATGTTAATTTTGGAGAAGGAAATGGCAACCCACTCCAGTGTTCTTGCCTGGAGAATCCCAGGGACAGAGGAGCCTGGTGGGCTGCCGTCTCTGGGGTCGCACAGAGTCGGATATGGCTGAAGCGACTTAGCAGCAGCAGCAGGCGTTAATTTGGCACCTGCTCTGTGCCAGGCCTATGTCCATCCCTGTCCTGTGGGAATGCCTGTCTGGTGGAGCAGGTGGCTGTGAAAACAGTGGCTGCATGCCTTGGTCAGTGCTGTGATGGAGATGGTGAGGCTGCGGGGTCCAGGGAGGCCCTAACTCTCCCTGGGGAGGAGGCAGGCATGGGGAAGGGGTGCTGGAGATGGGGTAGGAGGAAGGACTCACTTGGCAGGTAGAACAGATGAAGGGGTCCTAGGCAGAGGTAGTGAGAGTGTGCTCTGGAGCTGGGAGAGCAGCTGCGGGGGCAGTGGCGGGAGCTGCAGAGTAGGCAGAGCCGTGGCGAGCCGCTGGGAGACCTTGAGCAGGAGACGTGCCTTCTCAGGCTTGCGCTGCAGAGAAGTCTGTGTGGCCCTACGGGTCAGAAGAAGGTCCCAGTTGTGCGGACTGGGTCTAGCTTCCCTGGAAGGCAGGACGCAGTAGGTTGTGGTGGTGAAGTTGGTGGATTGGGGTTTTGGAAAGAGCCCTTCAGTATTGTGTAGAGGCCTGGAAGGAGGTGGAGAGACTGGAGGCCCGTGAACTGGCTGTGGAAGCAACCCAGTGAGTGAGCAGTGCAGGGGCCTGAGCGCATCAGAGTGTGGGGGCTGGGGAGCGGGGGCGGGCAGACCAAGAGTTCAAGGGGGTTGGATCCCTGGAGCTTGGCTACTTGGGGGACAGAAGAGGTCCAGGTTAAATCTGTTGTGTGGGATGGTTGTCCAGTTGCCCAGAAGGAGCCTTGTGGCCTAAGAGGCTTTCCCCTTTACTTTAGCCTTTCCCCTAGTGTCCCCAGCCATGAGAGGGTGGGACAAGGTGGCCTTTCTTGCTCTGACCCAGCTGGTCTGTCACATGACTCTGGCTGAGGAGAAGGGACACAGAGCCCGCAGTGTAGCCGGCTGGGGCCTCGTCTGGCCTTACTCAATCTGGCCAGGACTGTTGCAGCTGGGCGCCAGTGCCTGGCATGGCTGCCGTCTGAGAGCGCACGTCTTTGACCCTTAGATGCCCTCCCCACCTTCATGCAGGCTCTGTCCTCCCTGTCAGCTGTCCTGGCTCAGCCTTCCTGGCTGCCCCAGGCCCTGATTCTGCCCAGGGCTTCTGCTTTCCCCGTGACTGGCCCTGAGAGGAGTGGCTGGGCTCTGGGGCCTCATTGGCCAAACCCTGCTGGGCCCACACACGCCCCGTCCTCCCTGGCTGGCTGCCTGCCCACCAAGGGATTGGGAGGCCGCCTGGCCTGGCCTGCCCTGTTGTGGCAGACTGCCTTGGAGCCCCAGGAAGCTGCTGGAGTCTGGAGGCTGTGCTGCTTTTCCCCTCGGCCCATGCTCCAGGGGCTCAGCACTCCTCTCTCTGAGGGAGGTGGGGCCAGAGCACAGTGGGGCTTGTTCCTCTGCCAGCCCCAGGGTGGGAGCTCCGCCCTTCTCAGAGCACAGTATTTCCTGCCTGACAAGTGACAGAGCTCCTTAGCTTCCTTGTTAGAAAGCTCAGCTGGCCATGCCAGAGCCCTGCAAGATTAGACCCCAGAATCCTGGAACCAGGGCTGAGATACCTTGGAGACTGGCAGTCTCCCCTGGGCCCTGCCTGGCAAGTGACAGATGAGGCTCAGAGGAGCGGGGATTGCTTAGGATCACATAGCACTCTGAAGGGCAGGGCTAGGATTTTAACTCAAGTCTGCCTCTAGACATCCCTTTATAAATCTTTGATGTGGTCCTACTGGGTGCCAGGCACTTCGAAGCATGAGAACTAGAGTAGGAGCTTCTCAAAGGACTGGCCCAGTTTTTCTTATAAGCTCAGTGTTTGAGAGGGTCCAGTACAGAGGGAGGGGCTTCTCTGGCAGTTCAGCTGGTAAAGAATCCGCCTGCAATGCAGGAGACTTTCCGGTTTGATTCCTGGGTTAGGAAGATCCCCTGGAGAAGGGAACGGCTACCCACTCCAGTATTCTGGTTTGAAGAATTCCATGGACTGTGTAGTCCATGGGGTTGCAAAGAGTCAGACACGACTGAGCAACTTTCACTTTAATACAGAGGAAGTGCTTGGAGAATGAATGAGTGAGTGAATGAATGAACAGAATGACAAGGCAAAGATCCTGCCTCTAGGCATGTAGACGTCAATGGATGGGACTTCTGTTTCACAAAACAGGTAATAGGAGGCTGGTAGGAGTGGGGACGACAGAGGATGAGATTGTTGGATGGCATCACCAACTCAGTGGACGTGAGTTTGAGTAAGCTCCGGGAGTTGGTGATGGACAGGGAAGCCTGGCGTACTGCAGTCCATGGGGTCACAAAGAATTGTACACGACTGAGCGACTGAACTGAACTGACGAGTGGGGATTGGCTAGGTGGGAAGTAGAGAGGATTAGAACTCAGGTGTCCTGACTGCTGGTCTACGACTTTTTGGCCATCCTCACTTTCCTCATCTGTAAAATGGGGTAAATGGTCTTTACCCTCTGCCTGCCTCGTGACGATTCAGCAAGGCAGTGGGTGAGAACAGGCTTGAACAGCAGGGATGTTGTGTTGGGGCGGATGGGATCTTCCCTGTGTGCACATCTGGAACTGCCCAGAAACTCCACATACTCTGATTTTCTTCTTCCCCCTTACTCTCTGCATCTTGCTTCCATCTTGCTTTCTCCAGGACTTCTTTCTGGAATGTTTGTCCCAGAACTAGCTGTGGGAGGGGCTTGGGAAGAGTGTGGGTAAACACAGTCTGCCTGCCTCCTCCCTCTACCGTCTCCCACACCTAGAAAGTCAGCCACTCAAATCCACATCCAGGCAGCCCCCAGCACATACCAGTCTGGAAATGCCTTGGCAATGGTTACCATGGTGACAGCTCCTGCTGCTAGGATCGCAGTGGTCTGGAAGCTACTTACAACAGCCTGGCAGCCTGGTGCCCGCAGGTCCCCACCCAGGCTGCAAGCTCCTGGGGCAGCTGCCCTCTTCTGTCTCATTTTGGTCCCCAGCACTGCACTTGGTATCCAGGGGCCCTTGGCAAGGAGCTGCCTCTCCAAGGAACCCACAAGCTGTTCTGGGTCAGACTTGCTTGGTTCAAATCCCAGGGCTACCTCTTAGGGGTCAGTGACCTTAAGCAAGTCAACTTGGTGTGTTGTGAATTTATTGAATTAGCTGTGGAATCCTTGTGAAAGGAGCTATCCAAAGAGTATAGCACCCCAGAATGAGACCCGTCTTTCCCTGAGCCATCACTACCCCCATCGTGTAGCAGTAGCAGGGTCAACATAGGTCATAGCACTTTTTGCTGCTGAATCCACACCCAGGGCCCTGGATTCCTCATCTTGGGCCCCTGGAAGCCCTTCAGGCAGTGTAGTGTGGTGAGTAGGACCTCAGTCACAGTGGCTAGACCTCTGGAGTCACAGCTGGGCTTGGCACTTACTTGAGCTTCAGTTTCCTAATCTTTAAAATGAATATAATAATGTACCTCTTTCAGAGGTTTGTTATATGGATAAAATTTGAATTAGGACTTGTAAAGTGAAGAGTATCTGATACTTTATAAGCACTTTATAAATGTTAGCAGAGACTTATCACCACAACTGGCAGTGACCGTGAAAAATGGAGGGCTTCCCATTGGGCGCTAGTGGTAAAGAACCCTCTTGCCAAAGCAGGAGATGTAAGAGTTGCAGGTTTGATTCCTGGGTTGGGAATATCCCCTGGAGAAGGGCATGGCAATCCACTCCAGTATTCTTGCTTGGAGAATCCCATGGACAGAGGAGCCTGGGGGTCTACAGTCCACAGGGTCGTAAGGAGTCGGAAATGACTGAAGCGACTTAGCACGCACGTATGCATGAAAACTGGAACCCAGGTGCCTATCCCTACTTGTCATTTTTCTCACACCGGCAGGTGTCCCTAGCTCTGTTCACAGTGTGATGAGGGAAAGCTGGCCCGAGAGACAGGATGGCAGGTCAGCTCCCCTTCCTCATCCCACCCCATCCAGGGGACTGCCAGGCATGCCTACCTCTATTGCCTGGCAAGTAAGACTCCCAAGTTGGACCCTGGGCAGAGACTCCTCCGCTTATTCATGAGTTCTAGGATTTTCTCTGCTGGTTCTCCAGCTGGCAGCTGTTCCAGCCCTGGTCTGGATCAGACAGCTGGTCAGTGACTGCCTGGAGCCCTCCCTGTCAGTAGAGCCAAGTGTTGACAACGGATAAGCACCAGCTGAGGTGCTGCTTCCGATGTCATCTGAAACATGAAGAGCCCGAGGAAAGGGTCCTTATGGGATGAAATAGGAGCAAAGCCCTGGGCTTGACTATTGTAGGGCTCGCTGTGCTGTGTTGCGCTTAGTTGCTCAGTCATGTCAGACTCTTTGTGACCCCATCAACTGTAGACCCCCAGGCTCCTCTGTCCTTGGGGATTCTCCAGGCAAGAATACTATAGTGGGTCGCCATGCCCTCCTTCCAGGGGATCTTTCCAACCCAGCGATTGAACCCAGGTCTCCCGTATTGCAGGCTCTTTACCATCTGGGCCACCAGGGAAGCCCGGGAGTACTGGAGTGAGTAGCCTATCCCTTCTTCAGGGGATCTTCCCAACTCAAGAATCAAACTGGGGTCTCTTGCATTGCAGGTGGATTTTTTTACCAGCTGAGATACCAAGGAAGCCCATAGGGCTTTACCCACTGAGCCACCAGGGAAGCCCCATAGGGGGGCGCTTCCTAGGCCTCCCTGAATACAGATGGGAAATCTTGCCAGAACGAAGGTGAATCTGAGGCAAAACTTGAAAAAGCTGGCCTACAGTTGAATTAATACTCTGCTCCATCCCTTTCTCCCCACCCCGTCCCTCAGGTGCAAGGATATGTTAACATGAAATTTGTGGCTAAAAGGAAGCTGGGCCTAGTAGGGGCATCCAGAGAGCCCCTGGGGTCTGAGACCCTGGGCTGGAGGGTGCTGGCCACTCTTGGAGTTAGGTTCTCTTGGCAAGTGGTCTTGGGGATCTCAGGGGCTGGCAGACCTGGAGACTCTGCTGTGAGCTGACCGTCCCGCCTGCTCCCCAGGGCCTGGCCTCCGTGTTCTCCAACCGCACATCCCGGAAGTCGGCCTCACGCACTGACAGCGACAACATGGCAGACGGCGAGGGCTACCGGAACCCCACGGAGGTGCAGATGAGCCAGCTGGTGCTGCCCTGCCACACCAACCAGCGTGGCGAGCTGAGCGTCGGGCAGCTGCTCAAGTGGATCGATGCCACTGCCTGCCTGTCTGGTGAGGCTGAACCCGGCATGGCTGCCTTCCTGGCCCTGGCCACACACACCAGGGGAGAGGCCCTTCCTGAGCGTCGCCCTCTTCTCTCATCCCGACCTTCACTCAGGCCGCTCCACCTGCCTGTGATGCCCTCTTCAAGTTCCACATGCTCAGCTTGGGCCCACCCTCTTGCCTGCAAACCCCCAGGGCTCTGAGTGCTGGTCCTGGACCCTAGGGTCCCTGCTCTGATGCAGCGTAGCATTAGACGTGGTTGCTCCGAGGCTGACAGTAGCAAAACCCATGGCATTGGGCAGGGTTGAGTGGAGCTTGGATGGAGCTCATTTTGTTGCCTTCGATGCCCTAGTATTCTCCAGCCCACAGGTAGTTCACAGACTGATGGTAGCGGGGGAGCAGACAGAAGGCCTAACTGTCCCCCTGCACTGTCTGATAGGGGTTGGGAAAGGGAGGCGGAACTGAGGCTCTAGGAGAACAGACTTGAGACAACCCTGACCCATCCCTGGAAGTAGAGAAGGAATTCTAGAAGGACTCAGGCCTGGGAGCAGAGTCCTCAGGATGAGAGTGACTCAGGCAAGCAGACAAAGGTGGGTGAGGTTGTCTGGGCACTCGAGGAAGTCAGGAAGTGGAGGCGTGAGCATTCATTCAGCGGCTGCTTATTGAGTACTGCGTGCCAGGCACTGCTCCAGGACTGGGCACAGCAGTGAACAAGATGGGCGAAATTCCTTGCCCTCGAGTGACTTGCGGTCTAGCAGAAGGGAGAGGCACTAGCCAGACAAAACCCAGATAAGTAAGACAGGGTCAGGGTGTCGTAATCACGGTGAGGAAAGTAAAGAGTGGTGGGGGTGCAAGCGAGGAGGCAGGCCTTAGCTAGGAGGGTCTGATATTGGATCAGAGGCCTGGGCCATGGGGAAGCTGCTAACGGATGGCTTTCTTCTCCTGATGCCAGCGGAGAGGCATGCAGGGTGCCCCTGTGTCACAGCCTCCATGGATGACATCTATTTTGAGCACACCATCAGGTAAGTGGCTTCCTGCCTCTCTTTCTGGTCTCCCCATCACAAGCCCAGAGCTCTCCCCCCATCTCCTGCCTTATCAGCCTGTGTGCTGCCTGGCACCTGCCTCAGCTGAGGGCCTTTGCAGATGGATGGGGGGCAGCCTTTCTGGAGCCATGACCCATCTGCAAGGTCTCTGGGACAGCAGTGCGCTAGGAGCTGCCCCTGTGGCCAGGTGCCGTGGGGTGGGCTCCCTGAGCCAGCTTTGGAGTTGGATGTTGCTCATGCTGCGGCATGGGGTGCTGTGTGACTTTGGGGAAGTCAATCTCTTTCTCTGGTCCTCAATTTTCTTATCTTCAAAATGGAAGTTGTTGTTCAGTCACTAAGTCATGTCCAACTCTTTGCAACCCCATGGACTGCAGCACGCCAGGCTTCTCTGTCCTTCACTATCTCCCGGAGTTTGCTCAGACTCACGTCGATTGAGTTGGTGATGCCATCCAAATATCTCATCCTCTGTCACCCCCTTTTCCTCCTGCCCTCAAGGTTTCCCGGCATCAGGGTCTTTTCCAATGAGTCAGCTCTTCAAATCTGGTGGCCAAATTATTGAAGTTTCAGCTTCAGCATCAGTCTTTCCAATGAATATTCAAGGGTGCTGGTTAGACTTAATCAGTGAATGCCTTTTGGAGCTTGGCTGTTCTCTGTGGGTCATTGGTCATCAGACTGTAGGGAGGTCCCTAGACAAGGTGCCTTGGCAGAGCCTGAGCCAGAAGCTTGGACCATTCAGCCTCTGCTCACATACCTCCAGGAACGGGGGTCTCATTACCTACTAGTTTTGTTTGTTTGATGTCTGTACTGATTAGAAGGGTTTTCATTACCCTGTACGGAGCTTGGTCTTCGCAGTTTTGCTAGGACCCAAGGAGCATGCCAAGCCTCAGCCCAGGGCAGGCTGCAGGGGCTGCCTGCAGTGCTCTGGCCTCCAGGCCTGCTTCTGAACTATCAGTGCCTGGGAAATCAAGTGCCAAAACTTATCCAGGACTTCCTGGTGCCCCATGCGTCGTGGTTAAGGAAGAAGTTTGGCCAGTCCCTGTACTTGCTTACTCAGTCATTCCTCACTACCTGTGCCTTTTTTGGACCAGGGCCCATGCT
The DNA here is from genome assembly GCF_023091745.1 of Budorcas taxicolor. Taxonomy (NCBI): domain Eukaryota; kingdom Metazoa; phylum Chordata; class Mammalia; order Artiodactyla; family Bovidae; genus Budorcas; species Budorcas taxicolor. Next base: position 91,845,245 of record NC_068912.1, on the reverse strand, counting down.
GGGTTTGGAGTCTACAAAGTCCACTGGAACATAGTCTCTGTGCCCTAGCAGTTCCCAGTCTTCAGGGAGGCAGATAAAGAAACATAATTTCAATTCACAGGGGTAAATTCCAGGCAAATAATGATCTTTGACATATGGGTGCTTTGCAGTACTCATTTTTGAATATCTTATTTTAGAATAGTTTTTGATTTACAAAAACACTGTTGATGGTACAGAGTTTCTATAATATCTTACATTCATATGGTACCTTTGTCACAGTTAATGAACCCATGTGCTGTACTTAGTTGCTCAGTCGTGTCCAACTCTGTGGGACCCCATGGACTACAGTCCACCAGGCTCCTCTGTCCATGGGGATTCTCCAGGGAAGAATACTGGAGTGGGTTGCCATGCCAACCTCTGAGGGATCTTCCCAACCCAGGAATCAAACCCAGGTCTCCTGCATTGCTGGCAGATTCTTTACCAGCTGAACTACCAGGGAAGTCCTAATGAGCCCCTACTGATGAGTTATTTGTAAGCCTTTTTAAAACCATGTGAACAATTGTTTACATGGAAGATGGTTGATTTACAATATTCTGTTAGTTTCAGGTGTACAGCATTGTAAAGCAATTATACTCCAGTTTAAAAAAAAGGGGGGGTGGGGAGAAGGCCCTACTGTATAACACAAGGAGCTATATTCAATATTTTATAATAACTGCAATGTCTTTTTACTATTGATAATTAACTTACTAAGTCCTCAGAACAAGACTGTGAGATCCTGGCTATTAGTATCCTTCTTTTACAGGTGAGGAAACTGAGGCACAGGGAAGTAAAGTAACTTATTTGAGGTCTTACAGCTGGTGGAGAACTCAGGATATACTACAGGCAAGGCAGTCTGGCCCCAGAGAGCTTGCTCTTACCTAGTAGGCTCTGCGTGCAGGCGTGCTCAGTCACTTCAGTTGTGTCCAACTCTTTGTGACCCTAAAGACTGTTGCCCACCTGGCTCCTCTGTCCATGGAATTCTCCAGGCAAGAATACTGGAGTGGGTTGCCATGCCCTCCTCCAGGGATCTTCCTGACTCGGGGATCAAACCTGTGTCTCCTGCGTCTTCTGCATTGCAGGTGGTTTCTTCTTCCACTGGGGCACCTGGGAAGCCCAACCAATGGGCTACATTGCCTCTGTTTTTGAGGGTGGGTATAGAGGCACTGTGTGGTGCTGGAGAAGACTCTTGAGAGCCCCTTGGACAGCAAAGAGATCCAGCCAGTCCGTCCTAAAGCAGATCAGTCCTGAATGTTCACTGGAAGGACTGACGCTGAAGCTGAAATTCCAATACTTCAGACACTTGATGTGAAGAACTGACTCATTTGAAAAGACCCTGATACTGGGAAAGATTGAAGGTGGGAGGAGCAGGGAACAACAGAGGATGAGATGGTTGGATGGCATCACTAACTCAATGGACATGAGTTTGAATAAACGCCGGGAGTTGGTGGTGGACAGGGAGGCCTAGCGTGCTGCAGTCCATGGGGTTGCGAAAAGTTGGACACGACTGAGTGACTGAACTGATAGAGGCACTGGAAAAGGAAATGACAGCCCACTCTAGTATTCTTGCTTGGAGAATCCCCATGGACAGAGGGGCCTGGTGGGTTATAGTCCATAGGGTTGCAAAGAGTTGGACACGACTGAAAGCGTGCATGCATAGTGGCACATGGGCTTCCCTGGTAGCTCAGCTGGTAAAGAATCTGTCTGCAATGCAGGAGGCCCTGGTTTGATTCCTGGGTCAGGAAGTTCCCCTGAAGAAGGGATAAGCTACCCAGTCCGGTATTCTTGCCTGGAGAATTCCACGGATAAGGAGCCTGGTGGGCTACAGTTCATGGGGTCACAAAGAGTTGGACACGACTGAGTGACTGAGCACAGCACATAGTGAGTGCCACAGAGGGTAGTCATGGGTGGCTTCCTGGAGGAGGTATTTGAGCTGCCTGCAGTACTGTATGCAGTGAGAATTTGTAGGCCAGTGGAGCTGTGTCTGGGTCAACTCTGAGTCTCTGCTGCCACAACAGGATCTGACAGCTGAGGAGCAATGATAGAGAAGGCTGGGGTGGGGCGTGTAGTGATGGATGGGCCTGCCATAGGACCCAGTAGAGTGGAGGTGAGTCTGGGCAGAGGAGGGTGTGGGTGTGAGGGCAAGCTGGAGAGGGGCCTGGAGCATGGTTGGTGACCTGGAAAGTCCTGGCCATACCTGAGGAAAGCTGGGAAAGGTTTTTTTTTGCTTGTTTTTGCTTTAGCCATTTAAAAATGCCTCAAAATGCATCTCTAAGGAATAAGAACTTTTGAAAAACATAAAAATACCACTACTACCCCTAAACAAAATGAACAATTTCGCACCAACATCAAATATCCAGTCAGTGTTCAGTTGCCCACAGTGTCTCTTGAATTTGTTTCATTTTGTTTTGCTTTATAGTTTTTTGCTTTATTTTGTTCAAGTCATGATGCAAATAAGGTTGCATTTGGTTACTTGTTCTCTTTAGTCTTTTTTTCCCTTTGACCATGCTTCCTGGCTCATGGGATCCTAGTTCCCTGACCAGGGATGGAGCCTGGTCCCCAGCAGTGAGAGCACTGAGTCCTAACTACTGGACTGCCAGGGAATTCCCTCAAGTCCTTTTTTTAACCTGTAGGCCCTACATCTCTGCCATCACCTTCTCCCTGTACCCTCTCCTTCCTCTTCCCACTCCCTGTCTCTCTCTGTTTTTTCTTGAAGTTTGTTTGTTGAAGAACCTCGGTCATTTGCTCTCTAGGGTTCTCCATCATCTGGGTTTTACTATTAGCATCACTGTGGTGTCATTTAACATGTTCCTCTCTCTGTCAAGAGTATTGGTCCTGCGGAAGGGCTCTATTACAACTGGCTGAAAAGGTCAGATTTGTCTATAGGTGCTGCCTCTGGAGGGGTTTTGGGAAACTAGGGGCTTGAAGGGGCCCCCAAGGAGGCTGGGCAGTGACTCTGGGGATGGAGCCAATTTTGACCTGAGCTGTGAGATGGAAGACAGGAAGGAAGAGAAGCTTGGGAGTCCAAATGGGTGACTGCTTGGCTTTAGGGGAGGCTAGAGAGGAAGAGGAGAGGGGAGGAGGAGGAAGGGGAAGGGTCATATTTTAGCACCGCCAAAAATAGATTTTCTTTGTATTGGTGAGTCAGGGAAGTTCTTTTTCTAATATTTTATCATGAAAACTTTCAAAATTATAGAAAAGTTGAATAGTGGTGTGATCATTACCACTGAGAGTCAGTAATTAACAGTTTGCTAAATTTGCTTTATCTGTATGTGGATAAATACAGGCATGCCTTATCTTATTGCACTTTGCAGAGCTTGCGTTTTTTACAGCTTGAAGTTTTGTAGCAACCCTGCATTGAGCAAATCTATTGACCTCATTTTTCCAACAACATTGGCTCAATGTAGTGTCTCTGTGTCACATTTGAGTAATTCTTGCAATATTTTAAACTTTTTCATTATTATTATTTATGGTGATCTGTATTAGGAGGGTAAAATTTGGGGGGCTATAAGAAAGTGGGGGTGGGGGAGCTTTCCTTAGGAGGGACTGTTGAGTTGAGAGCAAAGAGAATATTGAGCGTTCACTGGACTAGGGGGAGCAGGGGGAAGGGGGAGATGAATGACATTATGCCACTTCTCTTGCCTCAGCTTCCCCACCTGTAAAATGGGGTGCTAACACTGTCTTGCCAACTTGCTTTGGTAGCATCATAGATGTGAATATGCTCTGTACGCTGTAACATTTTTTGGCTAGTTCCCCTCGGCAGAGGCCCCACAAGTATCTGAGGCCCCGTTCTCTCTTTTTGTCCCTCTGGGTGGCTCATCTCTTGCTTTTCCCTCCTTAGTGTTGGACAAGTGGTGAATATCAAGGCCAAGGTGAACCGGGCCTTCAACTCTAGCATGGAGGTGAGCCACTGGGTGGGTGGTTTCCACTTTCTCTTCATTCTCGGCCCCCAGGCTAGGTGCATGCGTGTTCATACTCACAGCGCCCTGGCTGAGGATAGAGTTCTGAAATAGCTGGCAAGTTTGGGAGGATCTAGGGATCTAACTTTCCAATGGTCATAACACAGAAGGGAAAACTGAGGCCAGGGATGGGGAGGGACATGCCTCTGGTCTCCGAGTGATGTGGATTCCACTGTGGGCCTTGACTTCCAGCTTCCTGGGCCTTCCCCTAGTGTCAGACCGTCTGTTCAGCAGCCAGGTGAATGCAGGGAGGACAGCCACTGTGCTTAGCCCTGACGTCAGTGGGCTGAAGCAGTGAGAGAGATAGACTTTGGTCCATTAGCTTACCTCCCACAGCCTCTGTTTTCACATCTGTAAAATGGGCACATGATTCCTATGCTGCAGGATTGTGGAAGGTTTAATGAGAGAACTGTTTGGTGATGCACAAAGAGGAAGGGCCTCTACTTCCCATTTATGGACGTCAGGCCCAGGCAACTTTACCCAGCTGGGCCAGTGGTTACTGAGGCACACTGAGGCTTGGATAGCAGAATCTTGACTGTAGCTCTGGATACCCCATAAGAGCTCAAGGTCCCCCTATGGACCCCCAAACTCTGTCCTTCCAATTTAGCCAACACTTAAATTAACTTACTTCAAGCCCTTTCATAACACAGTCTCATTTTGATCCTCTCAATAACCCTGTAAGTGTAGGTACAATCATTCCCATTTTACAGATGAGGGAACTGAGGCCCAGAGAAAGGAATTGACATGCCCAAGGTTCCCCAGGGAGCCAGGGCCAGAATCAGAACCTATCCCACGTCTCTAGCCCCCTGGACTTGGTAGGTGATACAGAAATACTGGAAGCCGGGCCTGGTGATGCTTCCCATCTCAAGCTGTAGGATTCTAGTTCCTCCCTCCTCACTTGTCCACCTTGCTCTGCCTTTCCAGGTGGGCATCCAGGTGGCCTCTGAGGACCTGTGCTCTGAGAAGCAGTGGTGTGTGTGCAAGGCCTTAGCCACCTTTGTGGCCCACAAGGAGCTCTCCAAGGTAGGTGGCTATACCTGACCACTCTATGCTGCCAGGCCACCTGGGTGCCTTTCCAGGGCAATGATTCTGGGGGTTGGTAGAGCGGTAGAGATGGGGGTGCAGCAGGGAATCCATAGCTTCCAGAAGAAGGCCCATCCCCCACTGTGGTTGATCCCCAAGTGCCTTCCTGCTCTGCTTTTCCCCTTCTCTCCCCATGCACCTCACTGCAGGATTCTCCAGGTCTTTCTATTGCCTTCCATGTCCTGCCTTGACATTCCTCATCCACAGTTCCTTTGCCCAAGAATGGGCTCAGGGGACACTGGAGGGTGAAAATGATATATCAGTCAACATGGAGATGGAAGATGGGGACAAAGAGGGGACAAGACTTGTAACCATCCAGGAGCCCCAGGTGTGAGATGATTACTAGGGGGACAGTTGTTGTTCAGTCACTAAGTTGTGTCCAACTGTTTGTGACCCCATGGACCATAGCATGCCAGGCTCCCCCTCCTTCACTCTCTCCCAGAGTTTGCTCAGATTCATGTCCATCAAGTCGGTGATGCCATCCAACCATCTCATCCTCTGCCATCCCCTTCTCCTCCTGCCCTCAGTCTTTCCCAGCATCAGGATCTTTTCCAAAGAGTCGGCTCTTTGCATCAAGTGGCCAAAGTATTGGAGCTTCAGCTTCAGCATCAGTCCTTCCAATGAATATTCAGGGTTGATTTCCTCTAGGATTGACTGGTTTGATCTCCTTGCAATCCTAGGGGGGCACGCCCTCATGCTGTTTCAGGGAATTTGTCCTGAAACCCCCCACTCTGCCCCTGCCACAGGTGAAGCTGAAGCCAACCATGCCGCGGACGGAAGAGGAGAAGACGGAGCACAGCGTGGCGGCCGAGCGCCGGCGCATGCGACTGGTCTACGCAGACACCATTAAGGACCTCCTCGCCAACTGCGTCATTCAGGATGGTGAGCGTCATGGGTGGGGAGGGCAGCTCGTGTCCTACATGCTCCCCTCTGTCTGGGGCTCCCGCTGGGCAGAGAAAGGAAGGAAGTCTTCCTGGGATATCCACCCAATGATGGCCTCAGGACTGGATAACCCTCTTGCCTCAAGGTCCCTTAGTGGGGAAAAGGGAGCATTTGGACCTCTCACCCAGCTCCCAGGAGCCGTGACACATGGAAAACGGTTTGTCATCCACTAAATGCATTTGGGTCTCTAGGAGTCAAGGTGTTTGGGAAGGTAGTATTGAGCTTGGCCTTGAGGACCCTAGGACTTAAAAAAAAGCATATATTGGGTTGGTCAAGAAGTTCATTTGGGTTTTTCTGTAAGATATTCCCTCTTTTGGCCAACTCAGTAGACAGGTAGCTAGATAGGTAGATAGACTGAGATAGCTCTAGGGATAAAAAAGACAGAGATAGAATAAAAAGCAAGACTCTCTTCTACCCCAGAACCCAGGCCCCTCCAAAAAGGCAGCTGCTGCTGCTGCTGCTAAGTCGCTTCAGTTGTGTCTGACTCTGTGCGACCCCATAGACGGCAGCCCACCAGGCTCCCCTGTCCCTGGGATTCTCCAGGCAAGAACACTGGAGTGGGTTGCCATTGCCTTCTCCAATGCATGAAAATGAAAAGTGAAAGTGAAGTTGCTCAGTCGTGTCCGACTCTTTGCAACCCCATGGACTGTAGCCCACTAGGCTCCTCTGTCCATGAAATTTTCCAGGCAAGAGTACTAGAGTGGGTAGCCATTCCCTTCTGCAGGGGATCTTATCGACCCAGGGATCAAACCTGGGTCATCTGAGCCACCGGGGAAGCCGTATTAATGCATACTACCTCTCACTTCAACCCTCTCTTCTTACCCCATAGGGGAACGGCACCTACTGTCCCGTATCTTGCTCCTTTCCCCTTAAAAGCATATCCTGCAGATTGTCCTGTGCCAGCACACAAGACCTACTTGGACTGGGAGGATTTTGACAGGTGGAGAGATGAAGCAAGGTCTTTCTAACAGAGGATACAGGCTGGGGGCAAAGGTCTAGAGAGGTGACCTTGGTTTTGTTCTCTGATCTCCAGACAATGAGAATGCAGAGTCTCCCTGGAAACCTAAAGGAGGCAGTTTTAGGACCCATCAAGGATAATTCAGCCGCCCAGAGTGGAGAGAGAGCAGACAGTGGTAGCAAACCCCACTGAAGGCAGTGAGCTGTGCTCTAGATTCCATGTGCCCTACTTACGTGGGGCCTGGAGGCCAGGGCAGGCCCAGCTCTTCCTATGGTCGTCCAGGCCCCTGGCACCATCCATCCCACTGCAGCCCCTGTGGATCCCTCCTGTCGTGACAGCCCTTCTACCCAAGGGTCAGTCTGGATGCCTTAGACTGGTGTCTGGGCCCTTATCTGAGCCTTATCTTGTGCTGCCCCTTTACTTGTCCTCGGCTCCAGCTAAGCCAGGGTCTTGTTGCTCCTTATGACTGTCCTGCCTGTCTGGTTTCCAGACCTTGGCTCAGGGCTTCAACTGCTCTCCTCCCTGCCTGTGGCATCGCTGGGTAGCCTGCACACCAAGCGAAAGACCTCCTCTTTCACAGGCCTCGCCTGACGAGCTCTCTTCCCCTGGGAGATGGGAAATACATGGCACCTCCTTGGTGCTGAATGAATAAGAGAAGCTGTGTGGAGTGGTGGTGGTGGGGTTACTGGGCTGCCCGTGGCGGGGTCTGCCCTCAGGAATCTTCTCACTTCCTCGCTTTGTTCCTCCTTGGTCAGATCTGGAGAGCAGAGACTGCAGCCACATGGTGCCGGCCGAGAAGACGCGGGTGGAGAGTGTGGAGCTGGTCCTGCCCCCCCACGCCAATCACCAGGGCAATACTTTTGGGGGGCAGATCATGGCCTGGATGGAGAACGTGGCCACCATTGCAGCCAGGTGCCTCCTCTTCTTTCTTCCTCTCCTTTCCTTGGCCAGCTCCCTCTGGGGCAGAAACCCTGATTTGGTGCTAGCATTCAAGGCTTCAGCAGCTCGACTGTTCTTATAGGGTAAGCTGGGGCCTTCAGACCCAGGGAACCAGAGAGGAATGATTTTCTGTGAGCTCACCGGGGGAAATGTCAAGCCCTCAGCTAGCACCAGGGCCTCCCCATGCCCTGGCCCTGCCCAGTCACTTCCTAGATTTTATACTCTTTGCAAAGCAAGCCATTTGCCCTTCTCCTTCCCACCCACCCCACCATGCTCCCAGCCCTTGTCTCCCCTCCTGGCTGACCTTCCACCTTGTAGCCCCACTATTCTTTACTAAAATCCTGTCTGTCCTCTAAGAAGCCTCTTTAACTGTCCCCTTCTCCCTAAAGGTGGAAAGAATTCCTTCCCTCTCCTATAACCTGTGTACCTGTCTTGGACTTGTTCTGCCCCAAGTATTGGAGCGTATTTTTGTAGTTATGACGACCGACATTCATTAATTGACACTGTCATACCTCCACGACTGTACTTGCTGTTCCCTCTGAGAGGAGTGCCTTGCTAACCCTTATCCTCCTCAGCCAGGCGAATTCTTCCACCCTTTGGAGCCTAGCTCCAATGGCCCTTCCTCTGTGTTTACCCTGTGGACATAGTACATAAGCAACGCCATTTTGGGCAGCCAAGGCTATGAGTGCAGTAAGATCTCAGAGGAGAGTCAGAGTGTGGATAGTCAGGGAGGGCTTCCTAGAGGAGGAGTTTGTCAGCCGGGCCTTGAATGACAAGTAGCTTTGGGTAAGGGGAGGGCTTCTAGGTAGTAGGAACAGCAGGTGCTAGGATATAAACATTGAAAGGAAAAGGTTTATTGCAAGCCCTGCTCTTTGTCACCTCAAATTCAGCTTTTTTCCCAGCTACGCACGTAGACCTCAGTATTCTAAGCTGTGAGATGGGACTTCAGTTCTCTTCCTCTGGGTAGAGCTGTCACTGGGTTGGGTGGGAGTGGGTGGGCCAGAGGGTGGTGCGTGTGGCTCTGGGCAGGGTCTGGGGATGGGGGCAGGGAGAAGCACTGGAGGGTGCTTTGTCCTGTCCCCTGACCCCCGGCCTCCTCTAGCCGGCTCTGCCGTGCCCACCCTACCCTGAAGGCCATTGAGATGTTCCACTTCCGGGGCCCATCCCAGGTTGGGGACCGTCTGGTGCTCAAGGCCATCGTGAACAATGCCTTCAAGCACAGGTGAGGGGCTGGGATGGATGCGATGGGGCCCCCTGGGACTGAGGGCTCTTCCTGGCCTGAGAAGGGACATTACCTCAAAGTGTCAGGAACCGTTTCCCCGGTAGACGAGGTCTATGGGGTCTGGACTCTGGCCGCTGGGTCCCTGCACCATCCCCAGGGTTCACTCTGGTGTTCCTCCTCTGGCCTCCCCATCCTGTGTCACGCCTCGTGGTCTGTGTCTTGGTCTCTCTCCCTGGCTCCTGCCTCTGATCCTGCCTCACTGGATGCTTGGGTCACGGGGCACCTCTGGCCAGTGTTCTGTTGTTTATCGAACCCTTCTTGACCCCTTTCCTAAAACCGCAAACGGTTCCCAGAGCCCTTATCTTTGTAATGGATTCTGATACCCCCACGAAAGCTTACTTAAAGTATGCATCTCTTTTGATGATTTCAAAGATGTGGTGATTTTCAGTAATATGTAGTCATTAACAGTGATGGATCAAGAGCCAGGCTGCCTGGGTTCAAATTTGGCTTACCTCTTAGCATCTGTGTGAATTTGGGCAAGTTACTTAACCCTCTGAGCCTCAATTCTTTCGAGAACCGGGACTCACCACAGCTACCTCATAATTGCGAGGATTAAATGAGGAGTTGCTGTTTAATAGTATAATGACAGAGAGAACGTTCACTGAAGGTCAGCCATTGCTGCTGCTGTTATTTTTATTATTATTATTATCATTTTACTATTCCTTCTGATAAGCACGCATTCTGCTGTTGTGCAGAGCAAAAAGTCCTGAACTAGGATCTGTGAGGCCTGGTTTCTAGTGCAGACTCTCTTCCTGACTGTTGTGTGACCTTGGGCAAGTTAGTGCCCTGTTCAAGGTATTGATTTCCCCATCTGCATAAAGTCTGCATTGCTAAGTGAGGGGAATGGAGGCAGCTGCTATTTTATAATTCATCGAGACAGTCGGAGGTACAGAGACAGCAGCAACTGAGCTGTCGGGAGCACGGCTGTTAGAGCACTGGTGAATATGTTTATAATGAGCATTTTCTCTAATTAGGCCCTGCCCCTCCACCTTCTTTATGTCTTTCCATAACCCTTTGTTTTTACATAAACATATTTTATAGAGACATTTGTTTCCCCATCCCCTAGCTGTCAGTGCATGAGAACCTAGACTGCACAGGTTTATTCATTGCTGTGACCCCCAGAGATGAGCACGGGCCAGGGGTGCAGCGGGTGCTGTGTAAACATTGTTGAAAGGGAAGGCTTCTGAGTTTCCCGTCCAGCGGTCTCTGCAGAGGGGTGGCCTTGGGAAGATCTGTCCAGCTGACGGCATCCCTCTTTCCCCCTCAGCATGGAGGTGGGTGTGTGCGTGGAGGCCTACCGCCAGGAGGCCGAGACCCATCGGCGGCACATCAACAGCGCCTTCATGACCTTCGTGGTCCTGGGTGCAGATGACCAGCCTCAGATGCTGCCCTGGATTCGGCCCCAGCCTGGGGTGAGTGCCCCGCTACTCTTCCCTTCCCTTCCCTCCTTCCCTCTTCGCCCCCTTCCCTCTCTGCCCAGGGGTGGCAGGACTGGGGAGCATAGGCCCAACTCTTCCCTTCTGCTGGGGAACAGCTTGGCCCTGAGTGCCCTGCCGTGAGCCCCAGAGGTGCTGCTTGTGCTTTTTGGAAGAATTTGAACCATGTGTGTGGGCCTCCCTCATTGCTGGGCGTTAACCAGCACTCCTGAGCCTGCAGATCTGTAAAAGCACTGGCTTTGGGGTCAGATGTGGGTTGGACCCCACCTTGGCCACGTTCTAATGGGTGCCCTCTTTGAGCTTCAGTCCCATCTTTAAAGAGGGCATATCTGTAGTTCCTGCCTTATAGGATTGTTGGGGAGACACTGATCCTGTGCCTGACTAAGTGGCAACTGCTCTGACCGTGGTGACAGGGGAGCAGAAAGGGTAGGGATGAGAGTCAGGGACAGGGGTCCAGGCTGGCTCTAAAAAATGTTCCCTTGTGCCTCCTGTGGGCCAGGCTCGGGCTTGCTTCCAGGGGCCAGGGAGTGACCTTGGTGAGGTTGCCTCTTCTCTCCCAGAAGGTCCCCTGCCCTGCCCGCCGCACAAGGCTGAGCATCTATTGTGAAACCTCTGCTCTAGAGCCAGTGTTGGGCAGTCAAGACGGGTGGTGGGCAAAGGAGTGGGGAGCCTGAAGACAGTGGGACAGGAGACAGTCTGTGATGTCCTTTCATGTCTTTGCCAATAAATGTCCATGAGTGAGGAGATGTTAGAGGTACTAGTTCAGAGGTGGGCTCCGGGCTAGGACATCTGGATTCTGTTCCTGGCCACACTCCTTAGTCCTGTGACCTTGGGTGAGCCACTTAGCCTTTCTGTGCCTCAGTTTCCTCCTCTGTAAAATGGGGATAGTACTGTGAGTTCCCTGATGGCCTAGTGTTTAGAATCCCAGGATTTCATTGCCACGCTGTTGCTGTTGTTCAGTTGCTAAGTTGTGTCGGTCTCTTTGTGACCCCATGGACTATAGCACGCCAGGTCCCTGTCCTCCTCTATCTCTTGGAGTTTGCTCAAGGTCATGTCCATTGAGTTGGAAGTGCCATCTAACCATCTGTCCTCTGGCACCCTCTTCTTCTTTTGCCTTCAGTCTTTCCCAGCATCAGGGTCTTTTTCAGTGAGTTGACTCTTCACATCAGGTGGCCAAAGTATTGCCATGACCCAGGTTCAATCCCTGGTGGGAGAACTGAGTAGCTGCAAGCTGCCTGGTGTGGCCAAAATAAAATCAAATGAGTGTAGTAGTAGTGCCAGTTCAGAGGGTTGTTATAAGACTTAGGTGAAGTTTTGTGTGGAAAACACTTCAGAAGCGTGCCTACTGATAGCAAGTCCCCTTTGGAGGAGGAAACATGTTTAGTGAGAGCGGGTGGTTTTCCCAAAGTCACTCACGGGTGTGAGGGGAAGCTGGGGCTGGGCCTCAGTGACCAGGCACTGTGCTGTCCAGGCTGCCCCTGTGCGATCTGAAGTCCGCTTTAGGACTGCAGGGAGGGTCTCCTTGGGCCCTTTGGGGAAGGAGGGCAGGCGGTAATGGGGGCTGGGTGAGCTGGTTGTCCTGCCCCTCACCACAATCTGTCTGGGCTCCTCCCCCCAGGATGGCGAGCGGCGGTACCGAGAGGCCAGTGCCAGGAAGAAGATCCGCCTGGACAGGCAAGTGGAAGCCAGGTGGTGGGAGGGGACACGGCTTCAGTTCTGTCTCAACTCCCTGTCTGCTCCCTGCCCCTGGGGACTCGCCTGTCTTTGGTGCTTCCCCTGAGCTGGGCCTTTACATCCAGGCTGTCTCTAGTCTTGGCCTCATGACACAGCAGTCTTACCGGCCCCTTGTACAGGTGAGGATGCTGAGGAGAGAGGGACTAGGTGTCCACGGGCACACAGATAGGAATAATGAGAATTTGAACCTGGGCAGGTGTGGCCAATTTTACATCTTGTGTCCCTCCCATTGATTACGATGATGCCCATTTTGGAGATGGAGAAAGACTCTGAGAGGAGGAGAGCAATTGCTTGTGATGCAAATCCAGGTGTGAATGATTGCTACCAAAGCACTTTACATGCCTGAAAGTACTGTAAATGCACCAGGGTTTACCATCTAATGTTAATAAGAAAAATGTGCATTTAGGGAGGGGTTTGGCAACCTACTTCAGTATTCTTGCCTGGAGAATCCCATGGACAGAGGAGCCTGGCGGGCTACAGTCCACAGGGTTGCAAAGAGTCAGACACGACTGAGCAACTAACACATCATATGCCAAATGCTGTTCTCCTCCTGATGACCCCATGAGGGGGCAGGTGGGACTACTGATCCCACTTTACAGATGAGGACACTGAGGCACAAGGATGAGGTCACTCAAGCAAGGGTTACGGGTCTACACCTTTCCCTGCAAATCCCTACCTCTGAGTGTGCGTGTCCTTGGCTGCTGTTTTCTGTGTGCCCACCCAGATCTCCCTGGCCAGATAAGGGTGCCTCCCACCCTGCTGGCCTGAGCACAGGGCCTGGCACACAGTCAGCCTGCTGAGAAGAGGTGGGCCCCAGAGGGACCAAGGCTGTCATCTTCCCTCTCTCCCAGGAAGTACATCGTGTCCTGTAAGCAGGCGGAGATGCCCCTCTCTGTCCCCTGGGATCCTAGCAACCAGGTAAGGCCTTCTGCTCTGTGCGGACAGCCTTCAGACCTGTTGGGGACCCCCAACCCTCCCTTCTTGGAGGAGGCCCAAAGGGGACAGGATACTCTGCCTCAAGGCTGGCCTGGTGAGCCAGGGCTTTCCTGTGTCCCCCTGCTTGGCAGGAGCGAGCTGAGGCCCCAAGGGGAGGAGGAGTCTGGCCCAGCCTGGGCCTCCTTCCCAAAGCCCAGGGCTCCTTCCTTCATGCGCAGCTTCCTCTCCACCCATCAGAGGGGCCCTGGCACGGAGCCCCCGAGGAGGGGAGGGTGAGACTGCTCTGTGTGTCCGTGCAGGTGTGCCTGAGCTACAACAACGTCTCCTCCCTGAAGATGCTCGTGGCCAAGGACAACTGGGTGCTGTCCTCAGAGAGCAACCAGGTAGCGGACCCAGCCTCCCAGCTTTCCTTCCTCCTTTGAGCAGCCAGAGGTGTTGACTGTGAGCCATGAAACCCTCTCGAACCACTCAGGTCAGACGGGGGTTCCCTAGAAGGTCCTGGGAGAGTCATGAAACCAACCAGTTGTAGAAGCACGCCCGCCCCTCAAGGCCTGGCGTGGCTCGGCTGGGGGCTGGGGGCAAGGGTGGGCTGAGGGGGGGCTTGAGCTCTGCCACTTTTGCCTGTGTCCTGGGATGGATCACTTCCCCACAGTGACATCCGTGGCTGGATGGACGCCTGGCTCTGAGGATCCATTCTGGTTTTGCATTAGTTACTGCTTCTTTATCTTTCTATTTTTAAAAAGAAAATTTTCAATATTAAAAAAATTGAGGCATAATTTACATACAGTAAAACTTCCCCCTTTTAGTGTGTAATCCTGCTAGTGTGGAAAGCACATGAAGTTACATCATCACGACAGTAATCAAGATATGGAGCATTTCCATAAACCCCCAATTTTTCTGGCTCCTTTGTGATCAAGCCTCTTCCCACTCCAGTCCCTGGAAACCACAGGCCAGTTTTCCGTGCCTTCGTTTGGTCTGTTTGAGAATGGGCAGTAAAGGGAGTCATGCAGTATGTAGCCTCTGATGAAGTTCCTGAGGCACCGTGCATGCACCTGTGGGAAGGGATGAGTGCGTTCCGTTTCACATCAAGTACCATTCCATCTGACTAGTGGGCTTGTCCATGAGGTCCCTGCTTCTTCAGACAGCTTCCTATCCACTTTGCGCTGAATCTCTCATTTTTCACGGGGCTGCCACCGAGGCTCAGAGAGGTTGAGTCACTTGTTCACAAGACACACAGCAATCAGCGCAGCCCTGACTTCCAGCCCAGGTCCCCAGCACAGTCTGAGGAGGAGACGAGGGAACGAGGCTGCCCTCTGTCCCATGCAGGTCCGCCTGTACACTCTAGAGGAGGACAAGTTCCTCTCCTTCCACATGGAGATGCTGGTGCACGTGGACACAGCCCAGGCCTTCCTGCTGCTCTCTGACCTCCGCCGGAGGCCCGAGTGGGACAAGCACTGCCGGTGGGTGCCGGAGGGCGGGGGTACAGGGGAGTGGGGGTGGGGAAGGGGCCCTGAGGTGTCTCCTCCTGCTGAGCCATCCCCTACTGCTCTGGGCCCCTTGCTGGCTTTTATCTAGGGGTGGGTTATGGGAGGGCAGGTGCTATGGTTATGTGTTAGGTGAGTATCTGAGTCATGGGTATTCCAAGCCTTCAGGGAAGGGACTGAGCCTGGAATTGGAGGTGAGGGCCTGGCCCAACTAACTATGTGACCATGGGCCAGTCATGTCCTTTCTGGGCCTCAGTTTCCCTCCTCTTAAAATGGGTACTTGAAGTGTGGGTATGTATTTGCACATGGGGTAGATCAGTGGTTTTCAAACTGAGTTCTGCCTTCTGAGAGGGGCTTGGGCGCTGCTTGGGGAGGTGGTTGGGAAGTGGAGGGGGTAGGTGGGAACTTCTTCCAGACTCAGGGTAGCTCAGAGAATGTCCAGTTTGTTCAATTTACCAAGCTTACCAATTCTTCATGTCGATATGTGAAGGGAAAGTGGCAGGTTTGGACATATTGTGTCTCTGTGAGGATGTCCTTGTGAGTGTGTGTTGGTATAAGCCTGGGTGTGTCTACCTGGGCACATGTGTGTAGTGTACCCGCATCTGAGGGGCACAGCTCTGGCACCCAACCTGTGCACATCCCAGACCTGCTTCCTTATTAGCTCTGTGGCCATGGGTGAGTTACTTCTCTGAGTCCCAGTCCCTTCGTCTATTAAATGGGGATACTCAGAGTACCAACTGCTTGGGCTAATGTGACGTTAAAGGAGATAGTACCTGTAAGCTGTTAGAACAGTGCCTGGCACAGTGGGCACTCACTCTCAATATTCAGTATGATTACTAAATCATCACACATCCATGTATGTGCATTTGCACAGACACAGACAGACATCTATAGTATTGTGTGTGCATCAGTGGGTGTCCATGTGTTTCTGCACGTGTGCCCACAAGTGGGGTTTATTTGCTTGTGTACGTGTCTGCGAGCCCAGGTGTGTATGTCCCCTTTGGCCAGGCTTTTCTGCCTTCCTGTGGTCCTTGCTGAGTGGTCTGGGGGAGATATATCCCCCAAGCATGTGCTCAGGGTGGCTGAAGCATGGGGCCAGGGGAGTGGCTGGGTCAGTCCTGCTGTCACGCGTGGCGCCTCTGTGACCCCTGTGGACTGCGCACAGGAGCGTGGAGCTAGTGCAGCAGGTGGATGAAGACGATGCCATCTACCATGTCATCAGCCCCGCCCTCGGTGGTGACCCCAAGCCCCAGGACTTCACCATTCTGGCCTCTCGACGGAAGCCTTGTGGCATCGGGTGCGTGCATGCCTGCTGGGCTGGGAGGTGGGCAGGTTCATCTTCTTCCTCAGGGAGGGGACATCCAGGTAGAGTCAGCCCTCTTTCCTATGGCCTCAGGACCTCAGCGTAAGATCGGTGGCCGTGGTCTTACTGTGGGTAGAATGGAGAACAAGAGGACATACTGCCCTTTGCGGTCACTCATGCTCTAAAGCAGGGTGGTCTCTGTCCCTGGCGTGGTGAGGGTGCCTTGCCCCAGGTCACGGACAGGCCAACTCTCACATGGCCCATTCCTTGGCCTCCAGCCCCTGAAAGCCCCATGTTGCCTGAAGGGTGGTAAGGCTCCCAGCTGCACTGCGGTGAGGATGCTGGAGAAATGGCATCACTTGTGCTAGAGACAGGCAAAAAGATGAAGCACGAAAATCCAAAGTGCAGCACTGCTTCCCCGGGGCGGGGAGACGGAGGCGGAGAATGTTTCCAGAAGGTCCACAGTGCGGTCATGCTGGTATCTGGTGGGTTCAGAACTACTCACCCACAGGCACCTCCTGTCTAGAACCTCCTTTGCAGCTTGCACTGGAGCCAGGCTGTGTGCCCTAGACTCTGGCGAGGGCATCCCTGGAGCGGGGCCCTGGTCAGTGCTGGAGGGGGCTTCTGGAAGCTGCCCTGACCCTTTCCCGTGCCCCCTCTGCACACTTCTTCCATACAGGGAACCCTATGTCATTGCACTGAGGTCAGTTACGCTGCCCACGCACCGGGAGAGCCCAGAGTACCAGCGTGGGGAGACTGTCTGCTCAGGCTTCTGCTTCTGGCGCGAGGGGGACCAGTTAACCAAGGTGAGGCCTAGTGTCTCGTTGCCCTTCCCACCCAGATTCACCCCAAAGCCATACTTGTGTCCAGAGCTCAGCCCTGTTCAGACCTCAGCACTCTCACTGGCCAGTAAGCTCTCTTCCAGCTGTAGGGAGCCTAAGAGTATCAGGGCCTAGAAAAGGAGCCTTCAATAAGACCTAATCTGTGCAGAGACAAGTCCAAGGACACAGTTGAACCAGGCCTGTGTGTTAGTTGCTCAATTGTATTTTTGCAATCCCGTGGACTGTAGCCCGCCAGGCTCCTCTATGGGATTCTCCAGGCAAGAATATTGGAGTGGGTTGCAGTTCCCTTCTTCAGAGGATCTTCCCAACCCAAGGATTGAACCCTGGTTTCCTGCATTGCGAGCAGATTCTTTACTGTTTGAGCTACGGGAAAGTCGCTAAAACTCCATCTTCTTACTTATGTCCCCTTTCATGTCTAGGAAGGCCCTCAGGGCCCATGAAACTCATCAGAGTTACCTGGCTGGCTGAAAGTGGGCTAGCTGGGAAACTCAGTGCCCCTTCCTCAGATCACAGCAGCTGTTAGGACCCTGAGACACCCCATGTAGAGACTTGGACATTTGCTAACTTAGTGTTCCCTGGGGTTGTTCTAACTGCTTGCTGCAGATTTGCTGACAAGGGCTTATTCTGCGACACCATGGACTCTAGCCTGCCAGGTTCCTCTGTCCATGGGATTTTTCCAGACAATATTGGAGTGGGTTGCCATTTCCTTCTCTAGGGGCTCTTCACAGCCCTGATATCAAACCCTGGTCTCCTGGGTCTGCTGCATGGGCAGGTAGATTCCCCCACTACGGCCACCTGGGAAGCCATATTCTAACGGTAGCACCTTCATTTAAAGGAGTTTTAGGCTTGGCTCTGGAGACCCAGTCCTCCAGACCTTCTAGGCTAGAGAGGGGACAAACATGATGAGAGTACAGTGTGTGGTGACAGAGGGAAGCCAGGGTTGTCAGCACCCAGAGGAGGGGTCAGGACAGTCCAGCTATAGGTCACGCCCACCAATCATGCAGTCCTCAAAGGCCCCAGGTGCTGCTGGTATTTGCTGCCTTCCTAGCAGGTGACTGGGCTCCCATGGTGCCTAAAGACAGTAAATAATCTGCCTGCAATGCGGAAACCCCAGTTCTATCCCTGGGTCAGGATGATCCTCCAGGGAAGGAAATGGCAACCCACTCCAGTATTCTTGCCTGGAGAAGGCCATGGACAGAGGAGCCTGGAGGGGTACAAGTTCATGTGGTCCCAAAGAGCTGGACACAAAGATGCCAACTGCCTGCTTCATGCCCACTCAGTAACCTCTTACCGCCCCCACCCCCTCCTCCTGGGTGTGGCTGCCCGGCCTGCAGGTGTCCTACTACAACCAGGCCACCCCGGGCGTTCTCAAGTACGTGACCACCAATGTGACCGGCCTCTCCTCTGAGTTCTACACCACCTTCAAGGCTTGTGAACAGTTCCTCTTGGACAACCGGAACGACCTGGCCCCCAGCCTCCAGACCCTCTAAGCATCGTCCCTGGCCACCTGACGTCCACGCCCACTCCATCCTGCCCCAAGGACATGCGTACAGTGCACTGAGGAAGCAGAGGCATTTATTCCTTCCTGCCGCCCCGTGGGAAGCTGGGGTCCACCAGGCCACCTGGGTGTCAGTGTGTGCCAACATCCGCCAGCAAGTCTTGGCGGTAGCTCTGGGGTAGCCTGTAGTAGACTCGGGTCTTCTTCACGGCCCTGGCTGCCAGCAGTGCTGCCCGCACAGACGCATAGAGGCCCCGGCCAGGGCTGTGTTCCACCGTGACCGTGGCCCGGGGAGAAGCTTCCAGCAGCCGGGCCACGACTCCAGCGGGGCTCTGGCCCAGAGGCCCAGCCTGCAGCTGGAAGGACACGGGTTGCCAGAGGCCCTGGCACAGCTCCAGCATGTCTGTGAGCAGCTGTTCCCTGTAGCCACTGCCCAGCACTTCCTCGGGCCAGCCTGGTGCCACCGTCACGTGGGGGAACACGTCGGCCACAGCTGTAAGCAACTCCCTGCCAGTCACGTAGCCAGGGACCCTGAAACTCCCGTGGGAGACTGTGGCACCGACCCACACGGGCCTAGACAGGCGGCCGAGGGCAGAGAGGGTGGCCAGCGTGGCCAGCGCCGGCCGCAGGGCGGTGGGCTCCGCTATGTGCACGTGGACCCCCCAGCGTCCGGGGTGCGAGGCCAGCTGCTGCAGGCAGGACTCCAGTGCCAGGGCACGGCCATCTGGGGTGCGGACGATGGGCACGGGCTCCCCAGCTGCAGGCTCCTGGAGGCCCACGTCCAGCAGGATCATGCCTTCTCGGTCTGGAAGAGGCAGTGGAGGCAACAGTGTCTGGGGTTAGGGCTATCGTGGGGGGTCAGAGGCCCTTGCTGAAGGTAAAGGGACAGCAGGAGGTAATGGGGTCTGTTGATTGGGTCTGGGTTCCAGGTGGAAGGGCTGCTTTGTGAATGTGCCTGGGGCTCATCAGAATGGCCCAGTGAGCCGCTAGCTCAGCTCTGAGGCCTGTGCCCGCCTCTGTTGCAGCACCATGTGACCGAAGCCTCACAAGTGCTGGTCCAAAGGCCAGGGGCCCCCTACTTTTGACAACACTGCTCCCCCACCTTGCAGCCCCGTTGCTATGGTAACAGAGACCTGAGTAGCTTCCCGAGGTAACCCTTGCAGTCGAGCTAGGAGCACAGGGGCTGCAGGCAGACCTTACCTGGGAGCTGCACTGTTGCTGTGCTTCCGTTGCCCTGGATGTCAGGAACCAGCCACTCCACGCTCAGACCCTCGTCCCCGGGCTGCTGGAGAGCAGGGATCAGGCTGCCCCCAGTGTAGTAGCTTTGCTTCCGTGACGTATTCACTGTGGGTCAGATTGCCAAGATGAAGAGGCCACCACCAGTCACGGAGGCCTTCTGGACACCATGAGTCCTCTCTAAGCCTCACAGCAAAGTTCCAGGGAGCTGGAGTTCCCTGTTTTGTAGATGACGGGTGACTTGCCCAAGGTCCTACAGCCAGTGGGCAGGGTTGCTGGGATTGGAGCCTGATGGAGCCAAGTCAGTCGGGCCCCAAAGCTGGTATTCCTCCCCCCTCACCTAGATGGCTCCCAGAGCAGGAATGTTGGGTCTGATGGGTCCCCTTGAGATGGCCTGATTGCAGGCTCTCCTCGGTTTGGAGTCAAGGGAACAGGGGCTTTGGACAAAGGAACAAGCATCATTGATTAGCAGGTACAGGGGAGGAGCCGTTCTCTGAAATGCTAGAGCAACCCTCACAGGAACTGTACTGCAAGGGTTTGGAATTTGCTGTTTCCAGTAGGAGCTCTGCCACGTTTAAGCTGGACAACTTCGTATAAATTATAACTGTTCTGTTTATCTATCTGTAAAATGGAACCTCTGCTTCACGAATCTATGGAGCTTAGCATTCCATCCCAGGGTCTGGCATACAATGTATGCTTCAAATGATTCCTTTGTCCTATCTCACGTAGGATTTTCCCCTTTCATTGGCCTGCCCCACCGAGCTCTGCTCCCATATTTACTAGGTGCTGCCCTGTGCAGAATCCACCCTACCACCCTTTCCCACCCTCCCGAGACCCCTCCCTACTGGCATGCTGCTTAAACTGTGACAGGAGAGGCTCAAAGAGGTCATAGTAGACTTGGTGGGTGGCGGTGTTGTCCCGGATGTAGAGGAGGTCGTCCACTGTCACGGGGTCCGAGGCGGACTGCCACATCGTGAGGGTGTACCTGGGGTCCAGAGAGCCAGCTCAGAGCCTGCATGGGGCCAGCAGCCCTTAGCCCCTCCTCCATGCTCAGAAGTGACCCTGAGCTGAGGTGGGGAAGCCTTGGGAACCCTGACTGAGGGCAGAGGCTAAGAAGGGAGATGGACTGTTCTGCCTCCCCACTTGGACTGTCTATTTGTGGGCCCTCTGTTAGGAAAGAGGACCCACAAAGACACATTTTAGGAATCAGTGAACTAAAATGGATGGGAATGGGCGGATTCAATTCAGATGAGCATTATATCTACACTGTGGGCAAGAATCCCTTAGAAGAAATGGAGTAGCCCTAATAGTCAACGAAAGAGTCCGAAATGCAGTACTTGGGTGCAGTCTCAAAAATGGCTGAATGTTTGTTTCCAGGGCAAGCCATTCAGTATTACAGTAATCCAAGCCTATGCCCCAACCACTAGTGCTGAAGAAGCTAAATTGAATGAAAAAAAAAGATGTCCTTTTCATCATAGGGGACTGGATGCAAAAGTAGGAAGTCTAGAAATACCTGGAATAACAGGCAATTACAAAGTGAGACAGGCAAAGGCTAACAGTTTTGCCAAGAGTATGCACTGGTCATAGCAAACATCCTCTTCCAACAACACAAGAGATACTCTACACACAGACATCACCAGATGGTCAATACTGAAATCAGGCTGATTATATTCTTTGTAGCCAAAGATGGAGAAGCTCTATACAGTCAGCAAAACACTGACTGTCGCTCAGATCATAAATTCATGGCCAAATTCAGACTTAAACTGAAGAAAGTAGGGAAAACCTCTAGGCCATTCAGGTAAGACTTAAATCCCTTATGATTATACAGTGAAAATGACAAATAGATTCAAGGGATTAGATCTGATAGAGTGCCTGAAGAAATATGGATGGAGGTTTGTAATATTGTACAGTAGGCAGTGATCAAAACCATCCCCAAGAAAAATGCAAAAAAGGAAAAGTGGTTGTTTGAGGAGACCTTACAAATAGCTGAGAAAAGAAGCGAAGGCAAAGGAGATAAAGAAAGGTATACCCATTTGAATGCAGAGCTCCAGAAAATAACAAGGAGAAATAAAACCTTTCTAAGTGAATAATGCAAAGAAATAGAGGAAAACAAAAGAATGGGAAAGACTAGAGATCAAGAAAATTAGAGACACCAAGGGACCATTTCATATGATTGGGCACAATTGAGGACAGAAATGGTATGGACCTAACAGAAGCAGAAGATATTAAAAAGAGGTGGCAAGAATACAGAGAGAAAAAAAAGCATACACAGAAAAACTATACAAAAAAAAAAAAAATGACCTGGATAACCACAATGATGTGATCACTCACTTAGATCCAAACATTCTGGAGTGTGAAGTCAAATGGGCCTTAGGAAGCATCACTATGAACAAAGCTAATGGAGGTGATGTGATGGAATTCCAGTTGAGCAATTTTAAATCCTAAAAAATGCTATTAAAGTGGTGCACTCAGTATACCAGCAAAATTGGGAAACTCAGCAGTAGCCACAGGACTGGAAAAGGTCAGTTTTCATTCAAGTCCCAAAGAAGGGCAATGCAGCCATGAAATTAAAAAACACTTGCTCCTTGGAAGAAAAGCTTTGACAAACCTAGAGAGCTTATTAAAAGGCAGAGACATTACTTTGTTGACAAAAGTCCAGATAGTCAAAGCTATGGTTTTACCACTAGTCATGTATGGATGTGAGAGTTGGACCATAAAGAAAGCTGAGTGCTAAAGAATGGATGCTTTTGAACTGTGGTGTTGGAGAAGACTCTTGAGAGTCCCGTGGACAGCAAGGCGATCTAATCAGTCAATCCTAAAGGAAATCAGTCCTGAATATTCATTGGAAGGACTGATGCTGAAGAGTTGAAGTTCCAATGCTTTGGCCACCTGATGCGAAGAGCTGACTCATTGGAAAAGACCCTGATAGTGGGAAAGATTGAAGGCAGAGGAAAAGGGAACAGACGATGAGATGGTTAGATGGCATCACTGACTGAATGCATATGAGTTTGAGAAAGCTTTGGGAGGTGGTGAAGGACAAGGAAGCCTAGCGTGGTGCAGTTCATAGGGTCCCAAAGAGTCAGACAAGACTCAGAGACTGAACAACTTAGGAAAGAGATAAGGGCAAGGGTGGGGGGTGGGGTGGTGGTGGGGACTTGGATTAGAGGTCAGGTATGAAGAGGGAACTGGAGAAGGAAATGGCAGCCCACTCCAGTATTCTTGCTTGGAGAATCCCATGAACAGAAGAGCCTGGAGGGCTACAGTCCATGGGGTCACAGAGAGTCGGACACGACTGAGTCACTGACACACGCACCCATGAAGAGGGAAGGGAGTGGCCTCCAGTGGGGAGAGGCTGAGAAAGGTGGTGCTGGGCAGCTCAGGCCAGTGCAGAGTTGGGGGAGAGGGTGGGCTCCCCCAATCCCACAGAGCTATTGGGGCAGAGGCTATAGGTGCGGTCTGTACACCCTCAAAGAATAGCTGGCTCCCAAGAGTGGAAGCTGTGGGAGCCAAATTGCCTCAGTATAAACACTTTCTGGAACTTCCCTAGTGGTCCAGGGGGGAAGACTGCTTCCACCCCAGGGGTTGCTGGTTTGATCCCTGGTTTGGAACTAAGATCCCACATGGTGTGTAGTGGGGCCCAAAACAAATAAGCAGAAAAAAATCAACACTTTCCCCTGGACAGGCTGCCTCAAGTGATAGCTACCCATTACCAGAGGTGTATGAGCAGAAAGCAGGGGCACGGTAGAGAATGTGAGCACCAGCAGAGGTTGGGCCAGATGATCACGAAGACCCTTCTAACCATCAGCATCTGGGATCTTTCTGGGGATTCAAGGCCCGGGAGTGAGTTTAGAGGGAGAAGGGGCCGTGGCAGGGGCCTGGGCGTTCCCACCTGTCAGATTGGCCAAGCAGCCAGCTGAAGTGGGGCCAGGCCGCCCTGACCATGACGGCCCGCACGGGGAAGGTCACCTTCTGGGGCAGTGCTCCCACCAGCTCCTGCATCTTCTCCACCATGGCCCGGGTATATGTCCCATTTGGGAATAAGGGCAGGTACCGGGTAGTCCAGCCTGGAGACAGGGTTGCCTCAGGATACTTCTCCTGGACCAAGGCCAGGAACCTGCAGAGAATCAGAGATGCTGGTCTTTTAGAGCCCCTTCCTCGTCTCCTGGGTTCCCATCAGAGTGCTCGGAAGAGGCAGGGTCTATCGCATCTAGATGTTAGAGCACAGTCCTGAAGCACAGGGTGGCTTGCTCAAAGTCCCATGTTAGGGGACTGAGTCCTGACTATGACCCTGGGCAGCTCACGCAACCTCGTTGATTCTTAAAAGGTGGCATGCTTTCAGGCAGGACAGGACTTCTCAAACATCCCCATGTGGATGAGGAGATGCACCCAATCCCCAGGTGTGGTATCTGTGCTGCCAGCTGTGAGAGTCTCTGAATTTTCAGATATTTTAAAATGTCATTCAAATTTTGAACTCTTACAAATAATAGGCAAATAATATCACCCTCTCCACCTCGCAGATTGAGTAACGTTCACTCCAAGATCATCCATTTTTAAAATCTTGGGCCACTGACTACAGTTTCAAACTGCTGCTTTCCAAATGCACCACAGTTAAAGACTAGATAAATACTGGGTGGATGTATTGTTAGCTGACTGGTTGGAAAGATGGTTTAATGGATGGATGGGTGGATGGATGAATGAAGATGGACAGTAGACAGCTGGAGGTTAGAGTCAGAAAGACCTGGCTTTATATGTTTGCTCTGCCAATTATTAGATGTAGGCAGGTCATTTAACTTCAGTGAGATAATTCCTATATTACAAAATAAAAATAATAGTACCTACCTCATTCTCATTGTAAGAGTTAAATGGTACTCTACAACCAGACTACTTAATGCGTGTGACAGATAATAAACATTCAACAGATTGAGCCTCAGTTATTGTCTGCTTTCTTATCTGCAAAACGGTGAGAAAAAAAAGGCTCCTAACCTGGCATTTCTATGGGAAGATGAACTCAGATATATTCTCTCCTTTCATGCGGCCCTCTGTAAACCTGAGCGCACCATGCAGCTGGTGCTATGTAAGTGCCGTTTTTGGCAGTACTGGGATCTGGGGGCGGCTGGGGGGCAGGTGGCGGAGGCTGGGGAAGGAGTTAGTGTTTTAGACTTTTCTAGCAGGCCCTGGGTTGCTAGACCAGGGTTGCCCTGGTCACTGTTTGCCATCCAGGAATAAACGTTATAGTAAGGGGACAAACCTGTAATCCAACAGTGATAGCTTTGTGAAATCAGGACTGTTAGGAGAAAGTGTGAGAGAGGGTCCTCAGCAGCCTTGGACGTCAGGGAAGTTTCTGGGGCAGGTAATGGCTGGTTCACCAGGAAATGGTGGAAGAGCATTCAAGGCAGAGGGAACAGGATGTGTGAAGGCTCAGAGGTCAGACGACCTGGTGTGGCTGGAGGCAAACTCAGCAAAGGTCCCCTGAGCACCTGCTGTACCAGATGTTGAAAGAAACAGACTGGACAAGCTGGAGCAGAGAGGCAAACACTCACTGTGTGGCATTGACCTCTATTGAGATGCCCACATTGGGACCCCTCTGGATGTCGGCATTGATCCACACAGGCCTTCGAACTTTCCCCTCCTCTGTCAGCCGCCGAAGGAGGTCCAGGGAGGGGCCCACAGCCTTGATGGTCTTGAAGTCTAGTTTGATGCCTGTGGGGAGAGGGCCAAGGGCTTGGGAAATTGGTCCCTTGTGCTCAAGGAAGGAGGAAACAGAAGACATGACTTCCTGGGACAGAGAGAGCAGGTATGCTGTGTGTGTCAGGGGTGGGAGGGAAGACAGGGACGGAATTCTGGGTGGGTGTGAAGGCTTCAAACAGGCGGAGCTCTGCTGGAGAGAAAGACTTGCCCGTGTAGGAGTGATCTTCCATCCCTCATCCCGAAGGGGAAGAAGCAAATGATGGCTAAGGGCTTGGGACTTGGGGCTGGTGCAGGTATTGTCAAGAATCTGATGAAAAGGGACTGTGACTCTTGGACAGGCAAGCTCAGAGGGTCCTAAGCCACACAAGGCTTAAGAGGAGAT
This sequence comes from Budorcas taxicolor, assembly GCF_023091745.1. Classification (NCBI taxonomy): domain Eukaryota; kingdom Metazoa; phylum Chordata; class Mammalia; order Artiodactyla; family Bovidae; genus Budorcas; species Budorcas taxicolor. The sequence continues at coordinate 91,819,528 of NC_068912.1, read as the reverse complement.
GAGGCTGAGGAATTAGCAAGAGTCAGTTGCTCAGTTGTGTCTGACTCTGCAACCCCTTGGACGGTAGCCCAGATTCCTCTGTCCATGGGATTTCCCAGACAAGAATACTGGAGTGGATTGCCATTACCTTCTCCAGGGGATCGTCCCCACCCAAGGATTCAACCCAGGTCTCCTGCATTTCAGGCCGATTCTTTACCAGTTAGAGAAGGATGCTGAAAGCCAGGCCAAGGAGATCATAATTTGTCCTGAGGACAATGGGGAGCCATGGAGGGTTAAAGCAGGGAAGTGACACAACAGTTGGCATTTTGGAAAGCTTACCCGGGTAGGTGTTTGGTAGAGTTTGGAGGCAGGAAGCCAGTGAGGAAGGAGGTCCAGGAGAAAGATGATGTGAGTGGGACTGGATCGGGGGTAGGGTTCAGGGTTAGAACTGGCAGAGGCAGCAGCTGAGCAGATGTGGGGGATGAGAGAGAGGCATTAGTGTGATGCCTGGATTCTTTTGGTAACAGCCAAAGAGACATGGGTGGGGAAGGTGGAATTGGCTTTGAGCTTGTTGTATCCAGTTCCATGGATTCAGGGGGCCTGAATGGTCATGTCTGGCCTTTTGCAGCTTACCCTGCACGTTCGCATCCCTCGTTTCACCCATCTTCCCTGAGCCCAGGCCTCTAGAGTGGTCTGGGAAACTGAGGCAAAGAGCAGCTCTTAATAGGGATTGGACTTGTCTCCTAGTGGAGCAACCCTTACGCATGTGGCCTGAGGACCGGAGGGCCTGGCAGCTGGGGAGGGCCTGAGAGAAGTCCTTACCCTTCTTGGAAGAGGCCAGCACAGCCTCCAGCCACTGCTCTACGGTGTTGTCACTGTAGACGGCTGGGGGGTGCGCCATGATGGCAACTCCTGTCTCGTTGACTGTGCCGAGCCCTTCTGTTGTGATGTCTGCCTCCAGGACCATGACATCACCTGTGAATAGGACAAACTCGATCAGTTCCTCTTTTAAATCTATTTTCCTCATCAAAGTGTTAGTCATTTATCATAGAACATTTGGAAAATATAGAAAAGCAGAAAGGGAGTTACTAACCCACATTTCCATCCGTTTTTATAATTTTTACACAGTTGAGACCACTCTTTTATATGTGTCACTTAAAAAAAAAAAAGCTACAAAAGCCCTGATTGAGGGTGGTCCCCCCGTTTCGGTTAGCTACTCCCCGACCTTTCCTGGGACATTTCAGTAGTCTCCAAACTTTTGCTACTAACAAATAAGGATGCATCTTTTTTTCTGATTTTTCTGATTATTTTCTACCCTGCCTTGAGGAACTTTCGTCAGGGCCATGCAGGGTCGTTTGGCTGTTTTTGATGAATTATTTCTGGTTGCTGGGAGCAGACTCTAGTTCTGCAAGCAGGGGCTGCTCTTCATCGCTGTGCCCAGCGTTCCCACTGCAGTGGCGTCTCTTGCGGAGCACGGGTTCCAGGCGCACTGCACTGGTTTCAGTCGTTCCAGCACGCAGCCTCAGTAGTGCCGACTCGCGAGTCCAAAAACTCTCAGGTCAGTAGTTGTAGCACATGGGCTTAGTGGCTCCAAAGCATGTTCCTTCCTAAACCCTGGATTCAATGGATTCTTATCCACTGTCCTTGTTCCGTCGCTAACTCATGTGTGGATCTTTATGACTCCATGGACTGCAGCATGCCAAGATTTCCTCTCCAGTATCTCCCAGAGTTTGCGTAAACTCATGTCCATTGAGTCAGTGATGCCATCTAACCATCTCATCCTCTGTCGCCTCTTTCTCCTCTGGCCCTCAATCTTTCCTAGCATCAGGGTCTTTTCCAATAAGCAGGCTCTCTCATCTGGTGGCCAAAGTTTTGGAGCTTCAGCTTCAGTCCTTCCAGTGAATATTCACGGTTGATTTCCTTTAGGATTGTCTAGGTTGATTTCCCTGCAGTCCAAGGGTCTCTCAAGAGTCTTCTCCAGCACCACAGTTTGAAAGCATAAATTCTTCTACCTTCAGCCTTCTTTATACCACCAGGGAAGGCCGCTGTATTGTTTTTAAAGCCCATATTATCAAATTACTATCTAGAAAAATTCTTGTGACTCATATGCCTGCCAGAAGTATGTAAGCTGGTCCATCTCTGGAAACCCTTAAGGGCACTGAGGGTTGTTATTGTTTTTGTCTTTTAAATGCATACAGTTAACTCCTGAGGTGGCTGTGTGATACCCATTGGGAGAGTTCAGTCCAGGAGAGAGTCAAGGACTTTGAGTGCAAAGCAGGCTGCCAAGAGCAGGCCAGGCTCTCTGACCAAGGAGTAGAGTAAAGCCTGGGTGGAGTCACTATGAGCGCCTGATCCATCACAGACAGTAGGCATCAGAGGGACCTCTTCTGTTTTATACTTGCAGCCCTGCTCCCCTCAAAGTCCATTCACCTATACCTGATTGTGTTACTTCTATCAAAAATTCAAAACAGCTCTGGCTTTAGTCCTGAGAATCCAATCCAAATGCCTGCCCATAGTCTGTGAGGTCCTGTAGGACCAGGCCTGGCAAACTGCCCTCTCACCTCGAGTCCCTCTCTCCCTCAATATCTAGCTTCCATCCACTCCTGTTTCTCCAACATCAGTGTGCACACAAACCACCCAGGAACTGTTCAAATGCAAGTTCTGCTCAGTAGATCTGGGGTGGGGCCCAAGACACCTACCAAGCTTCCCAGTGATGCCCAGACTGCTGGTCCACAGACTGCACTTTGAGCCTCAAATCTTAAATATCTTGTCTCCCATCTCTGGGCTCCTACATCTGGCTGTTGCCATGGCAACACTCTTTTCTCCACAGTTTTACTAGGCCACCTCCAGCTCATTTGTGGGTGTTGGCTTAAAATATCAAGGAGGCCATCCCTAAACCACACACACGGTCAAAGTCAGGCTGACGGCTTATCCTCTGAGCGCACAGCCCCCATGTAACTACTCATATAGCACCATCCTCCCTGAGCCTGAGGGCTAGGAGCAGGCTCCAGGTCTGTGGTGCCCATCACTGGGATTTCCAGTGCCAAGATGGTACCAGGCCTAAAAAAGGAGCTTCAGAAATGTTTGTTGGATGGTAAAAGGCTGGATAAATGAACGATAGAAAAAGCTGAGATCAGGGACCTCCCTGGTGGTCCAGTGGCTAAGACTCTGTCCTCCCAGTGCAGATGGCATAGGTTTGGTTCCTGGTCGAGGAACTAAGATCGCACAGGCCTCACAGTGCAGCCAAAAGAGAAAAAAGTCAAGTTCAACCAGCCCAGGTCCAGAAAAGTAAAAGAGCTTGCACACAGTTGCAGAGAATTTTTGTAAATTTCTCTGAAGCCTAGGTGTCTGGATTTCCAGAAGCGAGAGGACGCTGAGTGCCAGGCTGTCCCCAGCACTGTTTCAGGCACTTTGCACTGTCCCATTTCATCCTCATATTATATCTCTGGCCCAGTGCTCCGGAATCCTTGGTGTCCTCACTGACAAGATGGGGATGAATCTCTCTGGCCTTTAACTATAGCACATGGACATAAATTATGTTGTATTAAAAAAATAAAAATTAAAAACAAAACGAAACAAAACCAGGTTGTAAACTGTGAAGGGCTATATGAAGGTAACTTTTATTTCTATGGTTTTCTTGTCTTAACTTGGTTACCCAGGAATGCTGAGAGAGGGATCCAGAGGGGTTTGGGGCCCAGCAAGGCCCAGAGAAGTCAGGGCCCAGGTGGGTAGCTGGGCAGATAAGAGGGTAGCTAAAGAGAATGGATGCTGAGAGGTCTCCTTCCCCATCTAAAATGGGCCAAGTCCGGTCTGGGGAAGGTGGCGGTACACTGGGAGGGAGCCAGGGCTGGAACCCAGGTCTCAGTCCTGGTGAGTCTCTGAAGCTGCTGCCTTGTTTGACCTGCACCGGCTGCCTCCCTTGAGATGCTGGTAGCCCCTGAACTCGGGACCATGTCTCACTCGTTTCTACACCTCTTCCTGAGCTGGGTGCAGAGCAGGGACCCAGCAAATGCTCAGTGAGGGGGACTAAAGATGGATGGACCTAACCTGCCTCCTTGTGATCAGCACCTGGATCCAGCTTCCTCCTGCGCAGCCATTCACACCTGTTTGGGGCCTTCCAGATCCTGAGTCTGGGAGACAACTGCTTTGGGAGGCAGGGGGTGGGTATGAGGGAAGAGGAGATGAGGGAAGATTCATGTTCCTGCAGCTCCAGTAGCAGCCCTGGTGCTAAGCAATGCAGACAAGTGAGGAGTGCTGGTCTCCACAGGGAGCCCACAGGACGTCCCCAGGCCCTCCCTCCCTCCCTACCCATGAGCTCTACACATCACATCCGGGAGGAGGGGCACCATGGCTCCGCGTGCAGACCCTGTACCCAAGGCTGCCAGCTTCCAGTCCCCGCTTTAATACTTGCAAGCTGTGTGACCTTGGACAGGTTACTTGAGTTCTCTGTGCCCCCTTTCCATCACTTACTAGAGGTAAATAATAAAATATCCATTGTGTTGCATACACTGTGTTTCAATCATCATCTACTTGGAGTAAATCGCTCAGTTACTCTGGGGTATTCCTATTGTTTCAGCATAATTACTAATAATGACCTCTTTCATGACCAAGTTTCCTGGTTTCATCCTACCAGTCCACTTTTGGCAGAGGAAGTGGTTTGAGCTGCAGATGGTGAAGTCACTTGTCCCAAACCACTCCTTTGGTAAATGGTGAAATGTAGAATTTGAGCCCACTCCTGTCTGCCTCCCAAGCCTTAGCTCTAGCCCCTCCCATCCACAGAGATGTCCGGTGTGACTTCGCCCCCCTAACTCCGGCCTACCATTGCTTGCCCTCAGGATCCTTACCCCAGCTGTGGAGCCACCCTCCTCCCCTAGACCTATGGAAGACCTCAGGTCCTTCCCACCCCTGTGGCTATACTGACTGGTTACTCTGGTTATTGGGCACCACCTGTTTGGGGCCCTTAGCTTTCTTCTTGGCCAAGGTCACAACTTGGTGGGGCCTGATCCTTATCTGCTGCCCTGGGACTTACCTGAGATGAGCCTGGGGCTGGCAGAGCCTCTTTGCCTTCCCTCAGGCCTTATCTCTCAGATAAGAGTTCTCCCTCTTGCCAGGGTTCTCTAGCTCCTCCTCCTCACCCAAGTCTGACCATTAGCCTCGGAATCCTGAAGCAGTAGCAAACTGGCTCCACCCAGCCTGTGGAAGCCCTCCCCTCTGCTGACCACCAAGCCTGCCTCCCCAAGAGGTCTAAGGACTCATTCATTCATTCAGCAAACCTTTCCCTGTCTCTTACTCCCAGGCCCCCTGTGGTGACGCTGCAGGAGGTAAGCGCCAGAGGCCTCGAGCCTGGGTCTCGTTCTGCTTCAGACCTACTGCGTGACTGTGGACAAGAACCTCTCCCACTCAGGATCTAACTTCCCTAAAACTGAGGGTTTTGGGTAGAGCAGTGGTTCTCAAAGTGTAATCCCGGGCTCACAACAGCAGTGCCACCTGGAAACTTACTAGCAATGCAAATTCTCAGGTCCCACACCAGAGCCACTGAATCTGAAACTCCCTTCTGAAGAGTGCACAAATTTGGAGCCCCTTCCTTTCACCTTGAAAAGATGACAGCAAGATATGACCTTGGACCCAGACATCTCCCTACAACCTGAGCCAGTCACATAACCAGTGAGCCCTCACTTTCTCAAGTGGATGGCAAGAATGCGGCCATACCCATCCTGATGCTACCTCACACGTAATGCTGTCTTAGCCCTGCCTCCACCCTCCCTCCATCTTCACCTCTGCCCCAGCCTGCCCCATCCTGGCAACTGGACTTACTGCTGAGGGCAGCCTTCATCTGCTCCTTGCTGTTGGCACCGTGGTACCAGGTGACCAGCAGGCCATCCCTTTGGCTGATCTGACCCAAGCTTAGCAGGTAGTCCAGCATGTCTGCATCAGAGCGGCAGGGCCCATCCTGTTCACAGCCTGGAATCAAGGCCAAGGAGGCTGTTAGCATCAGTTCTTGCCCAAGCCCAGGAATCTTGTCTGTATATCCTACTAACCCTCTCTGGGCCCCAGGGCCATGTCCAGCCTGCCATCTAGCATAGACAGTGGACCCCAGAGTCATCAGTGCTGTGAGAGAGAAACATGTGGGGCCCTGAGCACAAGGATGCTCTGGACCAGCCTGGGGACATTGGAAAGTTCATTGATAAGGGAACATTTAAGGGAGACCTAGAAGGATGGGTGTGTAAATTAACCGAAAGAGGGGACTAGGTTATTACAGACAGAAAGAAGAGTACAAGCAAAGGTATGGTCATAGGAAATGTGTGGTTGCATAAAAGAATGGCCATTGCCTTGGTACAGATACGGAGAAATGAGATAGGACAAGATTGGAAAAGAGGGCTGTGATCTGGTTGTAAAGGACCCTGGGTGCCGGCAAAAAAAATAGGGGGCGGTATGTGCTGAAGATAGCAAGCAACGTTGTGTTTAGAAAGTGCTCCTCAGTGGCAGGGCGAGCGTGGGTTGGTGAGAGCAGGCTGGTGGCAGAGACTGTGTGGGAAGGGGCGGGCTGAGGCAGGGGTCCAGCAGGAGAGGGGGAGCTGAGAGGTTAGGGTGAGCAGGGAATGGAGATAGAGGATGGGAAGGAAGAAGCCTCGAGGCACAGGACTGAAGATACAGGCATGAGGCAGAAGGAGAGGAGGCTGCTCCCAGGTCCCCATGTGGATGGAAGGCCCTTCATCAGGAGAGGGTGCAGGGGTGTGAGGGTAAGTTCAGCCCAGCCCGCCGAGCTTGTGATGCCTGAGTGACCTCCAAGGAGAGTTCATCCAGGAGCATGGAAGGATAGCTGAAGCCTGGTAAAGGAGGAAGGGAAACAAAGTTAATGAAACTGTTGTTTGGAGATCAAATCTTGGTGGGCTTGGTGATGGGAGGGGCAAATAGAGCTGTGGATGGGGGATAAGTCTTGGTAGTCAATTCGAAAGGAAACCAACTCTGAACCCTCATGGGGAGGACTGATGCTGAAGCTGAAATGCCTGTAAATTGGCCACCTGCTGCGAAGAAGTACTCACTGAAAAAGACTCTGATGAGGGGAAAGATGGAAGGCAGGAGAAGGGGACGACAGAGAGTGAGATGGTTGGATAGAATCATAGCCTCAAAGGACATGACTTTTACCAAGCTCTGGGATAGTGTAAAGGACAGAGAGGCCTGGTGTGCTGCAGTCCATGGGGTCGCAAAGCGTCAGAGACGACTCAGTGACTGGAGAGCAGCAACAATGGGGAGGAGGGCAGGGGCCAGCGGGGCTGTCGGCGGGGACAGAGCCTTATGCGGCGAAAGAGTGAGGGGTGGGGAGACAGCCAGATGGCGCGGCTAGGGGCTCCTACCTGGCAGGACGGTGCGTTTCTGCAGCGAGAAGACCACGATCATTGCGATGGCGAACACCATAACCGCACTGACACCACCCACAATGGCCCACTTCCAGCACCCCTTGTTGTTTGCCATGATGACCTTCTGAGGGGAATGCCCCTCAAAGGGCAGAGTCTCCTGAGGCTCTGAGAGCTGGGATCCAGAGGGAGGAAGGAGCCTTGACAGTGCTTAAATCTCCTCCTGGCAGAACAGCTCCTGCAGGCCTGGAATGTCCCAAGAGACAGCTTCTGAGGCCCCGCCTACCTCCCACCCTCCTCCTCCTCCCTCTCTTCTAGGATCTTAACAGGTCAAGCAGAAAATCCCGTCACCTCCAAAATGACCTTTGAGCACAGTAAGAGACAGCAGCAGATGTTAGATGGAGCCACCACTGCCCTCCCCTCCAGCAACCTGCTGCCTGTCTGCTCCAGCCTGAGAGTTGGGGGGCCAGGGATCTGAACCCAGCTTGACCTTGCTCTCCTGAAGACCTGGAGGTTTTCTTCCCCTGCATAAAAGGAGGGCTTCCTTCTTTCTGCCCTGTCCCAGGGAGTCTGGAAGGTCAGGCAAGGGTGAGTGACAAGAACAGATTAGATCTGCCAGAGGAACAAGAATTTTCCTTCTATCCCAGGTAGATTAGTGGCTCGTTGGTTTAGGGGTATGATTCTCACTTAGGGTGCGAGAGGTCCTGGGTTCAAATCCTGGACGAGCCCTACTTTGGACTTCCCTGGTGGCTCAGATGGTAAAGAGTCTGCCTTCAATGCAGGAGACACGAGTTCAATCCTTGGGTCGGGAAGATCCTCTGGAGAAGGCAATGGCAACCCACTCCAGTACTCTTGCCTGGAAAATCCCATGGACAGAGGAGCCTGGTAGTCTACAGTCCGTGGGGTTGCAAAGAGTTGGACACGACTGAGCAACTTCACTTTCAGATGGATTATCTACCTGGGATTGAAATTGATAGAACTGGCATGCTGACCTGGGCTGCTGCAGGCCACTTCTGAGTCCACAGGGGAGGGACTGGTCACTGCCTGACCCAGAGGCTGTCCTATGGTTCCCAGTGTGGGAAAACAGTTAGAGACTGTCCCTATTTCAGAGACCCTGGAGTTTAAATCAGTCCAAGAGCCAGCTGTCATGTGCATGGAGAATTGGGGCAGGAGTGTAGAAAAATCCAGCAGGGGCCTTGGGTACTCGAGTGAGTGTGTGTGTGTAAGAGTGATTAGAAGGATGCCCAGGTGGGCAGATCCAGGGAATCTGGGAAGTAAGGAGAAGCTCGGGAGGGAGTTTGGTTCAGGGGTCCTCACGTCATGGGGGCTCTGGGTGTTCCTAAAGAGCAGCTGCCCAGGAAGGAATAGATGTAGAAGTCTGGAACTCTGGACCAAACATGAAGCTGTGAGCATCTTTTCCTGCTCAAGGCAAAGAGAGAAGGGGGTGGAGGCAGACTTTGGGAGACTACAGACTTTAGGGATGGTGGGGGAAGAGAAATTGATTAAGTGCTGTGGGATAGAATGACAAGAGGTGGGGAGGGCCCAGGGAGCCAATAGAAGGGTCACTTAGAGGAGAAAGGGGTGGTCATCTGTGCTTGGAGATGGAGGCCCATAGGACAGCAAGGTGCTGCCAGACTTGACTATAAGAGTAAAGGTGATGTTGGAGACAGTCTAGAACTTAGCTCTTACAATTGACTAGGCTTTCCACATACAAACAGCCCTTGTTTTGTTGCCAAAATCTTGGCTGTCTGTGCACCAATTTCAAACAGAAATACGGAGACAGAGTTATGGAGGAGAAGGAAAAAGTGGCTTTATTACTTTGGCAGCAAAGGAGGAACACAGCAGGCAAGCTGCTCAGGAAGGGTGCCCCCCTCCCTGGTGACCGGGGAGAGGTTACCTAGTCAGGCAGGAGTGTGTGATAAGGATCAGGGCAGCAGCAGTCTTCATTCCTTCTTCTGCAGTTTCTAAAGGATGGGGTTGCTGGCAAGATTTGCAGGGTCTCAGGTGATCTAGCCTCTTATCTTGATGAGCCTCTAGGGTCCCTTTAATCTTGCCTCAGGTAGTTATGTTGCTGTTCCTCCCTTGATTAGCAACTGTTCTGCCAGTTGGAACCAAGAGGTCATGGAGCCTGGAGTTTGGCCTATAAGAAATGACAAAGAGACCTCAGTGCACAGCAGGGCCCTGCAGGGCATCGGCTTTAGAACTGTGTGCTTATTTAGTCTTTGTGACACTCCTGTGGGGGAAGTATCACTCCTGCATCTCAGATAAGGGAGTGGGAGTTGGTCAGCAGCAGAGCTGAGGTATAAGCCTGGGTCTTTCCACCCAGCAGGCTGTGTGTTGTCCACCCCTTGGGAAGGATGCTGACGGGTTCTGAGGCACTCAGCATAGCAGCCTCTCTCAACTCTGTGGCCGTTGCAGGCTGTCTTTGAGGAAGAGGGTCTTTATTCAGCTCTGGCTTTTGGCTCAGACTTCTGGGTTGGTCTCCAGGCCACAAAGGACCCCATTGCCCATGACACTCCTTATGAGACAGAAAACTGATCTGAGCCCCACTCTGTGCCCGGTACCATGCTAGCTCTGGGGACCCATCAGCGCCCGGGGGCATGGTAGGAGAGGAGAACATGGGGGTTGTCAGGGGCTCCAGCATCTCTTAGGTGGAACCGCTGTTCTAGAGCTGATGCTGCGGGAGTGGGGTTACAGCCTGTGAGATGGGCTAATAGCACGGCCTCCGAGGTGGCACCTGATGGATCCCTGATGAGCACAGGGGAACTGGGAAGCCAGCCTCCTGGGTGGGCCATGTGACTTTCAGGGGCGACGTGGAGGACCTGGAGAGCCATAGGGGACCAGGGCTAGGGAAGGTTGTTCTAGATGAGGTGCAGCGTGTGTGGAGGGAGCAGAGCATGTGGGGGAAGGGCTTGCCCAGGAGGCAGCAGTGCAGTGGGGCTGGGCCCTGCCAGGTGGGAGGCAGGGGCGCTCAGGGGAGAAGGCTGAGCAGGCAAGCAGGGCTGGACCACCCTGATGAAGAGCTTGACTCCAACCAGGAGGGCATAGGGAGCCTTGTCTGTGGGATAAGTAGGAGAGGGACATGCTCAGCTTCGAATTTTGGAGAATGATTCTGGAATGGCTGGAGGGGGGCCCCCTCCACACCTCTTATCCCCCCATTCTCTGCCACAGAGCCACATGACCTCCCAGGCAATTCTACTCAGAGCAACCACAGGTCCACCAAGACCCAGCTTCTCTTTCCTGGGTTACTTCAATTACCCAGCCCCTTACCTGAAAACTGGGTTCACCGTCTTTTCGGTGCCAAGTCAAAAGGCACAACCAAGCCAAAGATCCAGAGAAGGATTTATTACTTTCCCAAAGCAGCATCTCCAGGAACAGCAAAACAGAAGAAGTTGTAAGTAAGGGTACATGTATGTTTGTGAAGGGGCTTGAGCTGAGGAGAATTCCCCACATAACTGAGGCAAATGATGATGGAGTCCAAGTTTTAGTTGACTGAAATCTTGAAGATCAGGAAAGGTCAACATCCCATCCTCCACCTGGGTGGAAGCCTTAGTTCTGGCAGAACTCCCTGTCAGATTGTTTACACATATCCCTTGAGGAAGAACTAGGACTCTGTTTTATCTGAACTATTGTTTCTTGAGGGCTTTTGCTTTGTTCCTACACTCCCTTACTTCCCTTAAGATTATTGATTACTGAGACCTGTTCAAGGGCAAGCACTGTGGCCATTTTATTCAAGGAAGTATGAAGTATGAAGTGAAAGTCGCTCGGTCCTGTCTGACTCTGTGACTCCATGGACTATATAGTCCATGGAATTCTCCAGGCCAGAATACTGGTACAGATTCCCTTCTCCAGGGAATCTTCCCAACCCAGGGCTCGAACCCAGGTCTCCCATATTGCAGGTGGATTCTTTACCAGCTGAGCCACCAAGGAAACCCAAGAATATTGGAGTGGGTAGCCTATCCCTTCTCCAGCGGATCTTCCTGACTCAGGAATGGAAGAGGGGTCTCCTGCTTTGCAGGTGGATTCTTTACCAACTGAGCTACCAGGGAAGCCCATTTTATTTTAAGCAGCAAGGCAACCAACATACTCAGTTCTCAAGCTCCCGCTCCCTCCCCCTCCAAATCAACTGATGTTCACAACTGTCATTGTACATTTATAATAAACCACTCAATATACTTAGTTTCAAAGAGAAAAGTGGATACTGAGTCCTAAGAATGCAGTATTGAAATGATTTCCTATACTTAGTAGCCTCTTTCCTGTGAAAATTGCCTGCTGTTGTTTCATATCCTTGAGCTTTGTGGATTCACATTATCCTGCAATCCCTTTCTAGAGTGGCTGTGCAGGAGGCAGGATCTATAACTAAAGGACATCTATTTCACTTTTACCAAGTACCTATTCTGTGCCATTTACTGTGTTAGATGTCGAGGACAGAGGCACCAATTAGGCACAGCTGCTGCCCTAATTGGATCATACATTGTTTTTAAAACCAAAAACCAGGAATCTAGTAATATATACTTGTTGCAGATTTTGAAGAAAAATCAAAGGTAGTAAAAAAGAAAAGAAAAAAATAATGTCCTTCTGAGAAAATTATTATTAAAGTTGTGATGTATATTGTCCTGCATTTTTTCTACACATACATAAAAAACAACCTTCAAAAAGAATTGTCTTGTGATATTGCTCTGTACCACATCCCAGCATTTATTGTATTTGTTAGGTTTTAAAGTAGTATAGTCTGGCCTGTGGAATATTTATATTTGCCTGTTTAAAAAAAGTGGTTGGGTTTCCACTGCTTGTGGGGGACAGCATGTCTAAATGCATAAGCTCTGGGTTGCCTGTCCTCCCTTCTAGCCCTGACACTCACTAGCTGTGTGACCTAGGGCAGTCAGTTCACCTTTCGGTACCTCAGTTTCCTCGCTTATTACCTTGTAGGGTTGTCGTGAGGGTTAAATGAATAAACACATGTAAATCATTTGTGACAGTACCTGATACCTACCAAATGCTTGATAAAGATGATGTGTTGTTGTTCATGTATGTATATAATTTATAATGAGTTTGTAATCTGCTTTTCCCTCGTATATATAATATGAGCATTTCCCCATATGATTGCAATTTTCTTTTTTAATAGATGCATAAAATCTCATTCAATGGCTGTTTCCCTAGTTTATGGAACCATTACCTTCCATGTTGGATACCTGGATTGTTTACAGTCTTTTATTAATAAGCAAATGCTCCAGTGATCCTCTCTGGCCATATTCCTGATGATGTTCTAGGCCTGATTCTCAGAAGTAGAATTGCACATTTTTAAGGCTTTTGGAATCTGCTGTTAAAATTTCATTCCCTAAGATTTACATCAGTGTGGAGCTGCATGGTTGGGTGGGGTTTCCACTGGGGGAGAGGCAAAGAGCAAGTGCCATTCCAGATAACCGGCAGGATGACCCAAGGTTCAGAAGGAGAGAGCACAGGACATCCTAGGGGAACTGGGAGAAGGCTGTTAAGTCATGAGGTTTGAGTGAGCCTGTGGTGGGGCAAGAAGGCTGCAGGGTGGAAAAAGTCATCTTTGATTCACTGGTGATGGGCAGGCTGTGGTGTAGCATGAATCAGGAAAAGGTTAACGGAAGTAGGGAACCCAGCGAAGAAGCTCTTGTTAGAAGCCAGACAAGGGACTTCCCTGGTGGTCCAGGGGTTGTGAATCCACCTCCCAGTGCAGGGGACGGAGGTTTGATCCCTGGTGTGGGTACTGAACTCCCACATGCTGGGGGGCAAGTACACCTGTGTGCCACAACTAGAGAAAGCCCACATGCCACACACACACACACAACAAGCGAAAGAGGAGATCTGAACTGGGTGTGAGGCAAGGGGAGGGTCTGTGCATATTTCCATCAGAGAATCTTTTGGACCTGGAAACTGACACCACATGGAGGAAGGAGAGAGGGAGGGAGGAGTCAGAGGCTTTGCTGGAAGGTTTCAGCCTGGCTCTTGGAGAATCAGGGACCACTGAATAGGAAAGCTGGGAGGAGGAAGGTGTTTTTCGGGAAGAAGATTCAGGTAAGATGTGCTGAGTTACAGGTGGGGTGTGAGATGGTGAACAAGCTGGGGCAGGAAGCCCAGGGATGGGGCTATGTTAGCCTCAGCCCAGGGTGCTGCAGATCCACTCCTGGCTCTCCCTGGCCCTGCACTGAGTTAAACCCTGTCCCCTTGTCTCTGCCTTCCAGCTGCTTCAGCCAATGGAAGCACTGGCTGGAGTAAGAGGCTGGGAGAGGCAGTGTATTTTGTCATCTCTTTCCTCTGCTTCAGGGAATGTGTCTAGCAATGAATGGCTCTTACTCCCACTCTGGTATCCCTGCCTTCTGCCCATTTGGCTCCTCACTATCATCATGAAACTGTTTTCTTTTTTCCTTTTTTTTTTTGCCGCAAGGCATGCGAGATTCGCTTCTGACCCGGAATTGAACCTGTGTCCCCTGCAATGGAAGTGTCTTAACCACTGGACTGCCAGGGAAGTCCCTGCTTCCTCTGTTTTGAATGAGGCTTCCCTGCTGGCTTAGATGGTTAAAAAATCTATTTGCAGTGCAGGAGACCTGGGTCAATCCCTGGGTTGGGAAGAAATACTTAGCATGGTTTCTTGCTTTCCACCTTGGACCCTGACTTATTCGGGAGCCACATGCATGGATACCATAATTAAAGCAAGGAGTATGGACAAGATCCCAAGTGAGAAAGGGGAAACCCAAGCCCAGAATCCCAGGGGACACAGATGTAAGGAGTTGTTTTTTTTTTTAAAGGGGGGGGGGGTAGGGAATGGGGACATGGAAAACAACACAAGAGAAAACTAATCTGTGGCAGGAAGAGAAAAAGCAGAGTGAAGTGCTCCAGAGATCAAGGAAGGAGAATTCCTAAGTTTGGAGCATCATAAAGCAGATGCTCCAGAGAAGGCAGAGAATGAAGATCGAGGACAAAACTTCAACTCAGCGATGTCCTCAGAGGCAGAGCCTCAAGGGAGAGGAGGTGGCAGAGAACAAATTAAGTGTTAAAGAACAGGGCGAGAGTGAGGTTTGGGAGGCCAAAGTGAGAATAAAATATTTCTTCAGGGAATACTTACTGAAGTACTGAAATACTTGCCAAGTATATTTGGTACTATGTATGGTAAAGTACCAGGCCTCGGGTACCTGGTGTGTAAAGATGAATAAGTCATGGTCTCTGTTCTTAAAGCATTCTCAGTGCAGAGAGGGAAACAATCAGGTTTCCAGGGATTTATAGCACACTGTAATACAGTTCTGATCTATGCTGCAAGAGCAGACAGAAAGTCCTACTGAGCGGGGTGGGGGGGTGGCTCAAGGAGGACTTCCTGGAGAAGGTACCACTGGGTTTGACAGATAAGTAGGAGTCATACAGATGAAATGGGGAGGAAAGGGAGGGAAAATGCACTTTGGATGGAAGGAACAGCCTGAGAAAAGGCATAAAGGTAAGAAACGTTACTGTGAGTTTGGGGAAACCACTGTGTTGCTAACGCAGAAACTGTGTAGGAGGAAATGGTAGGAGATGAGACTGGGAAATGATGCCAGTGGAATAATGAACCAGATATGTCAATGGGAGTCAGAGGCAGTGAAGATTCCCTTTGATATGCTAAAACAGAATAACAGACACACTGGAATCCTACACACAATGACAGTATTTTCAAGAATGAGGATAAAATATTTTTTTGTAAACAAGAACTGAGTATCACTAATAAATTGTTTTCTAAAACTTTTATTTGTTTAGTTTTGGCTGTGCTGGGTCATCGCTGCTGCACTAGATTTCTCTAGTTGCAGCGAGTGGGGGCTACTCTCTGTTGCAGTGCACAGGCTGCTCTTCTCCTGTCCCTGAGCAGGGGCTCCACGGGCTTCAGGAGTTGCAGCTCCGGGGCTCAGCAGTTGCGCTTTCCCGGCTCTAGAGTGCAGGCTCAGTAGCTGATGTGCAGAGGTTTAGTGGTTCCACAGCATGCAGGATATTCCTGGACCAAGGATCGAACCCAAGTCCCCTGTATTGGCAGGCAGACTCTCAACGACAGGAAGCCCCATCACTAATAAATTCTTATTGAGGAATTTATGAAGGCTATTCTTCAGGCAGAAGGAAATTGATCCCAGATGGAAGATCTAAGATTACATTTTTAAAAAAATGATCACTATTGAATCAAACTTGGGTCCGCTCGCCCCCTTGTGTGCAGTAAAGCCAATCTCCTGACACTGGGTTGCAGGGAAGGAAAGTGCAGCATCTATTACAGGGCACCAAGCAAGGACTTTAGGCAGTTAGTACTTAAAAGACCCAAACTCCCCAATGGCTTTAGGGAAAGGATTTTAAAGACAGGGAGAGGGAGGGAGGGAGGGAGGGTGGGAGATTTGGGGTGTGTGATCAACTGGTAGACATTTTTCTGAGGTTGATGGTGAAGTAGTTGGGGGTCAACATCATCAACCTTCTGGTTCCAAGCGGACTAGGGTCTACACGCTTGTGGGCAGCACACAGTTAACTTTTTCCACCTGGTGGAGTTTTCATTCTCTGCAAAACAGCTAAAAGGACACGGCTCAGGATATTATCTATAGCCCTTGAGGAGGAACGAAAGGTCCATGACTTTGTTTAATGGCTAAACTTATTATTTTGTCTTGTTTGACTGTTTTCCTTCGCTTCTGCATTTTCTCTGATTAAATTTATTCTTTGGAACTTGAGGAAGGCCTAGGAGGCTAAAGTTTTCCTATAAACAAGAGACAGGTAGAAAACAAGAGAAAAAGAGGAGGTGGTTCTATCCCGGGAAGGCCCCATAGAGTCCTGCTCAGTTACATGATCAGATAAAATATTCATTTGTGAGATAGTTAAAACAAAAACTGATTGCATGAAACAATGATATCTAATTGTTGTTGTTGTTGAGTTGATAAGTCGTGTCTGACTCTTTAGAAAGAAAGAAAAGAAAGTGAAGTTGCTCAGTCCTGTCTGATTACTCTTGCCTGGAAAATCCCATGGATGGAGGAGCCTGGTGGGCTTCAGTGCATGGGGTCACAAACGGTCGGCCACGACTGAGTGACTTCACTTTTCACTGTACTGTAACCTACCAGACTCCTCCATCCATGGGATTTTCCAGGCAAGAGTACTGAAATGGGTTGCCATATCCTCCCCCAGGGGATCTTCCAAACCCAGGGATCGAACCCAGGTCTCCCGCATTGCAGGCAGACGCTTTACCATCTGAACCACGAGGGAAGCCTGTGACTCTTTGGGACCCCATATCCTGCATCATGTCAGGCTCCTTCCTCCTTCACTATATCCCTGAGTTTTCTGAATTCATGCCCATTGAGTCAGTGATGCTAACTCACCATCTCATCCTCTGTCGTCCCCTTCTCCTTTTGCCTTCAATCGTTCCCAGTATCAGGATCTTCTCAGATGAGTATGCTGCCCCCATCAGGTGGCCAAAGTCTTGCCGCGGCCCGGGTTCAGTCCCTGGTTGGGAACTGAAATCCCACAAGCTGCATGGCACTGCCCAAATAAAATAAAGGGGGTTGTGCCAGTGCCACACACAGAGGGTTGCCATGAGGCTTGGTGGGAGTCTGGCACGGGAAACGCTTCAGAAGCGCACCTGCCCGTAGCAAGTCCTCTTTGGAGGAGGAAGCAGGTTTAGTGAGGGTGGGTGGTATTCCCAAAGTTGCTCACGGGTGTGACGGGAAGCTGGGGCTGGACCTCAGTGACCAGGCACTGAGCTGTCCAGGCTGCCCCTATGCGACCTGAAGTCCGCTTTAGGACTGCAGGGAGGGTCTCCTTGGGCCCTTTAGGGAAGGAGGGCAGGCGGTAATGGGGGCTGGGCGAGCTGGTTGTGCCAGGAAGAAGATCCACCAAGATAGGCAGGTGGAGGCCAGGTGGTGGGAAGGGACACGGCTTCAGTTCTGTCTCAACTCCCTGTCTGCTCCCTGCCTCTGGGGACTCGCCTGTCTTTGGTGCTGCCCCTGGGCTGGGCCTTTACATCCAGGCAGTCTCTAGTCTTGGCCTCTTGACACAGTGGTCTTACCGGCCCCTTGTACAGGTTAGGACGCTGAGGACAGAGGGATTTGGTGTCCACGGCACACAGATAGGAATGATTGGCAGAATGAGAATTTTAACCTGGGCTGGTGTGGCCAGTTTTACATCTTGAGTCCCTCGCATTGATTCTGATGCCCCTTTTGCAGATGAAGAAACAAAGGATCTGAGAGGAGATGAGCAAAGGCTTGAGATGCAAATCCAGGTGTGAATGACCACTGTCAAAGCACCTTACAAGCTTGAAAGTGCTGTAAACACGCCATGGTTCACCATTTGAATTTAATAAGAAAAATGTGCATTTAGGGAGGGTTTACCATACACCCAGTACTGTTCTTCTGATGATCCCATGAGGGGGCAGGTGTGACTACTGATCCCACTTTACAGATGAGGACACTGAGGCACAAGGGTGAAATCACTCGGGCAAGGGTTACGGGTCTACACCTTTCCCTGTGAGTCCCCACCTCTGAGTGTGCCTGTCCTCGGCTGCTGTTTTCTGTGTGCCCACCCAGTCTCCCTGGCCAGATAGGGGTGCCTCCCACCCTGCTGGCCTGAGCACAGGGCCTGGCACACAGTCAGCCTGCTGAGAAGAGGTGGGCCCCAGAGGGACCAAAGCTGTCATCTTCCCTCTCTCCCAGGAAGTACATCGTGTCCTGTAAGCAGGCAGAGATGCCCCTCTCTGTCCCCTGGGATCCTAGCAACCAGGTAAGGCCTTCTGCTCTGTGCGGACAGCCTTCAGACCTGTTGGGGACCCCCAACCCTCCCTTCTTGGAGGAGGCCCAAAGGGGACAGGATCTCTGCCTCAAGGCTGGCCTGGTGAGCCAGGGCTTTCCTGTGTCCCCCTGCTTGGCAGGAGCGAGCTGAGGCCCCAAGGGGAGGAGGAGTCTGGCCCAGCCTGGGCCTCCTTCCCAAAGCCCAGGGCTCCTTCCTTCACGTGCAGCTTCCTCTCCACCCATCAGAGGGGCCCTGGCACGGAGCCCCCGAGGAGGGGAGGGTGAGACTGCTCTGTGTCCGTGCAGGTGTGCCTGAGCTACAACAGTGTCTCCTCCCTGAAGATGCTCGTGGCCAAGGACAACTGGGTGCTGTCCTCAGAGAGCAACCAGGTAGTGGACCCAGCCTCCCAGCTTTCCTTCCTCCTTTGAGCAGCCAGAGGTGTTGACTGTGAGCCATGAAACCCTCTCGAACCACTCAGGTCAGACGGGGGTTCCCTAGAAGGTCCTGGGAGAGTCATGAAACCAACCAGTTGTAGAAGCACGCCCGCCCCTCAAGGCCTGGCGTGGCTCGGCTGGGGGCTGGGGGCAAGGGTGGGCTGAGGTGGGGCTTGAGCTCTGCCACTTTTCCTGTGTCCTGGGATGGATCACTTCCCCACAGTGACATCCGTGGCTGGATGGACGCCTGGCTCTGAGGATCCATTCTGGTTTTGCATTAGTTACTGCTTCTTTATCTTTCTATTTTTAAAAAGAAAATTTTCAATATTTAAAAAATTGAGGCATAATTTACATACAGTAAAACTTCCCCCTTTTAGTGTGTAATCCTGCTAGTGTGGAAAGCACATGAAGTTACATCATCACGACAATAATCAAGATATGGAGCATTTCCATAAACCCCCAATTTTTCTGGCTCCTTTGTGATCAAGCCTCTTCCCACTCCAGTCCCTGGAAACCACAGGCCAGTTTTCCGTGCCTTCGTTTGGTCTGTTTGAGAATGGGCAGTAAAGGGAGTCATGCAGTATGTAGCCTCTGATGAAGTTCCTGAGGCACCGTGCATGCACCTGTGGGAAGGGATGAGTGCGTTCCGTTTCACATCAAGTACCATTCCATCTGACTAGTGGGCTTGTCCATGAGGTCCCGGCTTCTTCAGACAGCTTCCTATCCACTTTGCGCTGATTCTCCCATTTTTCATGGGGCTGCCACCGAGGTTCAGAGAGGTTGAGTCACTTGTTCACAGACACACAGCAATCGGCGCAGCCCTGACTTCCAGCCCAGGTCCCCAGCACAGTCTGAGGAGGAGACGAGGGAACGAGGCTGCCCTCTGTCCCATGCAGGTCCGCCTGTACACTCTAGAGGAGGACAAGTTCCTCTCCTTCCACATGGAGATGCTGGTGCACGTGGACACAGCCCAGGCCTTCCTGCTGCTCTCTGACCTCCGCCGGAGGCCCGAGTGGGACAAGCACTGCCGGTGGGTGCCGGAGGGCGGGGGTACAGGGGAGTGGGGGTGGGGAAGGGGCCCTGAGGTGTCTCCTCCTGCTGAGCCATCCCCTACTGCTCTGGGCCCCTGCTTTTAGCTGGGAGTCAGGGATGGGGAGGGAGGCACTGTGGTTCTGTGTTAGGTGAGTATCTGAGTCAAGGATGTTCTGAGTCCTCAGGAAAGGGACTGAGCCTGGAATTGGAGGTGGCGGCCCGGCCCAACTATGTGACGATGGGTAAGTCACCTCCACTCTGGCCTCAGTCTGGGGACAGCCTCCCAGCTGAGAGGGGAGACACATGATGAGAGTATAGTGTTTGGTGACGGAGGGAAGCCAGGGTTGTCAGCACCCAGAGGAGGGGTCAGGGGAGTCCAGCTGGTCACGCCTGTCAGTGACACAGTCCTGTATGCCCAGGTGCTGATTGGTATTTGCTGCCATCCTGGCAGGCAACAAGCCTGCCGCCCCCCCCCCCCACACCCCGGCCTCACGCCCACTCAGTGCCCTCTTACCGCCCCCGCCCCTCCTCCTGGGTGTGGCTGCCCGGCCTGCAGGTGTCCTACTACAACCAGGCCACCCCGGGCGTTCTCAAGTACATGACCACCAATGTGACCGGCCTCTCCTCTGAGTTCTACACCACCTTCAAGGCTTGTGAACAGTTCCTCTTGGACAACTGGAACGACCTGGCCCCCAGCCTCCAGACCCTCTAAGCATCGTCCCTGGCCACCTGACGTCCACGCCCACTCCATCCTGCCCCAAGGACATGCGTACAGTGCACTGAGGAAGCAGAGGCATTTATTCCTTCCTGCCGCCCCGTGGGAAGCTGGGGTCCACCAGGCCACCTGGGTGTCAGTGTGTGCCAACATCCGCCAGCAAGTCTTGGCGGTAGCTCTGGGGTAGCCTGTAGTAGACTCGGGTCTTCTTCACGGCCCTGGCTGCCAGCAGTGCTGCCCGCACAGACGCATAGAGGCCCCGGCCAGGGCTGTGTTCCACCGTGACCGTGGCCCGGGGAGAAGCTTCCAGCAGCCGGGCCACGACTCCAGCGGGGCTCTGGCCCAGAGGCCCAGCCTGCAGCTGGAAGGACACGGGTTGCCAGAGGCCCTGGCACAGCTCCAGCATGTCTGTGAGCAGCTGTTCCCTGTAGCCACTGCCCAGCACTTCCTCGGGCCAGCCTGGTGCCACCGTCACGTGGGGGAACACGTCGGCCACAGCTGTAAGCAACTCCCTGCCAGTCACGTAGCCAGGGACCCTGAAACTCCCGTGGGAGACTGTGGCACCGACCCACACGGGCCTAGACAGGCGGCCGAGGGCAGAGAGGGTGGCCAGCGTGGCCAGCGCCGGCCGCAGGGCGGTGGGCTCTGCTATGTGCACGTGGACCCCCCAGCGTCCGGGGTGCGAGGCCAGCTGCTGCAGGCAGGACTCCAGTGCCAGGGCACGGCCATCTGGGGTGCGGACGATGGGCACGGGCTCCCCAGCTGCAGGCTCCTGGAGGCCCACGTCCAGCAGGATCATGCCTTCTCGGTCTGGAAGAGGCAGTGGAGGCAACAGTGTCTGGGGTTAGGGCTATCGTGGGGGGTCAGAGGCCCTTGCTGAAGGTAAAGGGACAGCAGGAGGTAATGGGGTCTGTTGATTGGGTCTGGGTTCCAGGTGGAAGGGTTGCTTTGTGAATGTGCCTGAGGCTCATCAGAATGGCCCAGTGAGCCGCTAGCTCAGCTCTGAGGCCTGTGCCCGCCTCTGTTGCAGCACCATGTGACCGAAGCCTCACAAGTGCTGGTCCAAAGGCCAGGGGCCCCCTACTTTTGACAACACTGCTCCCCCACCTTGCAGCCCCGTTGCTATGGTAACAGAGACCTGAGTAGCTTCCCGAGGTAACCCTTGCAGTCGAGCTAGGAGCACAGGGGCTGCAGGCAGACCTTACCTGGGAGCTGCACTGTTGCTGTGCTTCCGTTGCCCTGGATGTCAGGAACCAGCCACTCCACGCTCAGACCCTCGTCCCCGGGCTGCTGGAGAGCAGGGATCAGGCTGCCCCCAGTGTAGTAGCTTTGCTTCCGTGACGTATTCACTGTGGGTCAGATTGCCAAGATGAAGAGGCCACCACCAGTCACGGAGGCCTTCTGGACACCATGAGTCCTCTCTAAGCCTCACAGCAAAGTTCCAGGGAGCTGGAGTTCCCTGTTTTGTAGATGACGGGTGACTTGCCCAAGGTCCTACAGCCAGTGGGCAGGGTTGCTGGGATTGGAGCCTGATGGAGCCAAGTCAGTCGGGCCCCAAAGCTGGTATTCCTCCCCCCTCACCTAGATGGCTCCCAGAGCAGGAATGTTGGGTCTGATGGGTCCCCTTGAGATGGCCTGATAGCAGGCTCTCCTAGGTTTGGAGTCAAGGGAACAGGGGCTTTGGACAAAGGAACAAGCATCATTGATTAGCAGGTACAGGGGAGGAGCCGTTCTCTGAAATGCTAGAGCAACCTTCAGAGGCACTGTACTGCAAGGGGAAGCATCTGGGGTTTGGAATTTGCTGTTTCCAGTAGGAGCTGTGCCACGTTTAAGCTGAACAACTTTGTATAAATTATATAACTGTTCTGAACCTCAGTTTATCCATTGTAAAATAGAATCCGTACTTCACAGATCTATGGAGCTTAGCATTCCATCCCAGGGTCTGGCATACAATGTATGCTTCAAATGATTCCTTCCTCTTATCTCATGTAGGATTTTCCCTTTCCAATGCTCCGCCCCACCTAGTCAGTGCTTTTGTGAGCAGAATCCACTCCACCACCTTTTCTTTCTCCTGGAGGAGGAAATGGCAACCCACTCCAGTACTCTTGCCTGGATAATCCCATGGCCAGAGGAGCCTGGTGGTCAACAGTCCATGGGATCGCAAAGAGTCAGACACAACTGAGCATGGGTACACATACACCCTTTCCCACCCTCCGCAGACCCCTCCCTACTGGCGAGCTGCTTGAACTGCGACAGGAAAGGCTCAAAGATGTCATAGTAGACTTGGTGGGTGGCGGTGTTGTCCCGGATGTAGAGGAGGTCGTCCACTGACACGGGGTCCGAGGCCGACTGCCACATCGTGAGGGTGTACCTGGGGTCCAGAGAGTCAGCTCAGGGCCTGTCTGCGCCCAGCAGCCCTCAGCCCCTCTCCCATGCTCAGAAGTTAACCTGAGCTGGGGGCGGGGGGTGTTGGGTACTAACCCCTTCCTGGGGGCAGAAGAAGCCGCAGAGGCCTTGGGTAACTGAGAGCAGAGGCTAAGAAGCAGGAGAGAAGGACTGGCCCACCCTCCACTTGGAGTGTGTGTCTGCGGGTCCTCTCTCAGGAAAGAGACAGACAGAGAGATGGGCATGGAGCTGGGGGTGGTGGGGGCGGATCAGAGGCCAGGTATGAAGAGGAAAGGGGGTGGACTCCAGTGGGGAAAGTCTGAGGAAGGTGGAGCTGGGCAGCTGGGGCAGTACAGAGCCGGGGGGAGGGTGGGCTTCCTCAATCCCACAGGGCTATTTAGGGGCAGAGGCTATAGGTGCAGTCTGTACACCCTCAGGAAACAGGTGGTTCCCAGGGGAGGAGGCTGCGGGAGGCAAACTGAGTCTCAATATAAACTCTTACGGAACTTCCCTGGTGTTCCAGTGGGTAAGGCTGTGCTTCCATTGCAGGGGATGCCTGTTTATCCCTGGTTGGGGAACTAAGATCACGCATGCTGTGCAGTGTGGGCCAAAATAAATAAACAGATAATAATAATAATAATAAAGCAACACTTTCCAATGGACAGGCTGCCTCAGGTATAGTGACCTGCCTGTCCCAGAGGTGCACAAGCAGAAAGCAGGGGTATTACAGAGGATGTGAGCACCAGCAGAGGTTGGGCCAGATGATCATGAAGACCCTTCTAACCATCAGCATCTGGGATCTTGTTGGGGCATCAGGACTGGGAGTGGGTTTGGAGGGAGTGGGGGCCGTGGCAGGGGCCTGGGCGTTCCCACCTGTCAGATTGGGCCAGCAGCCAGCTGAAGTGGGGCCAGGCGGCCCTCGCCATGACAGCCAGCACGGGGAAGGTCACCTTCTGGGGCAGTGCTCCCACCAGCTCCTGCATCTTCTCCACCATGGCCCGTGTGTACGTCACGTTTGGGAAAAGGGGCAGGTAGAAGGTGGTCCAGCCTGGAGACAGGGTTGCCTCAGGATACTTCTCCTGGACCAAGGCCAGGAACCTGCAGAGAATCAGAGATGCTGGTCTTTTAGAGCCCCTTCCTCATCTCCTGGGTTCCCATCAGAGTGCTCGGAAGAGGCAGGATCTCTCGCATCTAGATGTTAGAGCACAGTCCTGAAGCACAGGGTGGCTTACGAGTTGCTCAAAGTCCCATGATAGAGGATGGACTTTGGAGCTAGGGAGGCCTGGATTTCACTCCTGACTTTATGACCTTGGGCAGTTCACCCAACCTCTTTGATTCTTAAAAATGGCATCCTTTCAGGCAGGACAGGACTTCTCAAACATCCTCATGTGGATGTGGAGATGCAATTCAAAGCCCTGGGTGTAGGATCTGGGCTCTATCAGCTGTGAGAGCCTCTGAACTTTCAGATATTATTTAAAAATTTCATTCAGATTTTGAATTCTTACAGATGTTAATAGGCAAATAATGTTACTCTCTCCCCTTCCCCAGATTATTGAGTAACCTCACTACAAGAAGATCAACTATTTTTTAATCTTGGGCCACTGACTACAGTTTCAAACTGCTGCTTACCAAATGCACCTCAGTTTGAGACTTGATAAATATTGGATGGATGGATTGTTAGCTGACTGGTTGGAAAGATGGTTTGATGGATGGATGGGTGAATGGATGAATGGAGATGGACAGTAAAGAGCTGGAGGTTAGAGTCAGAGAGACCTAGCTTTGTATGTTTGCTCTGCCAATGATTAGACTTAAGCAGGTCATTTAACCTCAATAAGATATGCTGTATTACTAAAATGAAAATAATAGTACCTACCTCATTCTCATTCTAAGAGTTAACTGGTACTCTACAACTAGACTACTTAAACCAGTGTGTGTGACAGATAATAAACATTCAACAGACTGAGCCTCAATTATTGTCACCTTTCTTATCTGCAAAATGGTAAGAAAAAATGCTCCTAACCTGGCATTTCTATGGGAAGATGAACTCAGATATATTCTCTCCTTTCATGCGGCCCTCTGTAAACCTGAGCG
This sequence comes from Budorcas taxicolor, assembly GCF_023091745.1. Taxonomy (NCBI): domain Eukaryota; kingdom Metazoa; phylum Chordata; class Mammalia; order Artiodactyla; family Bovidae; genus Budorcas; species Budorcas taxicolor. The sequence goes on along the minus strand of NC_068912.1, from coordinate 91,794,800 downwards.
CACCATGCAGCTGGTGCTACCTAAGTGCTGTTGTTGTCAGTGCTGGGACCTGGGGGTTGTTTGTGGGGTGGGCGGGGGAGGCTGGGGAAGGAGTTAGTGCTTTACAGACTTTTCTAGCAGGCCAGGGGTTGCCCCGGTCACTGTTTGTTGTCCAGGAATAAACACTCTGTTGCTGCTGCTGCTAAGTTGCTTCAGTCGTGTCTGACTCTGTGTGACCCCATAGACGGCAGCCCACCAGGCTCCCCTGCCCCTGGGATTCTCCAGGCAAGAATGCTGGAGCGGGTTGCCATTTCCTTCTCCAGTGCATGAACGTGAAAGTGAAGTCACTCAGTTGTGTTTGACTGTTAGCGAGCCCCATGGACTGCAGCCCACCAGGCTCCTCCATCCATGGGATTTTCCAGGCAAGAGTACTGGAGTGGGGTGCCATCGCCTTCTCCGAATAAACTCTCTAGTAGGGCACAAATCCATAATCTGACAGTGAGAGCCCAGTGAAATCAAGATTGTTAGGAGAAAGTGTGAGAGAGGGTCCTCAGCAGCCTTGGACGTCAGGGAAGTTTCTGGGGCAGGTAATGGCTGGTTCACCAGGAAATGGTGGAAGAGCATTCAAGGCAGAGGGAACAGGATGTGTGAAGGCTCAGAGGTCAGACGACCTGGTGTGGCTGGAGGCAAACTCAGCAAAGGTCCCCTGAGCACCTGCTGTACCAGATGTTGAAAGAAACAGACTGGACAAGCTGGAGCAGAGAGGCAAACACTCACTGTGTGGCATTGACCTCTATTGAGATGCCCACATTGGGACCCCTCTGGATGTCGGCATTGATCCACACAGGCCTTCGAACTTTCCCCTCCTCTGTCAGCCGCCGAAGGAGGTCCAGGGAGGGGCCCACAGCCTTGATGGTCTTGAAGTCTAGTTTGATGCCTGTGGGGAGAGGGCCAAGGGCTTGGGAAATTGGTCCCTTGTGCTCAAGGAAGGAGGAAACAGAAGACATGACTTCCTGGGACAGAGAGAGCAGGTATGCTGTGTGTGTCAGGGGTGGGAGGGAAGACAGGGACGGAATTCTGGGTGGGTGTGAAGGCTTCAAACAGGCGGAGCTCTGCTGGAGAGAAAGACTTGCCCGTGTAGGAGTGATCTTCCATCCCTCATCCCGAAGGGGAAGAAGCAAATGATGGCTAAGGGCTTGGGACTTGGGGCTGGTGCAGGTATTGTCAAGAATCTGATGAAAAGGGACTGTGACTCTTGGACAGGCAAGCTCAGAGGGTCCTAAGCCACACAAGCCTGAATAGCACAGAGTCAGGCTGAAGAATTAGAGAAGAATTTAGAAAGCCAGACCAAGGGGATCATAATATGTTGACAGCGTAGGGAGCCATAGAGGGTTAAAGCAGGGGAGCAACACAACGGTTGGCATTTTGGAAAGCTCACCTAGGTAGGGGCTAAGTTTGGAGGCAGGAAGCCAGTGAGGAAGGAGGTCCAGGAGAAAGATGATGTGGGTGGGACTGGATCAGGGGAAGGCTTCAGAGTTAGAATTGGCGGATGCAGCAGCTGAGTAGATGCAGGGGATGAGGGAGAGGCATTAGGGTGATGCCTGGATTCTGATAGTAACAGGCAAAGAGACAGGAGAGGGGAAGGTGAAATTGGCTTTGAGCATGTTGTATCCAGTTCCATGGATTCAGGGGGCCTGAATGCTCATGTCTGGCCCTTTGCAGCTTACCCTGCACGTTTACATCCCTCCTTTCACCCATCTTCCCTGAGCCCAGGCCTCTAGAGTGGTCTGGAAAGCTAAGGCAAGAGCAACTCCTGACAGTCATTGCTTGTCTCCTAGTAGAGGGACCCCTGCCCATGTGGCCTGAGGACCAGAGGGGTGGGCAGCTGGGGAGGGGCTGAGAGAAGTCCTTACCCTTCTGGGAAGAGGCCAGCACAGCCTCCAGCCACTGCTCTAGGGTGTTGTCACTGTAGACGGCTGGGGGGTGCGCCATGATGGGGACTCCCGTCTCGTTGACTGTGCCGAGCCCTTCTATTGTGATGTCTGCCTCCAGGACCATGACATCGCCTGTTCCATTGGACAGAGAAACTTTTTAAAGCAATTTTTCTCATTATCAAAGTATTATACACTTATAGAATATTTGAAAAATACAGAAAAGCAGAAAGGGAAATATTCACCCACATTTCCATCATAGTTCACTTTTTGATGTATTTTCTTCCATTTTTATCTATGTATAGTTTTTCCACAGTTGAGACCACTCAGCATTTATAGTTTTAGTCTTTTTCTTTCAATTTTGACACATTTTCACAATCTTTTCATGAAAAAGAAAAAAGCTGCAAAAGCCCTGATTGAGAGCAGTCACCCTGTCCTAGTCAGCCACTCCTCTGCCGTTCCTGAGACTCTTACATTTTTAGGAAGACTCAGTGGTCTCTGAATTTTTGTTACTAACAGATAATGATGTATATTTTATTCTGACTTTCTGGGTATTTTTTACCATGACTTGAGGAATCTGAGTCAGGGCCATGCTGGGTCTTTTTTTTTTAAAATCAATTATTTTTGGTTGCGCTGGATCTTCATTGCTGGGGGCGGGTTTTCTCTAGTTGTGGAAAGCAGGGGCTACTCTTCATTGCGGTGCACGGGCTTCTCCCTGCAGGGCCCCTCTTGTTGTAGAGCACAAGCTCTAGATGCATGGGCTTCAGGTGTTCCAGCGCGCGTTCCAGCGCGCAGGCTCAGTGCGGTGCATCAGCTTAGTCCAGAACTGGGGATGGAACCCATGTCCCCTGCATTGGCAGGTAGGTTTTTTTTTTTAAGGGTTTATTTTTATTTTTAAAAAATTTTTATTTTTACTTTATTTTACTTTACAATATTGTATTGGTTTTGCCATACATTGACATGAATCTGCCACGGGTGTACATGAGTTCCCAATCCCGAACCCCTCTCCCACCTCCCACCCCATATCATCTCTCTGGATCATCCCGGTGCACCAGCCCCAAGCATCCTGTATCCTGTATCGAACATAGACTGGCGATTCGTTTCTTACATGATAGTATACATGTTTCAGTGCCATTCTCCCAAATCATCCCACCCTCTCCCTCTCCCTCGCAGGTAGATTCTTAATCGCTGTATTACCAGGGAAGTCTGTAGGGTCATTTTTAGAGCCCACATTATCAAAGTACTGTTAGAAAAATTCATCTAACTCATATTCCTGCCAGAAGTACATAAGTTGGTCCATCTCCAGGCACCCATAAAGCACTGAGAATTGTTATTTTTGTCTTTTAAATGTACGCAGTTAACGCCTCCAGTGGCTGTGTGATGCCTGTTGGGAGAGTTCAGGCCAGAAGGGAGTCAAGGCCTTTGAATGAGAAGCAGACTGGGAAGAGCAGGCCAGGCTCTCTGATCAGCGAGTGGAGTGGAGGGTGGGTGGGGTCGCTATGAGCTCCTGCGCCATCGAGGACAGTTGGCATCAGAGGGACCTCTTCTGTTTTATACTTGCAGCCCTGTTCCCCTCCAAGTCCATTTAGCATATAGCTGCTAGAGTGACGGTTCCATATACCTGATCCTGTCACTTCTGTTAAAAAATCAAAATTCCCGTAGCCCTGAGAATCCAATCCAAATGCTTCCCCATAGTCTGTGAGGTCCTGTAGGATCAGGCCGGGCAAACTGCCCTCTCACCTCGAGTCCCTCTCTCCCTCAATATCTAGCTTCCATCCACTCCTGTTTCTCCAACATCAGTGTGCACACAAACCACCCAGGAACTGTTCAAATGCAAGTTCTGCTCAGGAGATCTGGGGTGGGGCCCAAGACACCTACCAAGCTTCCCAGTGATGCCCAGACTGCTGGTCCACAGACTGCACTTTGAGCCTCAAATCTTAAATATCTTGTCTCCCATCTCTGGGCTCCTACATCTGGCTGTTGCCATGGCAACACTCTTTTCTCCACAGTTTTACTAGGCCACCTCCAGCTCATTTGTGGGTGTTGGCTTAAAATATCAAGGAGGCCATCCCTAAACCACACACACGGTCAAAGTCAGGCTGACGGCTTATCCTCTGAGCGCACAGCCCCCATGTAACTACTCATATAGCACCATCCTCCCTGAGCCTGAGGGCTAGGAGCAGGCTCCAGGTCTGTGGTGCCCATCACTGGGATTTCCAGTGCCAAGATGGTACCAGGCCTAAAAAAGGAGCTTCAGAAATGTTTGTTGGATGGTAAAAGGCTGGATAAATGAACGATAGAAAAAGCTGAGATCAGGGACCTCCCTGGTGGTCCAGTGGCTAAGACTCTGTCCTCCCAGTGCAGATGGCATAGGTTTGGTTCCTGGTCGAGGAACTAAGATCGCACAGGCCTCACAGTGCAGCCAAAAGAGAAAAAAGTCAAGTTCAACCAGCCCAGGTCCAGAAAAGTAAAAGAGCTTGCACACAGTTGCAGAGAATTTTTGTAAATTTCTCTGAAGCCTAGGTGTCTGGATTTCCAGAAGCGAGAGGACGCTGAGTGCCAGGCTGTCCCCAGCACTGTTTCAGGCACTTTGCACTGTCCCATTTCATCCTCATATTATATCTCTGGCCCAGTGCTCCGGAATCCTTGGTGTCCTCACTGACAAGATGGGGATGAATCTCTCTGGCCTTTAACTATAGCACATGGACATAAATTATGTTGTATTAAAAAAATAAAAATTAAAAACAAAACGAAACAAAACCAGGTTGTAAACTGTGAAGGGCTATATGAAGGTAACTTTTATTTCTATGGTTTTCTTGTCTTAACTTGGTTACCCAGGAATGCTGAGAGAGGGATCCAGAGGGGTTTGGGGCCCAGCAAGGCCCAGAGAAGTCAGGGCCCAGGTGGGTAGCTGGGCAGATAAGAGGGTAGCTAAAGAGAATGGATGCTGAGAGGTCTCCTTCCCCATCTAAAATGGGCCAAGTCCGGTCTGGGGAAGGTGGCGGTACACTGGGAGGGAGCCAGGGCTGGAACCCAGGTCTCAGTCCTGGTGAGTCTCTGAAGCTGCTGCCTTGTTTGACCTGCACCGGCTGCCTCCCTTGAGATGCTGGTAGCCCCTGAACTCGGGACCGTGTCTCACTCGTTTCTACACCTCTTCCTGAGCTGGGTGCAGAGCAGGGACCCAGCAAATGCTCAGTGAGGGGGACTAAAGATGGATGGACCTAACCTGCCTCCTTGTGATCAGCACCTGGATCCAGCTTCCTCCTGCGCGGCCATTCACAGCTGTTCGGGGCCTTCCAGATCCTGGCTCTGGGAGCCAACTTGGGGTGGGGGGTGGGGGGGGTATGAGGGAAGAAGAGATGAGGACAGGAGCAGGTGCCTGCTTCCACAGGAGGAGCCTTGGTCCTCAGAGGTGCAGTCAGGTGCTGCTCTCCACAGGGAGCCCACAGGAAGTTCCCAGGCCCTCCCTCCCCTACCCCACACACGAGGTGCTCTACACATCACATCTGGCAGAGGGGTGCCATGGCTGAGTGTGCAGACCCTGAACCCAAGACTGCTAGCGTGCTGCTCAGCTGTTGACCTTCAACACCCCCTGAAGGAGTTCATGTGGAGTGAGGCACTCTGTGCTGCAGGGAACCTGGTGGGACAAGTCTTTGAAGTGAAAGTCGCCCAGTCATATCTGACTTTTTGTGACCCCATGGACTAGACAGTCCATGGAATCCTTCAGGCAAGAATACTGGAGAGGGTAGTCTTTCCCTTCTCCAGGGGATCTTTCCAACCCGGGGATTGAATCCAGGTCTTCCACATTGCAGGCGGATTCTTTACCAACTGAGCTATCAGGGAAATATTTTCAGGAACAGGTTTTATGTTCCCAGTCCTTACCTACAGGGGAATTTGACATGCTTCCCTGATGGCTCAGATGGTAAAGAATCCGCCTGCAATGCAGGAGACCAGGGTTTGATCCCTGGGTTGGGTAAATCTAGAAAAGGGAATGGCAACCCACTCCAGGACTCGTGCCTGGAGAATCCTGTGGACAGAGGAGCCTGGTGGGCTACAGTTCGTGGGGCTGCAAAGAGTAGGACACGACTGAGTGACTAACACTTTAATCACTCAGAAAAGCACTAAATCTCTTCACGGTGACATCAGATCCTTGTGACTAGGAGAAAACCTCTTGTAAAGTAAACACTTGATGGCACTGAACTCTGCCTTCAACAGAATTGTATACTGGCCTTCCCCCACCTCTTTGGAGCAGACTCTCAGAGCTATCTGAGGTGCTGCTTTCTGGGCTGCAGTCATTTTGCCCCAAATAAAACACCTCACAACTCTCAAGTAGTGCATCTTTTTCAGTAGACAGTTATGACGACCAACTAAGGACCCAGAGTGGATATCCCTCCTCACCTGAACTCCACGAGGAACCAGAGCCTTGGTACCAGTGGTGGCCCATCCGCCTCCTCGGGGAGTGCAGACGAATTTGGGTAAGCCTCTCCTGGTTTTCGAATCTCCTGTATTGGTTGAGATTCTGAGTTTTATTTGGTTGTGGAGCAGGTTACCTGCCCACTTCCAGTTGGAAAGATAGTGGAGAGGGCCCGGGTGAAATATCCGGGGTATACCCACTCATGATCTAGACACTGACTCGGGCTTGGTTGAAAAATACTAAGAAGTTTCCACACAGCAGAAAGATACTGGGTGGGAGACTGGCTGAAAGATGCCAGAGAATACCCGTCCAGTGAAAAGGCCCTGGGGGAGAGGGCATCGATTGAAAAAAAATTGAGGAATACCCAGAGCTCAGCTGAAAGACGCCGAGGTTGTTCCATTGTAGGGAACTGAGCAGTCTTGGCTGAGTGGTTAGGTAGGAGGCTGATCTGACACTTTCCCTCAATGAGACTGCCTTTATAGGCTTTGTCGGGGTAAACGTGAGAATGTGAGAGCTTTGCTCTGAAGAAAAGGGACAAGGCTTCTACTGGGCAGCTATGGTTTTCTCAGGTAACTGAAGAATTTATGGGAGTGGTGAAGGCCTAGTCCTAGTACAGTACAGTGGTCCCATAGGGAAACTCACCTATTAATTAGAATACTTGCTCGTCTGGGGGGTTGCACCTAAGAACTGGCCATTCAGCGACCTGAGCATCTTAGAGGGCTGAGGCAGGATCTAAAACACATGAGAGGAGCTAAAGCGGCTCTGAGGTGACTACTGGAGGAGTTCAGCTCACAAGCAGCACACAGGCCCACCACACAGTTTCACTAGCGGTTTTTATCCCTGACAAATTCAGCTTAAAGTGGAAAACGGAATCTCAAACACAGAAACAGAGGGGTGTCAGAAAACCAACCTCTGACTAACATTCCAGCCAGGTTCATGTACAATACTTACGGAGCTGGTATTTGCAAGGACCTAGTTAATTGGGGGAAATTATACTAAAAGAGTTCTCAACCTAAAATGGCCAAATTGGGGCTCTTTTGATATTCCAAAATTGGTATCTTTGTGCCCACGATTAGAAAAGGCCGGCCATACTACTTTGCTTGGTATCTGGAAGTGTACAAGAAAGGAAACCATAGAGTAACTTCTTTGCAGGAAACCAACAAGAAATTGCTTGAAACTATAGCAGAACCAAAAAAGGCTGCTAGCACTGACTCTGCCAGGTCAGAGGTCTAGTGGGACTGGGAAGTCACATTTGGCGTTTATGCCATTTGACTTTTGATTTTTGGGCAATCACTTTGCCATCTTTTGAGGGCACTCTAACCACTTGGCTTTTGATTTATGGGCATCCTTTTGCCTTATTATTTTATCTGGAGTGTGACTCCTGGCTGGTGAGGTTCTGGTTTGGTTTGAGCATGCAGACATCTGGTACAAACTGCTTGAGCTTATATGGGAAGTGCTTCCTCTAAGGTTCTACACTCCACCTGGGAACCCCTTGGAAAAAAATTTCAAATGACTGGTCAACCTGTAGCTATGATCCAATGACAAGAAAAGTGACCTAAAAATATCAGATTTTTATTGACACAGGATAGGGAAATGGACTGAAGTTCCCTTACGTCCAGGACTTTTCTCCTATAATCAACAGCCTGGGGCTAAGCAAATTAAGACCCCCCATTTCTCCAGAAGAACAATCCCTGTTGGGACCAATCTACCCTTGTTATCAGGGCCAATTTGAGCACTCAGTTCAGTTCACTTCAGTTCAGTCGCTCAGTCATGTCTGACTCTTTGCAACTCCACGAATCGCAGCACGCCAGGCCTCCCTGTCTATCACCAACTCCGGGAGTTTATCCAAACTCATGTCCATCGGGTCTATGATGCCATCCAGCCATCTCATCCTCTGTCATCCCCTTCTCCTCCTGCCCCCAATCCCTCCCAGCATCAGAGTCTTTTCCAATGAGTCAACTCTTCACATGAGGAGGCCAAAGTACTGGAGTTTCAGCTTCAACATCAGTCCTTCCAATGAACACTCAGGACTGATCTCCTTTAAGATGGACTGGTTGGATCTCTTCGCAGTCCAAGGGACTCTCAAGAGTCTTCTCCGACACCACAGTTCAAAAGCATCAATTCTTTGGCGCTCAGCTTTCTTTATAGTCCAGTTCTCACAACCATACATGCCACTGGAAAAACCATAGCCTTGACTAGATGGACCTTTGTTGACAAAGTAATGTCTCTGCTTTTGAATATGCTATCTAGGTTGATCATAACTTTCCTTCCAAGGAGTAAGCGTCTTTTAAGTTTGTGGCCGCAATCACCATCTGCAGTGATTTCTGAGCCCCCCAAAATAAAGTCTCTCACTTGTTTCCACTGTTTCCCCATCTATTTGCCATGAAGTCATGGACCAGATGCCATGATCTCAGTTTTCTGAATGTTGGGCTTGAAGCCAACTTTTTCACTTTCATCAGGAGGCTGTTTAGTTCTTCTTCACTTTCTGCCATAAGGGTGGTATCACTGGCATATCTGAGGTGATTGATATTTCTCCCAGCGATCTTGATTCCAGCTTGTGCTTCTTCCAGCCCAGCGTTTCTCATGATGCACTCTGCATATAATTTGAGCACTATCAGGTCTGAATTCTGGCTATAAAACTATGATCACAGAAAAACAAAGACGATTTTTGACAGTGTGGTCACAACATTCTTTAGACTCCAGAGAAAGCTTTAAAAAAAAAAAATCTCTTTAAGAATTCTTGCCCTGAAGAAATAACTCCTCCTATGCCTTGAGACCAGAGTTCTCTAGATAACTTATCTGTTATTGTTCAGTTGCTCATTAGTGTCTGACTCTTTGCAACCCCATGAACTGCAGCATGCCAGGCTTCCCTGTCCTTCACCATTGAGTCAGTGATGCCATCCAATCATCTTGTCCTCTGTCGTCCCCCTCTCCTTCTGCCTCCAATCTTTCCTAGCATCAGGGTCTTTTCTAATGAATTGGCTCTTCACATCAGGTGGCCAAAGTTTTGGAGCTTCAGCATCAGTCCTTCCAGTGAATATTCAGAATTGATTTCCTTTAGGATTGACTGGCTTGATCTTCTTGCAGTTCAAGGAACTCTCAAGAGTATTCTCCAACACCATAGTTCAAAAGCATCAATTCTTTGGCTCTCGACCTTGCTTATGATCCAACTCTCACATCCATACATGACTACTGGAAAAACCATTTTTGTTGTTCATTCCCTCAGTCATGTCCGAGTCTTTGCGACCCCATGGTCCAATGAGTATTCAGGGTTGATTTCGCTTAAGATTGACTGGTTTGATCTCCTTGCTGTCCAAGGGACTCTCAGGAGTCTTTTCCAGCACCACAGTCTGAAGGCATCAATTCTTTGGCACTCTGCTTTCTTCACGGTCCAGCTCTCACAAGCGTATGTGACCACTGGAAGACCACAGCCTTGACTGTAAGAACCTTTAACAGCAGAGTAATGTCTCTGCTTTTCAATACACTGTCTAGGTTTGTCATAACTTAAAAAAAAAAAAAAAGTAAGGGCTTACAAATCAAGCAATTCTAAATAAGAGATAAATCAACCTAAAAGAATTTCAAGTTCACATGAATTGGGAAATATTCAGTATTAAATCAGTACAGTTCAGTTCAGTCACTCAATCTTTTGGACCCCAGGGACTGTAGCACGCCAGGCTTCCCTGTCCATCACTAACTCCCGGAGCTTACTCAGACTCATGTCCATTGAGTCAGTGATGCCATCCAACCACCTCATCCTCTGTCATCCCCTTCTCCTCCTGGCTTCAATCCTTCCCAGCATCAAGGTCTTTTCCAATGAGTCAGTTCTTCGCATCAGGTGGCCAAAGTATTGGAGTTTCAGCAACAACATCAGTCCGTCCAGTGAATATTCAGGACTGATTTCCTTTAGGATTGACTAGTTGGATCTCCCTGGAGTCCAAGGGACTCTCAATAGTCTTCTCCAACACCACAGTTCAGAAGCATCAATTCTTTGGCACTCAGCTTTCTTTATAGTCCAATTCTCATATCCATACATGACTATTGGAAAAAACATAGCTTTGACTAGATGGACCTTTGTTGACAAAGTAATGTTTCTGCTTTTTAATATGCTGTCTAGCTTAGTCATAGCTTTTCTTCCAAGGAGTAAGCGTCTTTTAATTTCAAGGCTGCAGTCACTGTCTGCAATGATTTTGGAGCCCCCCAAAATAAAGTCTGACACTGTTTCCACTGTCTCCCCATCTATTTTCCATGGAGTGATGGGACCAGATGCCATGATCTCAGTTTTCTGAATGTTGAGCTTTAAGCCAACTTTTTCACTCTCCTCTTTCACTTTCATCAAGAGGCTCTTTAGTTCTTCTTCACTTTCTGCCATAGGGTGGTGTCATCTGCATATCTGAGGTTATTGATATTCCTCCCAGCAATCTTGATTCCAGCTTGTGCTTCATCCAGCCCGGCATTTCACAAGATGTACTCTGCAAATAAGTTAAATAAGCAGGTAACAATATACAGCCTTGACATACTCTTTCCCCAATTTGGAACCAGTCTGTTGTTCCATGTCCAGTTCTAACTGTTGCTTCTGCATACAGATTTCTCAGGAGGCAGGTCAAGTGGTCTGGTATTCTCATCTCTTTAAGAATTTTCCACAGTTTGTTGTGATTCACACAGTCAAAGGCTTTGGCATAGTCAATGAAGCAGAAGTAGATATTTTTCTGGAACTCTCTTGCTTTTTCCATGATCCAGCGGATGTTGGCAATTTGATCTCTGGTTCCTCTGCCTTTTCTAAATCCAACTTGAACATCTGGAAGTTCATGGTTCACGTATTGTTGAAGTCTGGCTTGGAGAATTTTGAGCATTACTTTGCTAGCGTGTGAGATGAGTGCAATTGTGTGGTAGTTTGAACATTGTTTGGCATTGCCTTTCTTTGGAATTGGAATGAAAACTGACCTTTTCCAGTCCTGTGGCCACTGCTGAGTTTTCCAAATTTGCTGGCATATCAAGTATTAAATACCTGGCATTAATGTTTGTTTGTTAATCTAACTAATATATACATGTCTAAGAGTCACTAACATTAACATTAAGCAGAGTATTTTCATTGTGTCTAGGTTTAATGTAAGTTAAATATTATTATATCTGTTACAATTTTGTCAGCAAGGAAAATTCCTTGAGTAAAAAGCTTCTAAAAATGTAAATGAGGTGAAATTTTAGATAAACTCTATTAAGAATAATTATGCTTTAGGAATGTCTGTCTAAACTACTCTCTAGATTAGATTGGGGTAACTTGAAATTCTAAGGGCTATACTAAACTAAGTGATGGGAGTCTATTGAATACTAGGTCATTTCCAAATAAAATAAGATTTTGAACCATTTATCACTGAACGCTAATTTCCCCCTACAGAAAAACAAAAGAGATTTGGGACTATTAATGAATAATGTTTGGTGCTTTCCTAAAATGTTCTCTCTAAGAAAGAAAAGGTTTTCGGAAATAATCACTGGTATTTATGCTCACCAATCTACAGAATGCTAATATAAAGGTCAGTTTTTGGTTGCTTAAGGAAAGTAGGATGTGTGTTTTCGGCAAAGAAAGTATGAGGAATGGTATTGCATTTTACGAAGGGAAAAGCAAGTAGGTCTGACTTACAGGTGGCTGTTTCAGGATGGGAGAAGAAAGTATTGGGTACAGAAAGTGATAAGAAGATTTGTGGAAAGCAGACCCCGAGAAAAGAATTTTGTGCATGGTTAGGACTGACAAGGTTTAAAATAAATTTAATTAAGTTGACTTTTAAATGAAGTTAAAAGTAAGCTGGTAAAAAAGCTTAAATTTGGCTTTTCTCTATCTTCAGACGTTGAACTGCTTTGGTAATAGGTTTAAGTTTCTTTATCTCTTAAATGATCTGTTCTGAAATCCTTCACTGTAGAATAGTTATTGTTTCACAGTGACCTATAATCCTACTTGACTGAATGTTCTAAGCCTTTTTGAAATTTGTTGACAAAACTTCCTAAAAGATTCTAATGAAGCACTTTTGGCTTCTAGCTAACTTTGGGATGCTTCAGAGGGCCCCTGAAACATCCCAAAGAGAAATGTTTCCCTAGATTCATATTGAATGCAGAGTCACATGGGAACTATTGTTAAGTGAGTAATAAATCTTGGGTTATATTGTACGGTGAAAGTGAAAGTGAAAGTGCAGTCGCTCAGTGGTGTCTGACTCTTTGCGACCCTGTGGACTGTAGCCCACCAGGCTCCTCCATCCATGGGATTCTCCAGGCAAGAATACTGGAGTGGGTTGCCATTTCCTTCTCCAGGGGAATCTTCCCAACCCAGGGATCGAACCCGGGTCTCCCGCATATTGTATGGTAAATGTTACTAATTTAGATATATTAGAAACTGTATGGAGTTCCTAAAGTTCTGATATATCTTAGTAAATGTTATCAGTCATAATTCTAGATACTATCTTAAAGTGTTGTCACAGCATTTACCCAAGTTTCGCAAAAATGCTTCCTCTTCAAGAAGATTTATAAAAAGGACTTTTGGATAAATATAAGTTTCTGAACTGGGTAAGTAATTAAGGATTCTAATGGAAAACCTGGTGACTTCACAAAGGTTAGCGAAAGGACTGAATGAACTGGCAAACATGCTAATTTTATGGTTTCTATATGAAAAATTACTGGTTTGAATCTGTGTTTTCCAGGTGTAAGACAAACCTTCCCTTCAAACTAATTATGACAATAATTTGGTAAAATTATACTGTAGAAACAAATTGAAACATTTATCTTTTCTCTCTATCTGACCCCTCCAGAAATTGCAAACTCTGCTTCTAGTAACTTTATCAGATAAGTTAAGAAAGTTATATCGCTAACAGCTACAGAAATCTCAAGGAATTTTGGAGACCTTGAGAAGGGCAGAATCCACCTAGATCTGTTAGGTGAAAGGTGAAATCTGTGATCAGCCTTTGGTGTGACTTTCTTAGCTCTGAAAGGTTTTATTTTAAAAGTTCAGTCTGAGATGCTATAAAAGCTTTGGCAAAGAAAAAAAGCCTATGATTAATTATGGTTACGTAAATCATCAGGCCAAATTTATTGACACCACACCAGGCTTAAGCAATATGTGAACCGTGAAATTCCAGATGTTCAAGCTGGTTTTAGAAAAGGCAAGGAACCAGAGATCAAATTGCCATCATCCGATGGATCATTGATAAAGCAAGAGAGTTCCAGGAAAACATCTATTTATGCTTCATTGACTATGCCAAAGCCTTTGACTGTGTGGATCACAATAAACTGTGGAAAATTCTGAGAGAGATGGGAATACCAGACCATCTGACCTGCCTCTTGAGAAACCTATATGCAGGTCAGGAAACAACAGTTAGAACTGGACATGGAACAACAGACTGGTTCCAAATAGGAAAAGGAGTGCGTCAAGGCTGTATATTGTCACCCTGCTTATTTAACTTATATGCAGAGTACATCATGAGAAACGCTGGGCTGGAAGAAGCACAAGCTGGAATCAAGATTGCCGGGAGAAATATCAATAACCTCAGATATGCAGGTGACACCACTCTTATGGCAGAAAGTGAAGAAGAACTAAAGAGCCTCCTGATGAAAGTGAAAGAGGAGAGCGAAAAAGTTGGCTTCAAGCTCAACATTCAGAAAACTGAGATCATGGCATCTGGTCCCATGACTTCATGGCAAATAGATGGGGAAACAGTGGAAACAGTGTCAGACTTTATTTTGGGGGGGCTCAAAAATCACTGCAGATGGTGATTGGAGCCATGAAATTAAAAGACGCTTACTCCTTGGAAGGAAAGTTATGATCAACCTAGACAGCATATTCAAAAGCAGAGACATTACTTTGTCAACAAAGGTCCATCTAGTCAAGGCTATGGTTTTTCCAATAGTCATGTATGGATATGAGAGTTGGACTATAAAGAAAGCTGAGTGCCGAAGAATTGAAGCTTCTGAACTGTGGTGTCAGAGAAGACTCTTGAGAGTCCCTTGGACTGCAAGGAGATCCAACCAGTCCATCTTAAAGGAGATCAGTCCTGAGTGTTCATTGGAAGGACTGATGTTGAAGCTGAAACTCCAATACTTTGGCCACCTGATGCGAAGAGCTGACTCATTGGAAAAGACCCGGACGCTGGGAAAGATTGGGGGCAGGAGGAGAGGGGGACGACAGAGGATGAGATGGTTGGATGGCATCATTGACTCAATGGACATGGGTTTGGGTGGACTCCAGAGTTGGTGATGAACAGGGAGGCCTGGCGTGAGAAAAAGATGTTTCAATGATTGTTAAATTCTAATTCGTTAATGGAGGTCTGTATCTACTAAGACACACTTCCTGGTAGTTCTTTGCTATTATGCTGTATTAATGTAAAATTTAACTGAATTTTTAAAGGACACTCTAAATTAGTTTCTGAAGCTTATCTCACTAATCTATCTTTGAATGAAGATCAGATGCCTCATGACCTGCGACCAAGACGAGAAAAAGACATAATTTAAGGAACTGTCTCCTACCTGGATGGAAGGACTTTTTTTTTTTAGTCAGAGGAAGCTGCAGTGCGCTAAGATGAAAAGAAAATGACACTAGAAGTGGACAGCTTGCCCAAGATGCTGGGCTGATTCATATGATCAGTTATAATGTTTTCTTGACTTCTTGGACCTTTGCCTATAAATCAAATGTTTTCTATCATGGACATGATGCTATGCTAGTTTAAAACTCAATCCAACTGGTGGGTTTGTGGCCAATTACCTGTGTCTAATACTTCTGGATTACCTTGGTGGATTTTTCCCTTCAGGGCTCTGACTGGATAGCCCCTAGCAAATTTATTTTAGAAAATAATTTAGTCCTGTTCTATCTATTCAGGATATTACTATATGGGATCCTCTCACCTGGCCAATTAATAATACCCGCTCTGACCCTGGCCATAGATTTAAGTTTTCTGTTAGGGTCACTCAAACTCCAATTAGAATGGCAAGCTAAGTCTCAATTAAAAATTGTAACCTCTTGTCTACTAAAAGGAAAACTCGCACAATTATGGGATGGATCTATATGGTTAACACCAAGCTATGGTCACTTAAGTTTAAAAGCTCCTCTAAGAATAATCAACCTAGTAATATTATGAAACTAGGCTGGGTACCTTATGAATTATGCCTACTATTACCCTTAGAGAGAGTGACTGATATGGAACTCGGTGGCTTTGTGGTTTTAATTAATGGCTTTGGCATCTGGAATGGATAGGAAGGTGTAGCCTGGGGTTACCATGAATGCAAGGTCGTATACATAACAAATTAGAGGTAACCAAGCCAGTCTAACATTGATGTAAGCTCAATGAGTCAAGACATCTGTATTCTACTGGTATGATCATTTAGCAGCTATTTTTCGTGACTTCAGTGGGATTGGAGGGTGTAATTGATCATACTGAAGCCTTAACAACTTTCACTCAACAAACTTCAAATGATAGTATCCAGGCTATTAGCCTGTTGAACTCTGAGGTCTCAATGATGAGAAAGGTGGTACTACAAAACCCTCAGCTGTTGACATCATTGCAGCATCTCAGGGAGGTACCTGTGCCATAATTCAAACTGAATGCCGTGTTTCATACCTGATGAATCCTTTAATGTAACACATTTGATGAACCACACGAAAAATCAGATTTCTGCCTTAAGTGATCCATTCCCTATTCTTGACGATCTTTTAAAAAACTGGTTTGGAAAAAAAATAAAAACCTGGTACAGGAGGCTCATAGCTGAAATGTTTATTTATAATTCTGCTAATGTTGTTAGTTGTATTATTTGCATTTTGCCTGTTTTACAAGATTATTGTTTCTTGTATTACCAAGTGTATGACTGAGCCTCCAACGAAAATAAGGTTGACTAAACTTGAAGCTGTTGATCAAATGTGTAGCTTGATGTGTGATCAATGATTATAATAGTGTAACTCTAGATATTGGAAGCTGCAACGAGAGGGAATGTTACTTTTTTGGACCATAACTAGAAGACAGGTGTCCAGAGATCTTTGACTATTAGGACCTAGTCTAGTAATAGCGCATTGAGTGGCCTATCAACAAAAACCTTCAGAACCGGGAATGAGCCTTCCTAGCAATACGGGACAAAATGGTCGTGAAATGCCTTCCCAAGTTTCCTCAGTCAGTAAAGAATCTGCCTGCAATGCAGGAGATCTGGGTTCAATCCCTGGGTCGGGAAGATCCCCTGGAGAAGGAAATGGCAACCCACTCCAGTATTCTTGCCTAGAGAATCCCATGGACAGAGGAGAGGAGCCTAGCAGGCTACAGTCCATGGGATTGCCAGAGTTGGACACGATTTGTGAGGAAACCACCACCAAGTATGGTTGGTTTATGGCCACAAGGGGGCACTGTCAACTCTAAATCGGCACTTGCCAAGAGCATTGACGCTGACTGAACACCAAGGGCATCTGCCCTCTGCTTCTGGGGAGATTGAATCCGGTGCTGCTGCAGCTGGTGACCCTTCAACAGCCGCTGAGGGAGTGCAGGGTGGAGTGAGCTACTCTGTGCTCCGGGGAACCTGATTTGACAGGTCTTTAGATAGGTGGGTATTTTCCCTTTCATCTCCTGGTATCTATAAAAGCACTAAATCCCTTCATGATGACATCAGATCCTTGTGACTAGGAGAAAACCTCTTGTAAAGAAAGCATTTGGTTGCACTGAACTCCCCCTTCACCAAAATCTTTTATGTTGACCTTCCCCTACTACCTGTTTGGAGCAGTCCCTCGGAGCTATATGAGGTGATGCCTCCAGGCTGCAGTCCTGATTTTGCTTCAGATAAAACTTAACTCGTAACTCTTAGGTTGTGCATCTTTTTAGTTAACAGTTGTGGTGACCAGAATAGGACTTGAACACTTGCAGCTTTCAGCTTGAGCATCTTTTTACTTGACAATTAACTCACTCAACTGGGGTGATCACAACGTCCCCATTTGCTTGGGATAATCTGGTGTATTCCTGTTGTTTCAGCATAATTATTAATAATGACCTTTTTCATGACCAAAAGTGCCCTGGTTTCATCCTACCAGTCCACATTTGGCAGAGGGAAAAACAGCTGCAGATGGTGAAGTCACTTGTCCCAAACCACTCCTTTGGTAAATGGTAAAATGTAGAATTTGAGCCCACTCCTGTCTGCCTCCCAAGCCTTAGCTCTAGCCCCTCCCATCCACAGAGATGTCCGGTGTGACTTCACCAGCCTAACTCCGGCCTACCATTGCTTCCCCTCAGGATCCTTACCCCAGCTGTGGAGCCACCCTCCTCCCATAGACCTACCCCGGGGACCTAGCAGGACCCGCAGCGGGGAACCTGGGCCTCGGGTCCTTCCCACGTCTGTGGCTCTACTGACAGGTACCTCTACATGCTCCTTGCTGTTGGGCACTGCCTGGTTGGGGCCCTTAGCTTTCTTCTTGCCCAAGGTCACAGCCTGGTGGGGCCTGATCCTTACTGGTTTTTCCAGTGGTCATATATGGATGTGAGAGTTGGACCATGAAGAAGGCTGAGTGCCGAAGAATTGATGCTCTTGAATGTGGTGTTGGAGAAGGCTCTTGAGAGTCCCTTGGACTGCAAGGAGATCCAACCAGTCCATTCTGAAGGAGATCAGCCTTTGGATTTCTTTGGAGGGAATGATGCTAAAGCTGAAACTCCAATACTTTGGCCACCTCATGCGAAGAGTTGAGTCATTGGAAAAGACCCTGATGCTGGGAGGGATTGTGGGCAGGAGAAGTGGACGACAGAGGATGAGATGGCTGGATGGCATCACTGACTCGATGGACGTGAGTTTGAGTGAACTCCGGGAGTTGGTGATGGACAGGGAGGCCTGGCGTGCTGCAGTTCATGGGGTCGCAAAGAGTTGGACACGACTGAGTGACTGAGCTGAACTCAACTGAACTGATCCTTATCTGCTGCCCCAGGACTTACCTGAGATGAGCCTGGGGCTAGCAGAGCCTCTTTGCCTTATCTCCCAGATAAGAGTCCTCACTCTTGCCAGGGAATTCTCTCATCTCCTTATTACTGAAATCTGACCATTAGCCTCCCAATCCTGTTCAGTTCAGTTCAGTTGCTCAGTCATGTCTCACTCTTTGCGACCCCATGAATTGCAGCACGCCAGGCCTCCCTGTCCATCACCAACTCCCGGAGTTCACCCAGACTCACGTCCATCGAGTCAGTGATGCCATCCAGACATCTCATCCTCTGTCGTCCCCTTCTCCTCCTGCCCCTAATCCCTCCAAACATCAGAGTCTTTTCCAATGAGTCAACACTTTGCATGAGGTGGCCAAAGTACTGGAGTTTCAGCTTTAGCATCATTCCTTCCAAAGAAATCCCAGGGCTGATCTCCTTCAGAATGGACTGGTTGGATCTCCTTGCAGTCCAAGGGACTCTCAAGAGTCTTCTCCAACACCACAGTTCAAAAGCATCAATTCTTCGGCGCTCAGCCTTCTTCATGGTCCAACTCTCACATCCATATATGACTACTGGAAAAACCATAGCCTTGACTAGATGGATCTTAGTCAGCAAAGTAGTATCTCTGCTTTTGAATATGCTATGTAGGTTGATCATAACTTTTCTTCCAAGGAGTAAGCGTCTTTTAATTTCATGGCTGCAGTCACCATCTACAGTGATTTTGGAGCTCCCCAAAATAAAGTCTGACACTGTTTCCACCGTTTCCCCATCTATTTGCCATGAAGTGATGGGACCGGATGCCATGATCTTCGTTTTCTGAATGTTGAGCTTTAAGCCAGCTTTGTCACTCTCCTCTTTCACTTTCATCAAGAGGCTTTTTAGTTCTTCTTTACTTTCTGCCATAAGGGTGGTGTCATCTGCATATCTGAGGTTATTGATATTTCTCCTGCCAAGCTTGATTCCAGCTTGTGTTTCTTCCAGTCCAGCGTTTCTCATGATGTACTCTGCATATAAGTTAAATAAGTAGGGTGACAATATACAGCCTTGACGCACTCCTTTTCCTATTTGGAACCAGTCTGTTGTTCCATGTTCAGTTCTAACTGTTGCTTCCTGACCTGCATACAGATTTCTCAAGAGGCAGGTCAGGTGGTCTGGTATTCCCATCTCTTTCAGAATTTTCCACAGTTGATTGTGATCCACACAGTGAAAGGCTTTGGCATAGCAATAAAGCAGAAATAGATGTTTTTCTGGAACTCTCTTGCTTTTTCGGTGATCCATCGGATGTTGGCAATTTGATCTCTGGTTCCTCTGCCTTTTCTAAAACCAGCTTGAACATCAGGAAGTTCACAGTTCACGTATTGCTGAAGTCATTACTTTAGTAGCATGTGAGATGAGTACAATTGTGCGGTAGTTTGAGCATTCTTTGGCATTGCCTTTCTTTGGGATTGGAATGAAAATGGACCTTTTCCAGTCCTGTGGCCACTGCTGAGTTTTCCAAATGTGCTGGCATGTTGAGTGCAGCACTTTCACAGTATCATCTTTCAGGATTTGAAATAGCTCTACTGGAATTCCATCACCTCCACTAGCTTTGTTCGTAGTGATGCTTTCTAAGGCCCGCTTGACTTCACATTCCAGGATGTCTGACTCTAGATGAGTGATCACACCATCGTGATTATCCGGGTCATGAAGATCTTTTTTTGTACAGTTCTTCTGTGTATTCTTGCCACCTCTTCTTAATATCTTCTGCTTCTGTTAGGTCCATACCATTTCTGTCCTTTATCGAGCCCATCTTCGCATGAAATGTTCCCTTGATATCTCTAATTTTCTTGAAGAGATCTCTAGTCTTTCCCATTCTGTTGTTTTCCTCTATTTCTTTGCATTGATTGCTGAAGAAGGCTTTCTTATCTCTCCTTGCTATTCTTTGGAACTCTGCATTCAGATGCTTATATCTTTCCTTTTCCCCTTTGTTTTTCGCCTCTCTTCTTTTCACAGCTATTTGTAAGGCTTCCCCAGACAGCCATTTTGCTTTTTTGCATTTCTTTTCCATGGGGATGGTCTTGATCACTGTCTCCTGTACAATGTCACAAACCTCATTGCATAGTTCATCAGGCACTTTATCTATCAGATCTAGGCCCTTAAATCTATTTCTCACTTCTGGCTCCACCCAGCCTGTGATGCCCTTCCCTTTGCTGATCACCAAGCCTGCCTCCTCCAGGAAGTCTTTCTAAGGACTCATTCATTCATTCAGCATCCTTTCCCAGTCACTTACTCCCAGGTCTTGGTGATTCTTAAGGAGGTAAGAGTCAGAGGCCTTGAGCCTGGGTCTTATTCTGCTTCAGACCTACTGTGTGACCGTGGACAAGACCCTCTTCCACTCAGGATCTCACTTTTCTAAAAGTAGAGCAGTGGTTCTCAAGGTGTGATCTCAGGGTCAGCAACATCAGCGCCACTTGGAAACTTACCAGCAATGCAAATTCTCAGGCCCCACCCCCGAGCCACCGAATCTGAATCTCTCTTCTGAAGCATGCTCAGACTGGAGACTCTTCTTTTCATCTCAAATAGTCACTGTTTTAGAATTAACTAGCACGTTCTTGAACATGATTTAACGAGCTTTCCCACAGTGCTGAAAAAGTGGTCTCCCCTGTTGAACTGGGCCAGGCATAATGCAGTGATTCAGAGTATGGGGGTTCTGATGCTGGCTTCTCGTTGTTACTGTTTAGTCGCTAAGGCGTATCTGACTCTTGCTACTCCATGGGCTGTAGCCCACCAGGCTCTTCTGTCTATGGGACTTCCCAGGCAAGAATACTGGAGTGGCCTGCCATTTCCTTGTCCAGGGGATCTTCCCAACCCAGGGATCAAACCTGCGTCTCTTGCATTGGCAGGTGGATTCTTTACCACCCAACCACCATGGAACCCCACAGTGTTGGCTTAGCCACTTTCAAACAGTGTGACTTTAGTGTGAATTTCAGTTAAGTCACTTAACTTTTCTGAGCCCCCATTTTTCTTCTGTGGGATGGCACCCACAAAACAGGCTGCTTGTGGTACCAGGAGCCCTAACGTAACTGAGTGTGTGTGTCCCCACAGGGAGTGTGGCTGACTGGCTGTCATCATCATTGTGGATCAGAGGCTCAGGAGTTATATTAAGACAATTTGCTTAGAGATTTTTACACTCGTTTTGGTAGTGCTAGAATTCAAACATATCTCTGGTTCCTCAGATTTGAGAGCAAAAGCCTCCTTAGCAGGCAAGCTGTCTCCTGGCAAGGCCTGGGGAGGGAGAGCAGGATGTGACCTTGGACAAAAACATCTCCCTACAACCTGAGCCAGTCACATAACCAGTGAGCCCTCACTTTCTCAAGTGGATGATGGCAAGAATGCGGCCATACCCATCCTAATGCTACCTCACAGGTAATGCTGTCTTAGCCCTTCCTCCACCCTCCCTCCATCTTCTCCACCTCTGCCCCAGCCTGCCCCATCCTGGCAACTGGACTTACTGCTGAGGGCTTCCTTCATCTGCTCCTTGCTGTTGGCACGGTGGTACCAGGTGACCAGCAGGCCATCCCTTTGGCTGATCTGACCCAAGCTTAGCAGGTAGTCCAGCATGTCTGCATCAGAGCGGCAGGGCTCATCCTGTTCACAGCCTGGAATCAAGGCCAAGGAGGCTGTTAGCATCAGTTCTTGCCCAAGCCCAGGAATCCTGTCTGTATATCCTACTAACCCTCTCTGGGCCCCAGGGCCATGTCCAGCCTGCCATCTAGCATAGACAGTGGACCCCAGAGTCATCAGTGCTGTGAGAGAGAAACATGTGGGGCCCTGAGCACAAGGATGCTCTGGACCAGCCTGGGACCTTGTAAAGTTCATTGATAAGGGAACATTTAAGGGAGACCTAGAAGGATGGGTGTGTAAATTTAACCAAAAGAGGGGACTAGGTTATTACAGACAGAAAGAAGAGTATAAGCAAAGGTATGGCCATAGGAAATGTGTGGTTGCATAAAAGAATGGCCATTGCTTTGGTACAGATACGGAGAAATGAGATAGGACAAGATTGGAAAAGAGGATTCCAACTGTAATCCAGAGGATTACAACTGGATCACAGGCCATTTGTGATCCAATTGTAAATGACCCTCAGTCCAGTCAGTTACTCAGTCATGTGTGACTCTTTGAGACTCCATGGACTGCAGCATGCCAGGCTTCCTTGTCCATCACCAACTCCGCGAACTTGCTCAAACTCATGACCGTTGAGTCGGTGATGCCATCCAACCATCACATGCTCTGTCGTCCCCTTTTCCTCCTCCCTTCAATCTTTCCCAGCATCAGGGTCTTTTCAAATGAGTCAGTTCTTCACATCAGGTGGCCAAAGTATTGGAGCTTTAGGATTGACTGGTTTAATCTCCTTGCAATCCAAGGGACTCTCAAGAATCTTCTCCAACACCACAGTTCAAAAGCATCAATTCTTCTGTGCTCAGCTTTCTTTATAGTCCAACTCTCACATCCATACATGACTACTGGAAAAACCATAGGCTTGACTAGACAGACATTTGTTGGCAAAGTAATGTCTCTGCTTTTTAATATGCTGTCTAGGTTGGTCATAGCTTTTCTTCTAAGGAGCAAGCATTTTTTAATTTTATGGCTGCAGTCACCATCTGCAGTGATTTTGGAGCCCCCCCAAATAAAGTCAGCCACTGTTTCCACTATTTCCCCATCTATTTCCCATGAAGTGATGGGACTAGATGCCATGATCTTAGTTTTCTGAATGTTGAATTTTAAGCCAATTCTTTCACTCTCCATTTTCACTTTCATCAAGAGGCTCCTTAGTTCTTCTTCTCTTTCTGCCATAAGGGTGGTGTCGTCTGTGTGTCTGAGGTTATTGCTATTTCTCCCAGCAGTCTTGATTCCAGCTTGTGCTTCATCCAGCCTGGCATTTCACAAGATGTACTCTGCATATAAGTTAAATAAGCACAGTGACAACATACAGCCGTGATGTACTCCTTTCCTGATTTGGAACCAGTCTGTTTGTTTTTCCATGTCCAGTTCTAACTGTTGCTTCTTGACCTCCATACAGATTTCTCAGGAGGCAGATAAGGTGGTCTGGTATTCCCTGAGTTCCAGCAAAAAAAAAAAAAAAAAAAATGTGGGGTATGTGCTGGAGATAGCAAGCAAGGTTGTGTTTAGAAAGTGCTCCTTAGTAGCAGGGCAAGCATGGATTGGTGAGAGCAGGCTGGTGGCAGAGACTGTGTGGGAAGGGGCGGGCTGAGGCAGGGGTCCAGCAGGAGAGGGGGAGCTGAGAGGTTAGGGTGAGCAGGGAATGGAGATAGAGGATGGGAAGGAAGAAGCCTCGAGGCACAGGACTGAAGATACAGGCATGAGGCAGAAGGAGAGGAGGCTGCTCCCAGGTCCCCATGTGGATGGAAGGCCCTTCATCAGGAGAGGGTGCAGGGGTGTGAGGGTAAGTTCAGCTCAGTCTGCTGAGTGTGATGCCTGCATGACTCTTCAATAAGTGTTCATCCAGGAGCATGGAAGGATAGCTGAAGCCTGGTAAAGAAGAAGGGAAACAAAGCTAATGAGACTGTTTATTGGAGATCAAATCTTGGTGGGCAAGTAGAGCTGTGAATGGAGGAGAAGTCAATCCTGAAGGAAACCAGCCTTAAATACCCATTGGAAGGACTCATGATGAAGCTGAAACTCCAATATTTTGGCCACCTGATGAGAAGAGCTGACTCACTAGAAAAGACTCTGATGTTGGGAAAGGTTGAGGGCAGGAAGAGAAGGGGGCAACAGAGGATGAGACGGTTGGATGGCATCACCGACTCAATGGACATGGTCATGGTGAAGGACAGGAAAGTCTGGCGTGCTACAGTCCATGGGGTCACAAAGAGTTGGACACGACTTAGCAATTGAACAACAACAGGGAAGAGAGCAGAGGCCATCAGGTCTGTCGACGGGGACAGAACCTTATGGGGGCAAAGAGTGAGGGATGGAGGAAGCCAAGCAGATGGCATGACGGGGTGCTCCTACCTGGCAAGCTGGTGTGCTTCTGCAGCGAGAAGCCCAGGACCATCGCGATGGCGAATACCACAGCCGCACTGACACCACTGACAATAGCCCACTTCCAGCACCCCTTCTTGTTGGCCATGATGACCCTCTGGGGAGAATACCCCCTGAAGGGTAGTGTCTCCTGAGGCTCTGAGAGCTGGGATCGGATGGGAGGTAGGAGGCTTAGCAGCACCTAATTCTTCCCTTGGCAGAACAGCTCCTGCAGGCTTTGAATGTCCAAAAGACAGCTTTAGAGGCCCCACCTACCTTCCTGTGCACCTCCTCCTCTCTCTCCCCCAGGATCTTAACAGGTCAAGCAGAAAATCCTGCCACCTCCAAAATGACCTTTGAGCACAGTAAGAGACAGCAGCAGATGTTAGATGGAGCCCACTACTGCCCTCCCCACCAGCAACCTGCTGCCTGTCTGCTCCAGCCTGAGAGTTGGGGGACTAGGGATCTGGACCCAGCTTGACCTTGCTTTCCTGAAGACCTAGAGGTTTTCTTCCCCTGCATAAAAGGAGGCACCTAGTTGGTCCTTCCTTCTTTCTGCCCTGTTCCAGAGAGTCACAAAGTTCAGGCAAGGGTGAGTGACAGGAGCAGATTAGATCTGCCCAAGGAGCATGAATTTTCCTTCCATCCCAGATAGATTATCTACCTGGAATTGAAATTGATAGGACTGGCATGCTGGCCTGGGTTGCTGCAGGCCACTCCTGAGTCCATAGGGGAGGGACTGAGTCACTGCCTGGCACAGAGGGTGTCCTACGGTCCCTGGTATAGGAAGGCAGTTAGAGAATGTCCCTATTTCAGGGACCCTGGAATTCAAATCTGTCCAAGAATCACCTGTCATGTGCATGGGGTTTGGGACTTACAGAGGTGCACAGAGAAATCCAGTAGAGCCCTTGGTTACTCTAGTGTGTGTGTGTGTGTGTGTGTGTGTGTGTGTGTGTGTGTGTGTGTAGGAGTGACTAGAAGGGTGCCCAGGTAGGCAGATTCAGGGAATCTGGGAAGTAAGGAGAAGCTCGGGAGGGGATTTCGTTCAGGCCTCCTCTGGATCATCTCTTAAGAGCTTTCCAGGATGTAGAGATCTAGGACTCTCGGACAAAACACAAAGCTGTGAGCATCATTTCCTGCTCAAAACAAAGAGAGAAGCGGGTGGAGGCAGACTTTTGGGGACCACAGACTTTAGGGATGGTGGGGGAAGAGAAATCAGTTAAGTGCTGTGGGATAGAATGACAGGAGGTGGAGAGGGCCCAGGGAGCCAATAGAAAGGTCTCTCTTAGAGAAGAAAGGGGTGGTCATCTGTGCCTGGAGATGGAGGCCCATAGGACAGCAAGGTGCTGCCAGACTTGACTATAAGAGTAAAGGTGATGTTGGAGAGGGCAGTGTCCATACTCCATTTACAGAGAGATGGTCACTTTTTTTTGTTACAATATCTAACACTAGACAAATCTCTTTTTTGAAAGAAAAATCTAGAAATTAGCTCTTACAATTGACTAGGCTCTCCATGAATGAACAGCCCTCATTTTGTTGCCAAAATCTTGGCTCTCTGTGCACCATGCCAAACAAAAATATGGAGACAGAGTTACTGAGGAGAAGGAAAGAGTGGCTTTATTACTTTGCCTGGCAAGGGGAGATCTTGAGGCTAGTGCCTCAATAACTGTGTCCCCCTCCCTGATGAGTAAGAGAGGTTACATAGTCAGGCAGGGGTATGTGATAAAGATCAACGCAGCAACAGTCTTTATTTCTTCTTCTGCAAAGTTTCGAAAGGGTGAGGTTGCTGGCACGATTAGGGTGTGTGCAGGACAAAGGTCCATATAGTCAAAGCTATAGTATTTCTAGTAGTCACGTATGGATGTGAGAGCAGGACCATAAAGAAAGGTGAGCATGGAAGAATCGATGCTTTCAAACTGTGGTGCTAGAGAAAACTCCTGAGAGTCTCTTGGACAGCAAGAAGATCAAACCAGTCCATCCTAAAGGAAATCAACCCTGAATATTCATTGGAAAGACTGATGCTGAAGCTGAAGCCCCAGTACTTTGGTCACCTGATGCAAAGAGCTGACTCATTGGAAAAGACCCTAATATTGAGAAAGATTGAGGGCAGGAGGAGAAGGAGACGACAGAGGATGACACGGTTGGATGGCATCAGTGACTCAGTGGACACAGTGATGGTGAAGGACAGGGAAGCCTGGCGTTCTGCAGTTCATGGGGTCATAAGGATGATACTGAGCGACTGAACAATAAAAGGGTCTTAGGTGACCCAGTCTCCTTATCTTGATAAGCTTCTATGGTCCCTTTAATCTTGCCTCAGGTGGTTTTGTTGCTGTTCCTTCCTTCATTAGCAATTGTTCTGACAGTTGGAACCAAGAGAAGGTCCTGGAGCCTGGGTCTGGCCTATAAGAGATGAGGGACGTAAAGGCCTCTGTTCCCAGAAGTCCCACAGGGTGCTGCTTGCCATCAGCTTTAGAACTGTATGCTGATTTGGTCTTCGGGACACTCTTGTGGGGGAAGCATCACTTCCGCATCTCAGATAAGGGAGCGGGAGTCTGCCAGCAGCAGAGCTGGGTTATGAGCCTGGGTCTTTCTGCCCAGCAGACTGTGTGTTGTCCACCTCTGGGAAGGATGCTGGTGGATTCTGAGGCACTTAGCTTAGCTGCCTCTCTTGGCTCTGTGGCCTCTGCAGGCTGCCTTTGTGGAAGAGGGACTTTATCAGCTCTGGCTTTTGGCAGAAGGAAGAGCTCTGGGCGGTCTCTAGGCCACAAAGAACCCCATTGCCTATGACACTCCTCATGAGACAGATAATTGATGACAGTCCTGAGCCCCACTCTGTGCCCAGTACCATGCTAGCTCTGGGAACCCATCAGCCCCCCGTGACATGGTAGGAGAGGAGAACATGGGGGTTGTCAGGGGCTCCAGGATCTCTTAGGTGGAGCCCCCATTCTAAAGCTGATGCTGCGGGAGTGAGCTTACAGCCTGTAAAGTAAAAGATGGGCAATAGCAGGGCCTGCAATGTGGAGCTTGATGGATCAAGAGACACAAAGGAACTGGGAGTACAGGGGAGGAGTCTCAGCCTCCTGGGTGGACCACGTGGCTTTCAGGGGCAACGGGGAGGACCTGGAGAGCCACAGGGGACCAGGGCTAGGGAAGAATGTTCTAGATGAGGGGGCAGTGTGTGTGGAGGGAGCAGAGCATGTGGGAGAAGGGCTGGCCCAGGAGGCAGCTGTGCAGTGGGGCTGGACCCTGCCAGGTGGGAGGCAGGGGTGCTCGGGAGAGAAGGTGGAGAGGCTAGCAGGGCTGGGCCACCCTGATAAAGAGCTTCACTCCAACCAGGAGGGTTTGTCTGTGGGATAAGCAGGAGAGAGACAGGCTCAGCTTCGCATTTTGGAGAATAATTCTGGAAGCTGCTATTGAGCAGTGGCTGGAGGGGGCCCCTCCTGTCCCTAGCCCTGGGGCCGTCCAGATTCAGCAGCCCTCCACACCTCCCATCCTCCCATTCCCTACCACAGAGCCACATGACCTCCCAGTCCATCCCCTCAGAACCACACAGGTCCACCCAGGCCCAGCCTCTCTTTCCTGGGTTACTTCATTTACCTGGCCCCTTACAGGAAAACTGGGTTCACCTCTCATCGGTGCCAAGTCAAAAGACACAACCAAGCCAAAACTTCAGAGAAGGAAGGATTTATTATTTGCAGCATGGAGAAGGCAATGGCACCCCACTCCAGTACTCTTGTCTGGAAACTCCCATGGATGGAGGAGCCTAGTAGGCTGCAGTCCATGGGGTTGCTGAGAGTTGAACACGACTCAGTGACTTCACTTTTACTTCTCACTTTCATGCACTGGAGAAGGAAATGGCAACCCACTCCAGTGTTCTTGCCTGGAGAATCCCAGGATGGCGGAGCCTGGTGGGCTGCCGTCTATGGAGTCGCACAGAGTCGGACACGACTGAAGCGACTTAGCAGCAGCAGCAGCAGCATGTAAGAAAGGATTCAGGTATGTTCATGGAGGGGCTTGCACAGAGGAAAATTCTGCGTAGAACTGGGGCTAATGATGACAGAATCTAAGTTTTAGTCGATTGAAACCTTGAAGACAAGGGAAGGTCAACATCATCCCATCCTCCACCTGGGTGGAACTCCCTGTCAGACTGTTTACACATATCCCGTGGGGAAGAACTAGGACTCTGTTTTATCTGAACTATTGTTTCTTGAGGGCTTTTCCTTTGTTCCTACACTCCCTTACTTACTGAGACCTGTTCAAGGACAAGGACTGTGGCCAGGCTTAGATCAAAAAATGGCTTCTCTTATGTCAAGACAGTCATGCTCAGTTCTCTTTCTGTGGGCATGTCTCCCCTACCGTATCTGCTTACACCTTCCTCCTATCTGGTAAGGATAGAAATGGAGGTCGTGAGGAAGCACCCACGTTTAAGATGTGGAACAGTGATCTTTAGAGCTGGTGCTGCAGGGAGTTCTGCCCACTGTGCCCTGAGAGAGGCAGTGGGGATATACAGCCTAGAGGTACCTCAGAGAGGAAAGATGACTGTTTCTAAACAATCAACACTCACCAGCTGGGGCCCCTGAACCACAAGGAGAATACGACATGGATTCTTCTGAGGCGTTTAGAATCTGGGCGCAGTGTTAAGGCCGTGGGAGAAGAGACTGACCAAGCCTAAGGCATCTGGGAGGCTTCCTGGGGGAGGTGGCATTTGACCTGGACCTTGAAGTTTGGGTCCAACTCTCACATCCATACATGACTACTGGAAAAAACACAGCCTTGACTAGACAGACATTTGTTGGCAAACTAATGTCTCTGTTTTTTAATATGCTGTCTAGGTTGGTCATAACTTTTCTTCCAAGGAGTAAGCGTCCTTTAACGTGAGATGTGAGAGTTGGACTATAAAGAAAGCTGAGCGCCGAAGAATTGCTGCTTTTGAACTGTGGTGTTAGAGAAGACTCTTGAGAGCCCCTTGGACTGCAAGGAGATCCAACCAGTCCATCCTGAAGGAAATCAGTCCTGAATATTCACTGGAAGGACTGATGCTGAAGCTGAAACTTCAATACTTTGGCCAGTTCTTTGATAAGAACTGACTCATTTGAAAAGACCCTGATGCTGGGAAAGATTGAAGGTGGGAGGAGAAGGGGACAACGGAGGATGAGATGGTTAGATGGCATCACCGACTCAATGAACATGAGTTTGAGTAAACTCTGGGAGTTGGTGATGGACAAGGAGGCCCGGTGTGCTGCAGTCCTTGGAGTTGCAAAGAGTCGGACACGACTGAGTGACTGAACTTACTGACTGACGGTTGGGTAGGATTTCTTAGGGAGAGTTTTCCCCTAAAAGAAGTGATCATTCTTTTAAAAAGTTTCACCAAGAAGTTTTAACTGGTTGCTTTCATTCAATTCAAGACTTTTTTAGTGCACATTTATTACCAGAATTTTGGCTTTTTTTGGTGGATGTGTTAATTTAGTGGCTTAAAGGGCACATTTTTAATCTTCCAGTCCCTCTAGGCCAAAATCAATATAAGGTGTGGCTGAGTTTCTTTCTGAGGCCCTAGGGGAGAATCTGTTCCCTGGTCTTTTCCAGTTTAGAGCTGGCCTGCATCCTTGGTTCTTAGCCTTATTCCTGTATTTCCACAGCCAGCAAGGTTGGGCATATTAACATCTCTCAGTCTCACTTTCTCCTGCCTCCCTTTTCCTCTTATAATAAGACCTTTATGATTAAATTAGGCCCACCAGGATAATCCAGGATCATCTCTCCACTTTAAGGTTGGCTAGTTAAAATCTTAATTCCATCTGTAATCTTAATTCCTTTTGCATAAGGTCACACGTTCCAGGGGTTAAGATGTGGCTGTCTTTGGGGGGGCCATTATTTTACCTGCCACGGCAAGGGTTAGCTTTTATTTCCCCTTTTTATTTTATTTTGAGCAGCAAGGCAATCAACAGACTCTTTCCTCACACCAAAAAAAAAAGAAAAGAAAAGCCAACTGGTGTTCACAACTGTCATTGTAAATTTGTAGTAAATCACTCAAAATGCTTAGTTTCAAAGAGAAAAGTGGTTACCGATTCCTGAGAATGCAGCATTGAAATGATTTCCTATACTTAGAGGCCTCTTTCCTGTGAAAATTGCCCGCTGTCATTTCATATCCTTGAGTTTTGTGGACTCACATTGTCCTGAAATCCCTTTAGAGGGTGACTGTCCAGGAGGCAAGATCTATAACCAAAGGACATTCAGTTCACTTTTACTGAGCACCTACTCAGTGCCACTTACTGTGTTAAATATTGGGGATAGAGACACCAGTATGGCACAGCTGCTGCCCTGATTGGATAATATATTGTTTTTAAAACCAAACTCTAGTAAACTAATAATATATACATATTGTAGATTTTGAAGAAAAACCAAAGGTAGTAAAAAAAAAAAGAAAGAAAAAAATACTGCCATCCTGAGAAAGTTATTGTTAAAGTTGTGATGGATATTGTTCTAACTTTTCCCAGGCATATGTAGTATATAAGTTTTAAAATCAAAAAAACAACCTTCAAAAAGAATTCTCTTGTAAAACAAAAGAAAAAAACAAGGGAACAAAAATAAGGAATTGTCTTGTGATACTGTTCTGTACCACATCCCAACATTTATCGTACTTGTTCGGTTTTAAGGTAGTATCATCTGCTGCAGAATATTTAAATTTGCCTGTTTAAAGAACATGGCTGGGGTCCCACTCCTCGTGGGAGACGGCGAAGCTCAGTGCACAGACTCTGGGCTGCCTGTACTTCCTTCTGACACCCACTAGCTGTGTGACCTGGGGCAGTCACTTCACCTTCCTCTATCTCAGTTTCCTCATTTATTACCTTGTAGGGTTGTTGTATGGGTTAAATGAATAAACACATGTAAATCACTCGGGACAGTACCTGGTACCAACTTAGTGCTTGATAAAGATGATGCGTTGTTGTACATGTATGTATATAATTTATAAAATATGAGTTTGTAATCTGCTTTTTTCCCCACATATATAATATGAGCATTTCCCTATATGATTACATTTATCATTAAAAAAAAAACAATTAATTTGGTTGCACTGGGTCTTACTGGTGGCCCGCAGGATTTCTGTCTTCTTTTAGGCATGTGGAATCTAGATCCTTGACCAGGGATTAAAGCTGGGCTGCCAAAATTGGGAGTTCAGAGTCTTAGCCACCGTACTATCAGGAAAGTCCCCCAATTTTCACTTTTAATAGATGTATAAAATCTCATTCAATGGCTGTTTCCCTAGTTTATGGAACCATTACCTTCCATGTTGGATACCTGGATTGTTTAATCAGCAAATGCTCCAATGAGCCTCTCTGGTCATATTCCTGATGATGTTCTTAGGCCAGATTCTTAGAAGTGGAATGGCACATTTTTAAGACTTTTGGAATCTGCTGTTAAAATTTCATTCCCTAAGATTTACATCAGTGTGGAGCTGCATGGTTGGGTGGGGTTTCCACTGGGGGAGAGGCAAAGAGCAAGTGCCATTCCAGATAACCGGCAGCATGACCCAAGGCTCAGAAGGAGAGAGCACAGGACGACCTAGGGGAACTGGGAGAAGGCTGTTAAGTCATGAGGTTTGAGTGAGCCTGTGGTGGGGCAAGAAGGCTGCAGGGTGGAAAAAGTCGTCGTTGATTCACTGGTGGCAGGCTGTGGTGTAGCATGAATCAGGAAAAGGTTAACGGAAGTAGGGAACCCAGAGAAGAAGCACTTGTTAGAAGCCAGACAAGGGACTTCCCTGGTGGTCCAGGGGTTGCGAATCCACCTCCCAGTGCAGGGGACGGAGGTTTGATCCCTGGTGTGGGTACTGAACTCCCACATGCTGGGGGGCAAGTACACCTGTGTGCCACAACTAGAGAAAGCCCACATGCCACACACACACACACACAACAAGCGAAAGAGGAGATCTGAACTGGGTGTGAGGCAAGGGGAGGGTCCGTGCATATTCTCATCAGAGAATTCAGTTCAGTTCAGTTCAGTCGCTCAGTCGTGTCTGACTCTTTGCAACCCCATGAATCACAGCACACCAGGCCTCCCTGTCCATCACCATCTCCCGGAGTTCACTCAGATTCATGTCCATCGAGTCCGTGATGCCATCCAGCCATCTCATCCTCTGTCGTCTGCTTCTCCTCCTGCCCTCAATCCCTCCCAGCATCAGAGTCTTTTCCAATGAGTCAACTCTTCGCATGAGGTGTCCAAAAACTGAAGCTTCAGCTTTAGCATCATTCCTTCCAAAGAAATCCCAGGGTTGATCTCCTTCAGAATGGACTGGTTGGATCTCCTTGAGGTCCAAGGGACTTTCAAAGTCTTCTCCAGCACCACAGTTCAAAAGCATCAATTCTTCAGCGCTCAGCCTTCTTCCCAGTCCAACTCTCACATCCATACATGACCACAGGAAAAACCATAGCCTTGACTAGACGGGCCTTAGTTGGCAAAGTAATGTCTCTGCTTTTTAATATGCTGTCTAGGTTGGTCATAACTTTCCTTCCAAGGAGTAAGTGTCTTTTAATTTCATGGCTGCAGTCACCATCTACAGTGATTTTGGAGCCCAAAAAAATAAAGTCTGACACTGTTTCTACTGTTTCCCCATCTATTTCCCATGAAGTGATGGGACCAGATGCCATGATCTTCGTTTTCTGAATGTTGAGCTTTAAGCCAACTTTTTCGCTCTCCTCTTTCACTTTCATCAAGAGGCTTTTTAGCTCCTCTTCACTTTCTGCCATAAAGGTGGTGTCATCTGCATATCTGAGGTTATTGATATTTCTCCTGCCAAGCTTGATTCCAGCTTGTGTTTCTTCCAGTCCAGCGTTTCTCATGATGTACTCTGCATATCAGTCAAATAAGCAGGGTGACAATATACAGCCTTGATGTACTCCTTTTCCTATTTGGAACAAGTCTGTTACTCCATGTCCAGTTCTAACTGTTGCTTCCTGACCTGCATACAGATTTCTCAAGAGGCAGGTCAGGTGGTCTGGTATTCCCATCTCTTTCAGAATTTTCCACAGTTGATTGTGATCCACACAGTGAAAGGCTTTGGCATAGTCAATGAAGCAGAAATAGATGTTTTTCTGGAACTCTCTTGCTTTTTCGGTGATCCATCGGATGTTGGCAATTTGATCTCTGGTTCCTCTGCCTTTTCTAAAACCAGCTTGAACATCAGGGAGTTCATGGTTCACGTATTGCTGAAGCCTGGCTTGGAGAATTTTGAGCGTTACTTTACTAGCATGTGAGATGAGTGCAGTTGTGTGGTAGTTTGAGCATTCTTTGGCATTGCCTTTCTTTGGAATTGGAATGAAAACTGACCTTTTCCAGTCCTGTGGCCACTGCTGAGTTTTCCAAATTTGCTGGCATATTGAGTGCAGCACTTTCACAGCATCATATTTCAGGATTTGAAACAGCTCAACTGGAATTCCATCACCTTCACTAGCTTTGTTTGTAGTGATGCTTTCTAAGGCTCACTTGACTTCACATTCCAAGATTTCTGGCTCTAGATGAGTGATCACACCATTGTGATGATCTTGGTCATGAAGATCTTTTTTGTACAGTTTTTCTGTGTATTCTTGCCACCTCTTTTTAATATCTTTTGCTTCTGTTAGGTCCATACCATTTCTGTCCTTTTTGAGCCCATCTTTGCATGAAATGTTCCCTTGGTATCTCTAATTTTCTTGAAGAGATCTCTAGTCTTTCTTTCTCATTCTGTTGTTTTCCTCTATTTCTTTGCATTGATCGCTGAAGAAGGCTTTCTTATCTCTTCTTGCTATTCTTTGGAACTCTGCATTCAGATGCTTATATCTTTCCTTTTCTCCTTTGCTTTTCGCCTCTCTTCTTTTCACAGCTATTTGTAAGGCCTCCCCAGACAGCCATTTTGCTTTTTTGCATTTCTTTTCCATGGGGATGGTCTTGATCCCTGTCTCCTGTACAATGTCATGAACCTCATTCCATAGTTAGTAGGACCTGGAAACTGACACCACATGGAGGAAGGAAAGAGGGAGGGAGGAGTCAGAGGATTTGCTGGAAGGTTTCAGCCTGTCTCTTGGAGAATCAGGGACCACTGATAGAAATAAGAAAGCTGGGAGGCTGTTTGGTGGGAAGAAGATTCAAGTAAGACTTGATGAGTCACAGGTCAGGTATGTAGATGGTGAACAAGCTGAGGCAGGAAGCCCAGGGATGGGGCTATGTTAGTCTCAGCCCAGGGTGTCCGCAGATCCACTTCTGGCTCTCCCTGGCCCTACACTGAGTTAAACCCGCCCCCTTGTCTCTGCCTTCCAGCCGCGTCAGCCCAGGGAAGCACTGGCAGGAGTAGTGTTACCAAAGGTGTGCACTGAAGGGTCCGGCTGCTCACCACTCAAAAGATGGTATACAGGCCAGGTTGGTGGAAAGGAAAGTTTGCTTATTTCAGATGCTGGCAACTGGGGGAGGGGAGGGTGGCAGACAGCTATCCAAAGGCCAACTCACCCCCTGCCAAGCAGGGGGGAGAGCTTTTATAGACAGAGTGGAAGGAGGGGGTTACATGCAGAAACAGTACCGTCCTCTCTAACAGTCATCTTCAAACTGGTCATCTGCCTAGCATCATCGCATCATCTTGGTTGTCCTGGGTACAGTTAATCTTCGGTTCCGGGGTGCACTTGTTCCCATTTCTTCGCATCAGTTCTCAGAAGTGTGGTGGCTCCAGTCCTGGGGACAGTCTGGCCATCATGCAGTTAACTTCTCCACCTGGTGTTCTGGAATCTATAAGACAGCTCACAGGACATGGCTCAAAATGTCATCTATAGCCTTTGAGAAGGAGCTGAAGGCTCTTGGGCTCGTAAGTCATGTGCTTAATGACTACATTTTTGTTATTTGGTCTCCTTTGACTGTTTTCCTTTGTTTCAGCATTTCTCACTTCTCTGATTAAATTTATTCTCTGACTAAAGTTTTGCAAAGACAAAGGGCAGACAGAGAACATGGTGGGGGTTGGGGGCAAGGGCCATAAGGTCCTGCTCCGTTTCAGTAGGCGGATGGGAGAGGGGAGAGGCAGTGTCTCGTCATCCTTTTCCCTCTGCTTCAGGGAACGTGTCTAGCAATGAATGGCTCCCACGCCCACTCTGGCATCCCTGCCTCCTGCTCATTTGGCTCCTCAGCTGTCACCATGAAACTGTTTTCTTTTTAAAATTATGTTTTGGCCAGAGGCATGCAAAATTAGTTCTCCACCCAGGGATCAAACCTATGTCCCCTGGAGAGGAAGCAGCAGTCTTAACCACTGGACTGCCAGGGAAGACCCTGCTTCTTCTGTTTTAAACATTGAAATACATAGTGTGGTTTCTTATTTTCCAGGATGGACCCTGACTGAGCCAGGAGTCACAAGCATGGATACCATAATTAAAGGAAGGAGTATGGATAAGGTCCCAAGTGAGAGAGGGGAGACCTAAGCCTAGAATCCCAGGGGGACACAAATGTAAGGAGCTGGGGGGTGGGGGGAGGATGGGGACACTGAAAGGGACACGAGAGAAAAAGAATCTGGGGCAGGGAGAGAACCAGCAGAGTGAAGTGCCCCAGGAACTAAGGAAGGAGAATGTCTTAAGTTCAGAGCATCATAAAGCAGACGCTCTAGGGAAGGCAGAGAATGAAGATGGAGGACAAGACTTCAACTCAGCGATGTCCTCAGAGGCAGAGCCCCGAGGGAGAGGAGGTGGCAGAGAACAGATTAAGTGTTAAAGAACAGGGCAGGGAGTGAGGTGTGGTAGGCCAGAGTGAGAGTAAAACATTTCTTCAGGAAATACTTACTGAAATATTGAAATACTTGCCAAGTATATTTGGCACCACGTATGGGCCAGGCCTCGGGTACCTGGTGTGCAAAGATGAATAAGTCATGGTCTCTGTTCTTAAGGCATTCTCAGTGCAGAGAGGGAAACAATCAGGTTTCCAGGGATTTATAGCACACTGTAATACAGTTCTGATCTATGCTGTAGGAACAGAGAGAAAGTCCTACTGAGCTGTGGGGAGGGGCTCAAGGAGGACTTCCTGAAGAAGGTACCACTGGGTTTGCCAGATAAGTAGGAGTCATGCAGATGAAATGGGGAGGAAAGGGAGGGAAAAAGCACTCTGGATGGAAGGAACAGCCTGAGAAAAGGCATAAAGGTAAGAAACATTACTGTGAGTTTGGGGGAACCACTGTGTTGCTAACGCAGAAACTGTGTAGGAGGAAATGGTAGGAGATGAGACTGGGACATGATTCCAGCGGAATAATGAACCAGATATGTCAATGGGAGCCGAGGCAGTGGGAGATTCACTTTGATGTGCTAAAACAGAGTACCAGACACCCTGGAATCCTGCATGCAGTGACAATAGTTAAGAATGAGGAGAAAATATTTTTTTGTAAACAAAAACTAAAAGAGTTTATCACTAATAAATTGTTTTCTAAAAATTTTACTTATTTACTTTCGGCTGTGCTGGGTCTTCATTGCTGCATGTGGGCTTTCTCTAATTATAGTAAGTGAGGGCTCCTCTGCGTTGGGGAGCACGGGCTTCTCTTATATTCTCTTGTAGCTGAGCAGGGGCTCCAGGGCACGCGGCCTTCAGTAGTTGCAGCTCTTGGGCTCAGCAGTTGCACTTCCTGGGCTCTAGAGTGCAGGCTCAGTAGTTGGTGTGCAGAGGCTCATACTCCTGGACCAGAGATCAAACCCGAGTCCCCTGTATTGACAGGCTGACTCTCAACCCCAGGACCACCAGAGAAGTCCCATCACTAATAAATTCTTATTGAATTTATTAAGGCTATCTTCAGGTCTTTCAGGAATGGCTCTAGTATTCCTGTATTCTTGCCTGGAGAATTCCATGGACAGAGGAGCCTGACAGTCTCACAACGAGTTGGACACGACTGAGTGACTAAAGCTTTCACTTTTCATTCTTCAGGTAGAAGGAAATTGATCCCAGATGGAAGATCTGAGATTAAATTTTTTAAAATGATCACTATAGAATCAAATTTGGGTCCGCTCACCCCCCTGTGTGCAGTAAAGCCAATCTCCTGACACTGGGTTGCGGTGAAGGAAAGTGCAGCATCTATTACCCGGCACCAAGCAGGGACTTTAGGCAGTTAGTGTTTAAAAGACCCAAACTCCCCAATGGCTTTAGGGAAAGGATTTTAAAGACAGGGTTAAGGATGGAGGGAGGGAGGTTGTGGGGTGTGTGATCAGCTGGTAGACATTCTTCTGATTGGTTGATGGTGAGGTAGTTGGGGTCAACATCATCAACCTTCTGGTTCCAAGCGGTCTGGGATCTACACGCTTGTGGGCAGCACACAGTTAACTTCTTCCACCTGATGGAGCTTTCATTCTCTGCAAAACAGCTCCAAGGACACGGCTCAGGATATTATCTATAGCCCTTGAGGAAGAACGAGAAGTCCTTGACTTTGTTTAATGTGCTCAGTCACTCAGTTGTGTCTGACTCTTTGTGACCCCTTGGACTGTAGCCCACCAGGTTCCTCTGTCCATGGGATTTTTCCAGGGAAGAATACTGGAGTGGGTTGCCATTTCCTCCTCCAGGAGATCTTCCTGACCCAGGGATTGAACCCTAGTCTCTGTGTCTCTTGCATTGGCAGGCAAATTCATTATCACTGTGCCACTTGGGAAGCCCTTTGTTTAATGGCTAAACTTATTATTTTGTTTTGCTTCTGCACTTTCTCACTTCTATAATTAAATTTATTCTTTGGAACTTGGGTAGGCCTAGGAGGCTAAAGTTTTTCCACAAACAAGAGACAGGTGAAGGAAAAGAAGGGCATGGTTCTGTCCCAGGAAGGCCCGATAGAGTCCTGCTGCTTACATGATTAGACAAAATGTTTGTGGAATAGTGGTTAAATCTGAAGATTCCCAGGTGGCGTTAGTGGCAAAGAACACCTGCCAAGGCAGGAGACGTGAGAGACCTCCTTTCAATCCCTGTGTCGGGAAAATCCCCTGGAAGAGGGCACAGTAACCCACTCCAGTCTTCTTGCCTGGAGAATCCATGGACAGAGGAGCCTGGAGGGCTATAGTCTATAGGGGTGAGAAGAGTCCGACTCGACTGAAGTAACTTAGCACACATGCACACACTGGTTAAATGTAAACACTGATTGCATAAAACCATGATATCTAATTGCTGCTGTTGTTCAACTGCTAAGCCATATCTGACTCTTTGTGACCCCATGGACTGCAGCATGCCAGGCTCCTCTGGCCTTCGCTATCTCCTGGAGTTTGCTCAAATTCATGTCCATTAAGTCAGTGATGCTATCTCACCATCTCATCCTCTACCGTTCCCTTCTCCTTTTGCTCTCAATCTTTCCCAGTATCAGGATCTTTTCCAATGAATTGACTCTTTGCATCAGGTGGCCAAAGTATTGGAGCTTCAGCTACCAATACTTCTAATTGGTAGGATTTAAAAATCAGAACAGGACTAAAATAAAATATAACAATGGTATGTAAGTTGGCTGATTAGTGTTAAACTCTTCTGCTGTCTCTTGTTTCTTGATTTTTCTGAAAGAGGATTGCAGATAACAGTATTATCTGTTATATTTTGGATTATTTTGGAGTATAATTTTGGATTTTTTTATTTAAAGCATGCACATTAAAATGGCTAGAGTAATTGTAAGGAATAGACATATAATATGTAAATTTCATACAAATAGAAAAGGGGGGGAAAAAGGAGTGAGAGAAGAAAGGCAAAATCAGTAATCCTAAAGAAAGGAAAAAAGAAAAAATATTAAAGAGGAGAGATTCTATTGTACTTCCAGTAATGTCAAGGTAGCTGCTATCAGACCAACCCCCTAGAGATAACAGTTATGAACTTTGGACAAAATATGAAGAACAACTACCTACCTGGAGGCTCTGGAGAGAGATTAAAAGGAGGAAGAGACTGGAAGAGAGCCAACATTTAGAAGAAGGGACAGCCACCACATGCAAAAACATGTAAAAGCTCACAAACTTAGTATTGAATCAAAGAAGCCAGAAGCAAAAGAGTTTGTACTGTTCAATCCCATTTGTATAAAGTATAGAAGCAGACCAGTCTAAAAGATCTGTGAGAAATCAGGCTAGCAATTACCCCTGGTGCAGGAGATACTGACTGGAGGATTTCTGGGATCCTGGTAGTTCCTGTTTCTAGATCTGGGTGCCTGCCTTATGGGTGTGCTCTCTTGGTGAACAGTCATCCACAATTGACTTGGTTTGTGCAGTTTTCTGCCTGTATATCATGCTTTGTGTTAGCCATTCAGTTGTGTCCTACTCTTTGCCACCCCAGGGACTAGGGCCTGCCAGACTCTGTCTGTGGAATTGTCCAGGCAAGAATACTGGATTGGGTAGCCATTTCTTTTTCCAGGGGATCTTCCTGACCCAGGGACTGAGCCAGGGTCTCCTGCATTGCAGGAAGATTCTTTACCGGGGAATCTGACGTGTATATGATGCTTTAGTGCATACTTTAAGAGTTGAAAAGGAAGCAGAGACAAGGTGGACAGGCAAGCAAAAGCAGACTGTGAAGAGACCAGACCAGGAGCATGGACATGACCTGGCTGCAGGATGCAGGTGGCTGGCAGAGGGGAGAGCCTGTCCTGCAGGACATTACTGAGAAGATGGCCAGTGGCTGGGCGTCTGGCATTGAAGCCCTCAGCCAGGATGAATGGGGTGGAGATGAGTGACAAACTTTGTTTTCTTGGGCTCCAAAATCACTGCGGACGGTGACTACAGTCTTTAAATTAAGATGTTTGCTCCTTGGAAGAAAATCTATGACAAACCTTGACAGCATATTAAAAAGCGGAGACATCAACTTGCGGACAAAGATCTGTATAGTCAAACTATGGTTTTTCCAGTAGTCATGTACAGAGGTGAGAGTTGGACCATAAAGAAGGTTGAGCGTCAAAGAATGGATGCTTTTGAGTTGTGGTGCTGGAGAAGACTCTTGAGAGTCTCTTGGACTGCAAGGAGATCAAACCAGTGAGCTCTAAAGGAGATCAACCTTGAATATTCATTCAGCTGAAGCTGAAGCTCCAATACTTTGGCCACCTGATGTGAAGAGCCTACTCTTTAGGGAAAAGATCCTGATGCTGGGAAAGATTGAAGGCAGGAGGAGAAGCGGACGACAGAGGATGAGATGGTTGGATGGCTTCATCAACTCAATGGACGTGAGTTTGAGTAAACTCTGGGGGATGCTGAGGGACAGGGAAGCCTGGCGTATGCAGTCCATGGTGTTGCAAAGAGGTGGACCTGACTTAGCGACTGAACAGCAACAATAGATTTGCAGGGTGAGGGGATCTTATGAGAAGACTTGAATGCCAGGTGAGGAAGTCAGACTTTGTCTGAGCTAAGTCATTTCCAGGCAGTGGTGGAGGGATTGAAGATGCCTCCTTCTTAGAAAGGACATCTCCCTGCTTCTTCCGACTGTGTAGGCATAGAAGGGGCCTCATTGGCTGGGAACTGTGAGTCATGGTGACCTCACAAAGACTGCAACACCAGAGCTGGGGGGGAGAGCCTAGGTAAGCAGAGGGGTGGCTCTGGGAAAATCCCAGGGGTGGGGGCAGCCGCCACAGCCTCCACAAGGCAGTTACCACCTTGACCCCACCCCCTTGGGTAAAAGTCTCCCCCTGGCTATAATTCCACTCTTAGAACTTCGTACCTTTGACTTAAGGCTGAATTTTCTGTTACCATGTGGATGCCCCAGGTGGAGGTAACGCATTGAACTTTACAATAGTTGCTTAAAGCTCGTGGACAAAGCATTTAGGCTATCAAGTTCTGAGAATGTGGTGGGTGGGAGTCTGAGGGAGGAGAGGGAGAGTGAGATCCAGGGAGGGAATACCACGGACTGGGGGAGAGGGTGCAGAGAACTGAAAGCCAGACTTGGTCTTTTTCTCAAGGCCCCCACCCGACCGTCACCCATAGGGAGGAAGGGACAGTGAGGAGGGACGTTTACTGGGGGGAGTGCTGGGGGCCAGATGCTATGAAAATTCCTGTGTGCATTATCACATTTTATTCTCTATGCTTATCTCATGGATTGAGTATTAAGATAGACATGCAGTGTGGGGAAGCTTCCTTCCCTGATTCACACCTCTGGTGAGAGAGAGAGCAGGTTTTGAATTCAAGTTCAGCTGACTCCAAAGCCCTGGATTTGTGCATTATAGCAGGGCATTAGGAGAGATGTGCTGTTTTTACAGGACTTTTCCTGTAGGATAGAGAACTAAGAGGATTTCCCAGGTGGCGCTAGTGATAAAGAACCTGCTTGCCAATGTAGGAGACATGAGACACAGGTTCAATTCCTGGGTCAGGAAGATCCCCTGAAAAAGGGCGGGGGTATGGCAACCCACCCCAGTATTCTTGCCTAGAGAATCTCATGGACATAGGAGCCTGATGGGTTACAGTCCATGGGTTTGCAAAGAGTCAGACACAATTGAAGTACAATGGCAACCCACTCCAGTACTCTTGCCTGGAAAATCTCATGGGTGGAGGAGCCTGGTAGGCTGCAGTCCATGGGGTTGCTAGGAGTCAGACACGACTGAGCGACTTCACTTTCACTTTTCACTTTCATGCATTGGAGAAGGAAATGGCAACCCACTCCAGTGTTCTTGCCTGAAGAATCCCAGGGACGGGGGAGCCTGGTGGGCTGCCATCTCTGGGGTCACACAGAGTTGGACATGACTGAAGCGACTTAACAGCAGCAGCAGCAGCAACACATCACAGAGGCCTAAGAGTGGCAGAGGGAATAAGGAATGAGGAGTGGGAAGATGTGGTCTCACTGAGTGACTCAGACCTCGGAAATCGCTGGGATCCTGTAGGGAAACTTGTGAGCTAAGAATACCTGGGTTTGAATCCTTCCTCTGCCACTGTGGGAGGCTTTGTAAAAATCTACTTATGTCCCCTGAGCAGTCTGAATTGACGTGCCAGTAAATGAGGATCATGGTACCTGTCTTGAAGAGTTGTCATTCATTCATTTCCTTATTCTGTTAATGTTTTCTGAATCTCCTCTGGGTACTAGGCATTGTGCCATGTCTTGGGAAAACAGGGGTAATAGATATCCACGAAGCTCATTTTCTAAACTGGAGACACACAGGTAAACCAAGAAATTCTCTGATACAGGTGATCACACGAGGAGGGCACCTCAGCCACATCTGAGGGTCCTAGGAATGTTCCTAGAGGAAAGGAAACCTAACCTGGCATCTAGAATGTGACTAGATGTTAGCCAGGGGAATGATGGAGTGGTGGGCAGTCTGAGGGGAGTCTTCAGGAAGAGGAAAGGGTATTTGCAAAAGCCCCATTGGAAGCACCAGAAGAAGCTTGAAAGCGGCTCAAGCATGTGGCTTGGGAAGGGATGGATGTTGCTGAAGAGATGGAGGGTAAGGCCTGTGGGCTGAGGCTCTTGGCAAATGAAACACAGACATAAGCTTGAAGATCTCAGTGTCTCCACTTGTGGCCTTTCCATCAGCTGTGTGATTATCACTTTGGGGAGGGGTGGAGGGGCTTGATAAATGCTTATTCCTGGGTCCCCTCAGAGCTTCAGTGTGGAATTCCTAAGGGTGAAGCCTGAGAATCTTTTTTTTTTTTTAATCAGTTAGCTTTTATTTTTGTCTGTGCTGGGTCTTCTTTGCTCTGAGTGGGCTTTTTCCAGTTGTGGCTGCTCCCTAGTTGCAGCGCTTGAGCTTCTCATTGCAGTGGTTTCTCTTGTTGCAGAGCACGGCCTGTAGGGCTGTGGGCCTCCCTAGTTGTGGCTTGAAGGCTTAGTTGCCTCGAGGCATGTGGGATCTTCCCAGACCAGGAATCAAACCAGTGTCCCCTGCATTGCAAGATGGATTCTTAACCACTGGATCACCAGGGAAGCCCTGGGAATCTGTCTTTTAGAAAATATAACCCACACCCCCACAGTCTAAAAAGCCATGGAAAGTCACAGAGGGGTTCTAAGAGGGGGATGGCATGGTTGAATTTACACATATTTTTCCTTTATCATTTTTTTTGGCCACACTGTGTAGCATATGTGGGATCTTAGTTCCCCTACTGGGGATCAAACTCGTGCTGCCTGCAGTGGAAGCAGGGAAGTACTGTCTAAGAGTATCTTTATTTCCCCTCATCCTTGAAGAATGACTTTGCCAGTTATAAAAGTTGTGGTTGACTTCTTTTCTTTCAGCACTTAAAAAATGGGTACCACTTCTTTCTGGCCTTCATGGCTTCAGATGAGACATCTACTCTCATTCAGATTAGTGTTCTTCTGTAGGTAATTCTCTCTGATCACTTTTAAGATAATTTTTTCAATGCTTTTAGTTTTCAGAAGTTTAATCATGATGTATTTTGGCATGGGTTTCTTTGGGTTTGTCCCATTTTGGATTTTCTTAGCTTCCTAAATCTGT
Organism: Budorcas taxicolor; assembly: GCF_023091745.1. NCBI lineage: Eukaryota > Metazoa > Chordata > Mammalia > Artiodactyla > Bovidae > Budorcas > Budorcas taxicolor. The sequence continues at coordinate 91,751,210 of NC_068912.1, read as the reverse complement.
ATGTTTATATCTTTCCTTAAGTTGGGAAGTTTCCAGCCATTTCTACTTTGAAATTTTTCAACACTTTTTCTTTTCTCTTTCCAGAACTCTGATGATATGAATAGTAGATATTTGTTTTGTTCCATAGATAGCTGAGAATCTGTCCAGTTTTTTTGTCTATTTTGTCTCTGCTGTTCAGATTAAGTAAATTTTATTTGTCTGTCTTCAAGTTCATCGATTCTATCTTGTTATCTTCACTTTATTATTGAGCTCATCCAGCAAGCTAAATTTTTTTTTAGTTATTGAATTTTAAAAATAATTTCTGTTTTAATTTTGGTTACTGAATTTTTTAAAATAACCTTGATATCTTTGTTGAGATTTTCTTTTTTATCATTAGTTTCAAGAGGATTTGTACTTACTTGGTGAAGTATTTTTATGACTGCTTTAAAGTCATTTTCACAACTTCTGACATCTGTTTCATCCCAACACTGGTGTCTGTAATCTTTTCTCAGGATGCTCTTTTCCTAGTCTTTGGTATGACAAGCAATTTTTTATTGTATCCTTGACATTTTGGATATTATGTTAAGAGATCCTTGAGCCTACTTAAAACTTTATTTTAGCAGGTTAATGTTTAGAGTGTAGGTTCGGGCCTATGTTGCTGGACCATGGTTTCAGTGATAGCTTCCAGAGCACTAGCCTGCTTTGTTCTTCAGCTATCAGAGCTCCTGTTTATTTGTACTGCTGTTATCTGCAGGGGAATGAGGTACTTCTCTGGGCCAACTGTGTCCCTGTGGGGTTCAGGAGCTGTGGGCCCTAGTAACTTTTCTGCCATTCAGTGGCGGGCCCATGACACAAGGCTCCACTGCCACTGCCCCTGCGGATGGATTAAACTGCTGCCGCCCTGGGTATGGAGTGGGAGTGGGTTGCCCCCGGGGCTCTTTCTTTGTTGGGCTTCTCCTTCTGGTCCTTTGGTCAGAGAAAACAGGCTTTTCTTTTCTTGCAAGTGTGTTTATGCTCTTGGCAGATCTGTGTTACAGGCCTCTCTGGTACCCAGTCTGGAATATGTGGGAGATAAAAAGAAAACCCTGGAGAAGTCACCACCCTGTCATCCCTCCAGCCCTGAGATTTCTAGCTAGGCCACTGCCTTCTTTCTAGATTTGAGTCCTTTTTTTGGTTTGTTTTTGGTTGTTTGTTGAGCTATTTCCAGGATATTTAGTTGTATTTACAAAGGAAGAGCATGGAAAAGCAAGTCTATGCCCTCTTGTCTGTTCAGTTCACTTCAGTTCAGTGGCTCAGTCATGTCCGACTCTTTGCGACCCCATGGACTGCAGCACACCAGGCCTCCCTGTCCATCACCAAATCCTTGAGCTTGCTCAAACTCAAGTCCGTTGAGTCAGTGATGCCAACCAACCATCTCATCCTCTGTCGTCCCCTTCTCTTCCCGCCTTCAATCTTTTCTAGCATCAGGGTCCTTTCCAATGAGTCTATTCTTTGTATCCGGTGGCCAAAGTATTGGAGCTTCAGCTTCAGCATTAGTCCTTCCAATGAATATTCAGGACCGATTTCCTTTAGGATTGACTGATTTGATCTCCTTGAAGTCCAAGGGACTCTCTCTTATCTGTTACATGCATTTAAAAAGAAAAGCTGTTGTGCAAAACACACAGCATAGAATTTACTATCAGTGACAATTGGTACCTTTATAATGTTGCACAATTATCACCATTATCTAGCTCCAGAATATTTTTGTCACTCCAAAAGGAAACCCCGTACTCATTAAGAAGTCACTTCCCATTCTCCCATTTCTCCTGCCCATGACAGTCTGTCTGCTTTAATCTGCTATTAATCTCTCTAGATTTGACTATCTAGATAGTTCATATAAATGGAATCTTATAATATGTGATTTTTTGAATCTAGCTTCTTTCACATAGCATAATATTTTCAAAGTTTACCATATTTAGCAAGTATCAGTACGCAATCCTTTTTATGGCTAAATAATATTTCATTGTGTGGATATACCATGGTTTTTTTTTTTTCATCTGTTTGCCAGTCAATGGACATGTTGGTTGTTTCTACATTTAGCTCTTGTGAATACTGCAGCTGTGAACTTTTGTGTCCAAGTTTTGGTTGGAACATCAATTTTCAGTTATTTGTGGTATATACATAAGAGTGAAATTGCTGCATTATATGGCCATTCTAGTTTAACTTCCTGAGGAACAGCCAGGTTGGTTTTTATAGAGGCCACATAATTTTCATTCCCACCAGCAATGTTTGATGGTTCCAATATTTCTGTATCCTTGCCAACACTTGCTATTTTCCATTTCTTAAAATTATAACCACCATAGTGTGTGTGAAGTGTTATCTTAATGTTGTTTTGATTTACATTTCCCTAATGACTAAAGTGTTCTATTCAAGTTGTTTGCCCATTTTTTAAATTGGGTTGTTTATCTTTTTGTTGTAAGTTGTAAGATATTGTTAGTTGTTATTCTAGATACTAGATCTAATCAGTTATATGACTTATAAATATTTCATGGTATTCTGTAAGTTGTCTTTTCACTTTCTAACAGTGCCTTTTGATACACAAGTTTTTAATTTTGCTCATGTTCAATTTCTCTATTTTTTTCTTGTTTCTTGTGATTTTGGTGTCATATCTAAGAAACCATTGCCAAATCCAAGGTCATGAGGATTTATCCATATATTTTCTTCCAAGAGTTTTATAATTTTAGCTCTTATATTTAGGTCTTTTGTCCATTGTGATTAAAGTTTTATATTTAGTGTGAAAGAGGCCAACTCAATTCTTTTAGGTGTTGATTTCCAGTCATCCCACCACCATTTGTTGAAGAGAATATTTTTTCCCTGTTGAACAGATTTGGCATCCTTGTCAAAGATCAGTTGACCATAGATGCATGGATTTATTTCCTGAATCTCAGTTCTATTCCATTAGCCTATGTTTCTATATTTTTGCCAGTACCATACTGTTGAATGCAATTTTAGAGGAAGAACTTTGTGCTCAATTTGGAAAATGGTTTGTTGGGAGCTACCCCTATGCATAGGGACCCTTGTTGAGAGGGCAATTCCAAGACAGAGTCTCAAAGCAGTGAGAGCCGTACTAGCGTTTAGCAGTGGTTATGGAGAAACGCTGGCTGGAAGAAGCGCAAGCTGGAATCAAGATTGCCGGGAGAAATGTCAATCACTTCAGATATGCAGATGACACCACCCTTATGGCAGAAAGTGAAGAGCCTCTTGATGAACGTGAAAGAGGACAGTGAAAAAGTTGGCTTCAAGCTCAACATTCAGAAAACGAAGATCATGGCATCTGGTCCCATCACTTCATGGGAAATAGATGGGGAAACAGTGGAAACAGTGTCAGACTTTATTTTGGGGGGCTCCAAAATCACTGCAGATGGTGATTGCAGCCACGAAATTAAAAGACACTTACTCCTTGGAAGGAAAGTTATGACCAACTTAGATAGCATATTGAAAAGCAGAGACATTACTTTGTCAACAAAGGTCTGTCTAGTCAAGGCTACGGTTTTTCCAGTGGTCATGTATGGATGTGAGAGTTGGACTGTGAAGAAAGCTGAGTGTGGAAGAAGTGATGCTTTTGAACTGTGGTGCTGGAGAAGACTCTTGAGAGTCCCTTGGACTGCAAGGAGATCCAACCAGTCCATTCTAAAGGAGATCAGTCCTGGGTGTTCTTTGGAAGGACTGATGCTAAAGCTGAAACTCCAGTACTTTGTCCACCTCATGCGAAGAGTTGACTCATTGGAAAAGACCCTGATGCTGGGAGGGATTGGGGGCAGGAGGAAAAGGGGACTTCGGAGGATGAGATGACTGGATGGCATCACCGACTCGATGGACATGAGTTTGAGTGAACTCCGGGAGTTGGTGATGGACAGGGAGGCCTGGCGTGCTGCAATTCATGGGGTTGGAAAGAGTGGGACATGACTGAGTGGTTGAACTGAACTGAACTGATGGAGATATGAGAAGATACTTGGGGAATTTTCTGGAGCCAGAATTAGCAGAACTTGGCAAAATTTGGATTCAGAAGTCAAGAAGAGTATAGTCAAGGATGATATTGTGTCTGGCTTGGATTATGGTTCCAGTGCCTTGCAATGTAAGAGAATAAGAGGATCTGATTTGGAGGAATGATGGCAAAGTCTGTTTGGATTTTCTAGAACCGAGGTACAACAATGTCAAATGTGTATACGTGCATGCGTGTATACATACTCATACAAGTGCCTGACACATTTCAGGCCCATACATCTGATAAACATGTTCTCAACGAGGAACTGGAAGATCCACTGATAGTTCCTCTTTCCGAGAGCGCCAGAAACCCTTATCAAGGATCTGGAAGGTTTCATAACGGTGAAGGAGAAAGGATGGGAATCAGCCAATGATTCTCAGTCTCTGATGGGGCTAGGTGGTCTATTGCCACCCTCTGTTCTCCTCAACGGGGGCTCCAGGACCTGGGGGCAAAGGCCAATAAGCAGCTGTATGGCGACCTCCTTTAGTTCCCCTGGGTCCCACCTCAACAACCACCATCTTCCTAATGCACAGTATCCCTTTGGTGGAGGGTAAGATGTGGGCTGCCTACCTAAGCTCTGAAGACTCACCTGTGTGTTGCAGGGTGGAGGAGGAGGATTGAGGAAATAGAAGAAAGTGAGGGAGATCTGCTCTTTTCTTCTGGATAAAGGACGGTCAGACTGGGTTGAGACCCATAGCTTTTTGCCCATTGACCCAGTATTATGCATTTATT